>NC_060271.1:122940729-123274716 GCF_021613505.1 Equus quagga | reverse complement strand
GGGGAGAAAAAGGAAAAAATAAAAAAAATCTTTAAAAAAAAAAAGAAGAGTAATGAAGGAAGTGAAAGTCAAAATATTAAAATGTAAAAGTAAGATAAGTAAGAGGGCAGTACTGACACAGAAACTCGTGACTAGAAAATAACAGTCTAAGAAGAGATTAAGAATATGTGTAAATTTAGTTTCATGGAGGTAGAATTTCCAATCTGTGGGGAAAGAATAAGGTTTTAATAAATGTATTTAGGGTAACTAAGAAGTTATAATAAAACATAATATTTAATAACCTTCCAGTGAAGAACTTCCTGAGCAGGACCCCTAAGTGAAATATATAAAGTAAAAGACGGATTTATAGGACTGTATAAAACCACTATTAATATCATCATCGTGGCTACCACTTCTTGAGGGCTCACAATGTCAGGCGCTGTAATAAGTGAATTTTCTTTTCATGAATTTCTCACTTAATCCTTAAAACAACCCTGTGAAGGAGATACTATCATCCCCACTTTTCACAAAAAGAAACTGAAGCTTAGAGAGGATAAATAATTATAACTTATAAATTCTAAGGAAAATCAATACATTGGCTGAGGGTATAATCTCTAAAGAACTCTTACAAAAATAATGAAAAAAGAAAAACCATCGCTATAGAATGCCAGAAACACTCAAATAAAAGAATTTCTCTAAAAGATTTCTCTTAAAGATCATGCCATTATGATATAGATTGAGGATATATTAGGGTGTGATGTATGTTGGTGATGACACGAGCAACTGATTGGTGATTTCACAGTGGCCCAACCAATGTGACACGGGAAGGCCAGGATGGAGGGTGACAGCGCCTGCACTGCTGTTATGCCCATCTGAAAGCACTATAATGGTTTAGTCTTTCATATGCTTTGGTTTAAAACATAATTCTCATAATTATGCTCTTTTGGAGTTAATATATCTGAACTCTAGAATATCATTAATCCAGAAATGAAGATGCTGATACTGCATGTAAATAAGCTTCTATAAATTATAGTATATAAATACAATGGCATATTATGTAGCAATAAAAATGATGACACAGATCTATGTTTACCAACTTGGAAAGATAACTGCAAAGATAACTGTCGAGGGTAAAAAGCAAGCTCCTGAACAACGTATATCGTATGATGCTACATTAAGTCAAACTGTATACAATTTTATACACGTGGATAAAGTCTAAAAAGAAGTTCACCCAAATGTTAGCAATGATTACCTCCAAGTTTTTAAGATATATTTTCCAAATTATTAGATTATTTTACTTTTTTCTTTGTATTTTTTTCTGTTTTGGTTAAAATTGTTACATAAGTATCATTTTTATAAAAAAAGTTACATGCTATAGAAATCTATCTACTGATATGGAAATATTTTGCAACATATTATGTTTTTTAAAAAGTACACAAAAGTATGACCTGCCATATTCCCAATACTGTAAAAAAAACAAATTATTTATATACACACACTCAAAAGGATATGGACTGGGCTATTAAGTGTTTGACTTTGAATGGATAGAATAGTGAACGCTGTAAATGTTCTTTTTGCTTATTTCAAATTCCTGGTTTTTCTGTGAACCATATGTATTGCTTTCTATGTATTAAAAAATAAGAACTTCAAAAAGGGGAATGCACAAAACAAATTATAGATAGCAAATCTCAAACATATAAAAATAAATCCATAGAAAAAAGTGTTCTTGAAATTAATTTAAGAGCATATAGAGGGAGCTGGCCCTTCATTTCCGCCTGTAATTTTGAGTCAATTCTCCGCGTTAGGGAACAGCCCACCTGTCTTCAGCGCAGTGTCCACGTAGCCCTCGTAGAGCTGCCTCTGGGCCAGGATGAAGAAGTGGTAAGCCTCAGCCCCTCTCCAAGCATTGTCTGTGAAGCGACTTGCTGTGGACAGAACTTCCTCTTCCAGCAAACCAGCCAAAGCGGAAGTGGCCTACAAGGAAAGCAGACCCACACTTTCTGTCAGCGCGACTCTAACAATGGTCCTTCCAGTGAAGAGAGCTCCTGAAACTGTTATACAGTGAAATATCCAGATTAGCAGATTTTATCATCACAAGACTGTCACTACAGACTTAATTACTCCAATATAATTCATATTTTGTTAAACTGCCATGATCACACTTTTTTCTTCAGCTTTATTGAGGTATAACTGACAAATAAAATTATAAGATATTTAAAGCATACATCGTGGCAATTTGATAGACATGCATTGTGAAAGGATTCTCCCTGTGGTATGATCAAATTTTAAAATGAATTGATTAAACTTTAAGTTAGTAAGAGAATAATTCATTTATACATCAAATAATACACATATTCTAGGAAAGTTTTTAAAACTCACTGATTAGAAAGAATTTACTAAGAAGGAAATAATTAAAACAAAGACAACAGATTAGTCTTGCAGAAAGTATAATTTTCACTATTTCCAAGTAGAGATTTCTAAATTTGAGCACTAATTCCAAAACAGTCATTCCTCTTCCTCATATCATTTAAGAAAATAAATGCAAACAAGCAAATTAAATGACCTGTCCATAAAGAGAAGCTTGATAGGCTTTTTTCTTAAATACTTCAGATGATTTAATGTCGTTTACCTCTGAACCCTTCCCTTTAACTTTCCCTCGCTGGGCATTCTTCATCTGTTCGTGGTATTGCTCTATTAGTAACGCTGACAGGACATACAGCTTCTTCACACGTAAAGGTTTAGTTCTTTTCTTTGCCTCTTCATCTGCAATCTGTAAACATTTAAAGATTTGGGGGAAGATATTTATTAGTCTACATTTGTATAAATATAATCATTTCTGAAATTTGAGTCTCTAAAAAAAAGGAGTAAAGTCAGGATGGAATACAAAAACCACCTATTTATGATAAATATTTTAAAACCCATTTCTTTTCCTTAGTATTGATAGGTACGTAGTTTTTTCCTTAGTATTTAGCTCTTGGAGTTAGAACTCTTAACAATCATAGAAAATAACAGATACAGTTAAATAACCAAGTCAGAATAAAGAAAACTTTCACAGAATGGGCAGTATTTTCCATAACAAAGAGATTTTAAAAATAATGTTCCAAGTACACAACAATAAGAGTGCTTTAACATGGTACATCCTTCAGAAAGTTTAATGTATTTAGATGATTCTGAGGGAAATTTTTCCTTTTTCATTAAATTAAATGGGAAAAGAATAGAATAGAATGTAAAATTGGAATACATTAATACTATACTGGTCATTTTTCCTCCAAATGCATATTATGAGAAGTGTAATGTCTTTAAAACATACATTTAAAGAACTCAAAATTCTACTATCAACAAGATTTAATTCCCAGGTAAGAGAATTTGTATTTTATGGTCCCTGAAAATTCTATAATTCTTTGTTAACTTCAGTGTTAAGCATATATACAACTGTTTAGCTATCAATAAGATGCTACTATTAATAAATAGCCCTGTTTGTAAAAGGTAAGAATACTAAGACAATGCATAGTTATAGTAGTAATAAAACCAGAGGGGTTTTGCTATAATAAATATTTGTTTCCAAAGAAAATGGAAAATGTATTCTTTAGTATATAAGAAAACACTAGTAACTAGAACAAACTAAATACTCACCAAGATTATTACATTACCTTAAACATCAGTTTAGCAGCATCATAAAAGTAATTGGCTTTCCGGTAGAGTTCTATGGCATCAAGAGTTTTATTCTTTTCCAATAAATGAGATGCATACCTCGCTAAAAGGGATCCAATTTCTTTCATACTATGATTTTTAGCCAATTCAACAGCTTTGTTCCACTGGGGAAAAAATAATACCATTCAGTTACCCAGGCATTTACAGTCACATGTCATAAAATTCACAAAATAAAACTTACAATAATAGATAACACTTTACAATAATAGATAACACTGTGCCAAAATTAAAAACCGATATGTTTTTAAAAATCACTTAAATTAAAATCAGAGCAATTATAAGTTTTCTAAGTTAAATATGTGTCTAAATGATTAAATGATCTAAGACTTTGATTTGCTTAAGAAGTACATCTGAAAAGGAAAGCTTCAAAGTTTATAATCACATTCATCTTATAATTCTAATTTTGTACAAACTATGAATGAGAAAAAGATATATTTGTTTATAGTAATACAAAATACATAATTTCAGTTAATAAAATGTCCTATCAGATTTAACATTTAAAAGTTATTTTTATAAAGCAAATGGAGCTTTACAAAATACTTTAAGAAAACATTTAAAAGAATACAATGATTGTCAACAATTTCAACAACAATTCTATACTTTTAGTTAAATCTCAGCTCTTAAAAATATCAAATATTCGTTTTCTATAAAGGGAAAGGAAAATAGATTTGCCAAAATAAATAGTGATAAAACTAACTCAATTCCTTCCTCTTGCAATGACCATTAACTGGTCCTTCTTTGGAAACAAAACCCAACCCTAATAAAATGCAGAAAATTATGAAATTACTTCCACACAAAAACTTGCCAGACTAAAGGCACAGGTTTCTTCATGTTCCCATATGGAGTTAGTGGGTCACCCTTAATGGTAGCACTTCAAGAGGTAAGTGCAAACTCCATTTTCTTGTCCTCAACTAAGTAAAAGAATATCTGGCTCCTTTCACAAACTTCGTCTCAAGCCGTCCAACCCTTATATTGGCAACAATCTTTAAAGGCTGACCATGGTGACTCTAATTTCCAGTTCCTTACTTGGTTGAGATGCACACAGGTATCTACTGCTGCCTTTGGCTGATTACATTTCAAAAATGCAGTCACTGCTTGTTCACACATTCCAACTCTCACAAACATTTGTGCTATTTCCTGTAAGTACAAAACAATACTATCAGATTTCACAGACCAAGGAAATCACTTATATTTTAATTTACAAAACTCCATAGGGACATATGGATATTAAATTTACTGGTGGTTACTGTGATTGTCCTTTTCAATGGACATAGGGGCAGAGGCTACAAACCAGAAAGGATGCTGAGGTATCACCATCTATAAAACTAGGGCTTCACCGGCTCACACCACGCATCTGATTTTTAACCTGGTCCTGAAGATACTGCCCTCTTTTCTTCTTTCAGTTCAGTTGCTAGTTTATAGAAATAGCAAGCTCCAAAACAAACCCCCCACTAGTGGGTGGAAAAACCTTTAAGGCAATTGACAGAATATTCAATCATCAATTAGAGGCTTAAGGAAACCTCGCATTCACAGAGCTCAAATACTTCTATAAAGAAATGCCCCAGACAAGCTGGCCATTCATTAGTTCAGGAAGCTAGACACAAAACAGAGCCGCCTTGGAGGGTGGCAGCAGGGAGAGGGAGCCACACAAAAACCAGTCATACTTGTTTGGCTGTATTCTCCATTTTCAGAAAATCAATTTTTTTTCTTTCTGGATATCGAATTGGGCAGAGTTTTTCTCCCCACCCCGACTTCTAAAAGATTTTGGGAAACTAGCATAAAAGTACATTTTGTATCTTGTTATCCTTTTAGACAGCAATGCTTTTATTTTTCTGATTATAAAGTAATACATTATTATGGGAAAAAAATTGGAAAATATGAAAAAGTAAAGCTACTCATAATCTTACTGCCCATAAGAAACCTCTCTCAATATTCTGGTGTAATTTCCTAACATCTTTGTCCTATGAATATATATGTACGTGTGATACACTGTCCCCACACCCAGGGTTATAAGTAGTTTCATAATTACTAGTATATAAGTAATTTAATTTCCTTCCTACTCAAGAAAACACACAGGACTGAGAACACGGTGCATGAACATGCCATTGTTACGGGGATAACTGCTGTAATTCATGACAGAGAAAACGGAATTATCAGAATTCTATACTTAATAGACAAAATTTTTGTGGCAGAACTCACCACTGATATATGTCCAGACCCTGCAGTTGACAGCTGCTGACTCTATAGGTATTGGACAGCTCAGTGATTTACACTTCAGATAAATAAAATACAAACTCATACATTATTCGACAATTAATTTAAAAAGGCTTTAAAAGAACATTCAAAAGGAACTACAGAGAACTCTGCTTTTCATTTCTTTCTTAACATTAAATACTTTACTGGTAATATAACCTAATAAAAGTCAAGCTATCTCTTAAAACTTTTTTTATAGTAAATTTCAAATGTACACATACACACACTACTCCCCAGACCCACCCTGGATTATTCTGAAGCAAATCTCTGACAACATATCATTTCATCTGTAAATATCTCATGGGTTCAGTTAACTTTTTTTTTCCTGAGGAAGATTGTCCCTGAGCTAAAATCTGTGCCAATCTTCCTCTATTTTATATATGGGATGCCACCACAGCATGGCTTGATGAGTGGTGGATAGTCCACACCTGGGAACCCCGGCCCCACGAACCCCGGCCCGCCCACGCAGAGCATGTGAACTTCACCACTACGTCACCGGCCTGGCCCTCTGCTAACCTTTAAAAGCGATTTTATAAAACTGATGAGACTGCACAAGACTGTGATCATGTTAAAGTAGTCGGAACAGGACTGATTCTTCCTTCCATTTTCAAGCACTCTGTAATACTGATAGATTGTTTTAATAATTAAAAGCATCATTCCATGTCTAAGGAACTGTAAGATTATAGAGTAATTTTTAACTTTCTTTGTTGCAGAGGACATTTCCTGATCATAACATTAAAATACCTTATAAAGTAACCTAACAACTCCAAAAACTAAAATGTGCAATACCTACTGGAAGCAACTTGTGGTGTTCTGGAAGTGAATTGGCAAGATTCTCCAACCCCTCATAATCTTCTAACATGTAGTAACATTCCGCTAAGCGCTCCTGGTTCCGGCCTTGTACATAATATTGTACAGCATTCAACCTATGGAGAGAAAGAATGAAAACTTTCAAACACTAATGTGAATCTCCTGATAAATGAGCGCTTTCACCAAAAATGTTCCTTCATCAGAATTACCAGTACTAGTATACTCTCGTCATCATCTTCAGTTACAGAATGTCTTTGAAGCATTTAAATTGAAAAAAAAAAATCTAAAGAATGTGTAGCATATTTTAGTTGCAACATTCTTTGACTATTCTTAAGAAATAGTTTTAATCTGACCTACAGTCGTTCTTCCAAACACTGACATAAGTATATTGATCAAAATGAAAACTTAAGAATAAAACCAATGATTTCTGAAAATAATCTATAACAACAAAATAAGCAAATACAAAATACTTTTTTTACATTCTTCAGAAATAAATCATCTAATGTCTTAGAATTGCACAGTGTGGTCTCAAACAGTAGAAAGCTGCCCAGAGTGAAGTGCAAGTTTTGTGCATTTGGAAACTCCACGGTTTTACAACACTCATCTAACCACTTGAGGGATCTCTTGCTCTCCAGTGTGAATCTAGAGCTATTTGAATTTTAGGATCGAGGAGGACGGTCCTCATTTCTCTAGCATTATTTCACAGGGAAGTACTCAGGCAGCAACATTTTAAGCTGGAGGAATGGATGAGGTGGTCCAGATAGGTAACCTACCACTTTTGTCGATCAGCGAAGTAGTCTCCAATGGCATTGTGAGCTTGTTCAAGGAGACTGTCATCCGCATCACCAGATCCAGTTTTCAGGAGTTGGAGTACTCTAAACCAATCTCCCAATTTCAGCCGGAGGCCAATAGCAAGATCTCTACAAATAATAGCATCCATTCATTCATTTGTTCATCCATTCATTCATCTAACAAATATTTATCAAGCACCTACTATGTGCTAGGTTCAATTCTAGGGTACCGAGAATACTCAGCAGTGAAAAGACAGACACGGTAACTCTCCAAACATTTTAGAAACTTAGCCTGAGCAGGGAAGAGGCAATGGGGAGAACCTGGAATAGGGAAAAGGAACAGTTTCCTGCCTTTTATTTTCCTGGACTTGCAATTCACTTAGTAAAATAATGATTTAAATAATAACTATTTCATCAATTTGTTAGACATGATCAGGTTTATTTCAAAACCAAACCTATAAACACAGGTTTGATTTTATTTTTCTTTTCAGGGTTTAAGTTGTACCAGGGATCTCCTGGAATTACAAATAATATTAATGAAAATGAGACATAATGTTTAGAGCTGAAATGAAGTTCATGCATTATTTTATGCAAATAAAAATGAAATGTAAAGAATAAAACTCAACCCCTAAATACCTTTGATTTTTTTCATGCTCCTTGAGAACTCAACATTAAATAACAGCCTAAACCAAAAAAGAGAACCCAAATAATGAGCTGTGTAATAAATAAGAGCCCCCATTCTCTGTAGTCATATGATTTTTTCCTACCAAATGAAAAAAAATCTCTCATGGCCAGCCATGGAGAAGAAAGCTGCCCCCAAGTGACAAAACATAAATTAACGGGAATCATGCAGAATATCTAGGTTGCAATCCAAACTGAAAGTATTTTCTAAAAGAAATGTATTTCGTCCATTTTACATTCCTCACTTGTAACCAAATCACAAGCTCTAGAGGTGCTCCAGACGACTGCACCCTCTTTTCTCACCTTCTGTCCATATCAAGATACATTCTCTCAGCCTCTTCGAATCTGCCAAAGTAAGCAGCCACTTCAGCCTGCTTCATGGACTCACTCTGTAGATTGCCCAGGCGCTTCACAAACTTAATGCCTTGGTAATCTTTGCAGCGCACAAATGCTTGCTCCGCAGTGTGCAAATCTAGCTTCTGAAGAGCTGCTTCAGCCAGTAGGCGCCTTTATTAAAAACAGAAACGGAAAAGCCTATTGCAAATGGCTTGAACAAGGCTTGAATCAAAATTCAATTATTATACCCATTGTTTCTAGTGAAACATGGTGGGAAGTGATTATTTTCACACATTTAAGCATTTTTCATATAATAGTATGCTTACGTTGAGTACTTCCAAATCTAAAATGAATTTCTATATTTTAAAAAGAAGTGCATGACCAGAGGTCTAATCCCATCAGGAGGCCAGTACGAGAGCAGGACCGACAGAGCCGAGATGTTACAAGCATACACCTGACGTTTTGAGAGGATTTTTTTTAAATACCAGAGTCGGGGATGTGGATTGTCCTCTATGAATTGAGATGCATCTTCAATTCCAACCTTCTCAATCAATGCTCGACTATCTCGCAGGGACCGAATCTCAAAGTTAATTATATAATCCTTATTTGGATGTTCTGGATTCTAAAAGTAAAGATGGAAAGAAAGAAATTCTAATAGTTGCCTTTAGAGTATGTGTTTATTTTTTTTACAGTGAAACAAAACAAAAACTACTGCATCATATCGTAAGCAAAAGTGGGAAGAAGAGAAATTCCCATGTGCGGGTCTCTTGAGTTATCAGCAAACACCCACAAGTGAAGTCCCTCCTGAGGCTCTCGGGCTGCCTATGGGAAAGGGGACAGTGGTGGCAGAGGTCCTCTACAGGAATGTGGCCTTGTTTCCCTCAGCTCAAATGGCCTGTTCCCCAGGCGCTACTCCCTTCCGGCCTCCACTGGAGCAGAAAACTCATGGGCAGGGCCTCTATCCACTCACTCCTTAATCTCCTCTTTCCCTGCCAGGGCCAATGAAACTGTTGCTCCATATGCTGTTGGGCAGCAGACAAACTGGTAAAAGAAAAGAAAAAGGGCTAGTTGTCATCACTGCTTCCCTTTTGTAATTTAGCAGGCTGGCAAAAAAAAACCCAAAAATTGGAGGCCAGTCTTGCAGGAAAGAGCTAGCCAATGACCAAAGAAAGGAAAGAAGCAGTTATAATGAACTCACGGATATCCTACATATTGGAAAAATGAAGCATACAAGAAAACTAGAGCCCCAATGTGTAAGAGGGCAATGGCTCCCAGAGAACAAAGTTCTCCAAAAGGGTGAACTGAGCTGCATGCATCTTCTCCTCACCTTGCAACTAAACCACTGTTTCTACAAACTGAAAAGTTCTTAGGCTACTCCTGGGTACAAAGGAGGCAGTAATATGGAAAGAGCGTGAGGTCTGGATTCAAACAGATCTAAGCTGAAATCCTAATTCCATGGCTTGCTGCCTATGTGACAACTCTTTCTAGAACCTGCCCACCCAAGCAGCCAGGGACATCTTCCGAAAATGTAAACCCAATCATGTCACTTTCCTGCTTCACTCTGCACTAATTCCAGGATGCAGTCCAAACTCCACAGCCAGGCATACAAGGCCCCTTGTAACCTGAGGCCCTCCCTCATTTCTGCCGGTGCTACTAATTACACACACCAGCTTCGAAGCCAGCCAGTCAAATCACGCCTTTGCCTACTGCTAACTGGGTGTCCCTGGCAATTTAGCTTATCTCTCCGGGCTTCAGATTCTCCATCTGAAAAAATGGAGGTAATAATCCAGCTTACTTCCTAGAGTTGTGAGGACTAAACATGATAACACATATCAAACATTTAGCACAAGGCGTAGCTGTGCGATTCAGTTATTCGCAGTCTCAGAAGCGACCCAATGCTCTCTTGCTTCCGACCTTGGAAGAAATACACCCAGAACCACAGCACCCCCAACCCTTTTCTGGTTGCTGAATTTCTCGTCTATCTCCCCAACAACTCCGCTTCAGGCCAGGAACTGTGTTTTATGGGCTCTCAATAAACATTTGCTGAGTCAATGAACACATGAACTTTGGATAAATCATTTCACCCACTAAGAGGCTTCTTATCTAAGTGAAGTCCGTGTACTATCTACCAGGCACAGTTGTAAGAACAAACGAACAATAATACATAACGACAAATGACACATTGATGCCTCTCATGAAGGTGACTTAGTAAATGTTAATTCCCTTCCTTTTCCTTTTGCATTCCTTCTTCTCTAGTCCTCCAGGAAATGTCTCAAGTTCTTTCTTTTTTTCCCCTTTCTATTGAAATATAGTTGGCATATAACATTGTATTAGTTTTAGCGTACGACACTCGTTATTTCCTAAAACTGTATGCTGAAGGGAATCTACAGTTCAGCTAAATACTTCCTGGGTCAATAAGGTCCCAGAGGGAAGCAAGGTACAACAATATTCTTTTCTTAACAGTTTTGCACGTAGTAAGTCAGATAACAAAACTGTCAAGGAGAACTTGGTTTCCCTTACAGTTTAACAACCTCTGCCAGTAAATTGGGCTACAGTACTGTAGATATTCTTTAGCCCAGTATTACATATCCATAAAATGTGCCCGGGGTACCAAGAATATCAAAGTACACCTAACCAATTTAAATATATATATTTTAAAACACTTTATAAAAGTCAATACAATCATCAAAGCAACAACACCACAGGCATTCTCAAGCATTCCGAAACTTAAGGTAATCAGCATCTATGAGCCTTTTTCGAAAGAAACTATGATGATGAAATCCAGCCAACTAAAAGATTAATCAAAATTAAGACCTCATATACAGAGAAAAGTGGAAAGACTGGCAACAGCTTTCATTTAAACATAAGATATTCAACTAGAAACTGGGGTTACAAAACAAAATATAAATATTCTAAATCTTGACAATGTAGAAATAATAATATGGCCAAAAAGAGGAGAGAAAGAGGGAGAAAATGTAAGAATGTCACCTTTTAGAGTGGAGAATCAATACTGTTAAAAATTAAAATGTAGTTTTAAAGTGATAACCTCTTAGTTTTTCATAAGTTTTTTCTTAACCCAGAAAAATGATATTGTTTGCGGTGAAAAAAAAAGCTATCTAAAGTCCTATAATTCCTTTAAATTCACTTTCAGGTTATTAAATTAAAATTAAATTTAATACTAAAAACATAGGTTGTACGGGCCAGCCTGGTGGCACAGTACTTAAGTTCACATGATCTGCTTCTGTAGCCCAGGGTTCGCAGGTTCAGGTCCTGGGCACGGACCTACACACCACTCATTGGGCTGTGCTGTGGTGGTATCCCATATACAAAGTAGAGGAAGATTGGCACTGATGTTGGCCCAGGGACAATCTTGCTCAGGCAAGGCGAGGAAGACTGACAACAGATGTTAGCTCAGGGTCAATCTTCCTCACCAAAAAAAAAAGGAGGAGGAAAAACAAAGCAGACTGTCCAATGATGCCATTTTTATAAAATTACTTCTGTTCATTTATCTAATCTATCAAATCTATCTTTCCACATACAGCTTACAGCTGTATGAAACGATGTTCTCATGTTTATCCAATGTTAATGATTAAAATATCTGAGTTGTGGGATTTGGGGTGGTATGGGTTTTTTTACTTTATTTTCAGCACTTTTCTGTACTGCTTGAATTCTATATAATAACAATGTATCACTTTTTTAAAAGCAATAAAGTCACTATTCATTCTTTAAAAATCAACTTGACAAACACCTTCTGAGAACCAGCTACGTGTATCAGACCCTTGTAGATGCTGGGGCTTCAAGACACTCACTCTCTATCAATCAATAATACATAAAAATAGACAAGGTATTGCAGCTACTTTATTTTGACTCTACCCACCTATGGCTTTGTTTTTTTAAAAAGATATTGACAAAAGCACATCTTCTAAAGGTATTCCCAAACCATAAATCTTTTAGGAAAGAGGAGGGCAAAAGGATTTATCTTGATTCATATGAGAGGAAAAGGGGAAGAGACTATTCTCTGATGTTACTATATTCAAATCAAAAAGGACAATAACTGCCGATGAAACAAGTTTAATTCTTTTACAAGTTTAATTCTTATACCTTAAACAAGGACTAGATCTTTTCCTTTACTCTTTGCAGAAGTGCTAGCCACACAGAGAGGAGCCAAGTGGTCAAATTTGGGGATTATATAACCCTAGATTGCAGCAAAGCCTCAGACTTCACTGCTGATGTTCCACTGCTGACAGCTGTTAAGCCTGCCCCTCCCCTCTGCCTCACCTCTGGGCAAGCTGACAAGAAAGCCCAGGTGCTGCATCCTTTGGCATCAGCAGGAATTTCAAACTACACCAGCCCCTACCCGTGGAAACCCTCACCCCAGCCCACCCTCTAACTACCAAAAAAACCCAAAGCCACCCTCCTTTCCCTTATCTCTCAAACCATTTCTGGATCAGCTTGAGATGCCTGCCCTTTCTCCCCCAAAAGCCTCATCGTGTAAGAAACAAACCTTTGTACACCCTTTCGATGTGTCTGTAGGGTCATCACTCTTGACATCCAAACCAAATTTTGGGTGTGGGCCCATCCTGCTACTGCAGGGTGGTCATGACATAGGAAAGAACTGGTTCATAATAAAAAGGCTGCAATTTACATATCAGACCATGCTACAAACTGCAACTAATGTCTAGAAATTTAAAATCCCAATTCCTCCCCTAAAAAACATAGTACATGGAAAAGCAAATGCTTTAGATAAAATGAAAGTAAAATTGCTCTCAATGTATTCTTAGAGAAAAAAATTCCCAAAGAATGATCAATGAAGGCCAATGTAGGGGTTCAAAAAGATATCTGAAATCAGAAATGGATTATTTTTTTTCTTTCTTTCTTTTTTTTTCCTGAGGAAGACTAGCCCTGAGCTAACATCTGTGCCAGTCTTCCTCTACTTTCTATGTGGATCCACACCCAGGATCCAAACCCGTGAACCCAGGCCACCAAAGTGAAATGCTTCCAACTTAACCACTAAGCCACAGGGCCGGCCCCAGAAATGTATTACTTTATAAAATCTAAAACAAAAACAATGAAAGGAAAGTGGACCTCGAAACAAAAAGTTACTCAAATATCCTAGAAACAGAAAAAGACTAAATTATCAACTATTTCTTCACTATGTCTTTGTTATTAATCTAAAAACAATGACAACAACAACCAGCTACCGTACTTCGAGCTCTTGGCCGTAGCCCTGTGCTAAGTGCCTTTCACACATTATCTTATAAAATAACAACCCTATCTGACAGGTACTATTATTACCCACGTTTTATAGAGGTAAAAACTGAGGCTCGTAAACAGGAAAGGAAAATGAAGGTCACAAAGGTGAAGGAACCTGTCTAAAGGCTGCACAAGTAAGTGACAGACCAGGGCTGGACCCAGGTTCACCTGACTCCTGGCTGGGACGCTATCCTGTCGGTGCAAAACTGAATCCCGGTCAAGCCAGAAGAGAAATAGAATTGTTTTTTAAGAATTACCTTTAATATCTCATCCAAAAGAACAGATTTAATTTCTAAATCCTCAAAGTTACAAATATATCCAGACGTCTGAATGGGTTCCTTTAAGGACAAAAACAAATGTTATATTTAATTGTACAAAATTTTCCTTCCTTTAATATATCATGATTTTAAATTTTATTATAAAAATTTTCAAACCAACCAAATAGTAGAGAGAATGTCATTAACACTCATATATCCATCATCTAAATAATTATTAACATTTTGCTATTTATCCTTCAGTCAACTTTTTTGGCTGAAGTATTTTAAAGTAAATAAAGTGAATTTATGGACATCATGATATTTCGCCCCTAAATATCTCAGTACATATCTCTAAAAGATAAGGAGTTCTCTTTCATGGCCACATTACTATTACCATACTTTACCTAATCAAAAATAATTCCCTAATAGCATCTAATATCAGTCCAAATTTTCCCAATTAATCCCAAAATGCCTTATACAGCTGGATAATTCTTATTCATGTCATTCGACATTAAATTTAATTCTTAATAAAAGTGACAAACACTGTATTTGTATCTAAGTACATATGTCAAAGAAGTCCTGTACCACACCGAGAACTCCGTCCTCTGTAACATTAGCCAAAGGGTGTGCCTGACAGATTTCCTACATAAGAAGATTTAACTTGCCAATATGTACATACATGAGTCTGTTATATGTCTGTCTCTTATCCTAGTGTTATACAGGCTTGTAGAAATAAAGTATAGTAGATGCATATTATAATGTAAAGTAGCTACCCTAAATCCTTAGTAGAAAAGACAGGTATACATATTATATAAACAAAAAGAAAGAAACTCCCAGTAAACTTATTACCTCCAAGAATACTGTAAAAAGAATAGGATAATGTTGTGGTAATGGAAATAATACTAGGATGCAATTTTTAAAAATGTGTGTATATGTGTATCATAATGAAACAGACATTACCAAAATCCAAATGAAATAACATATCAAATTGGAAGATACCAAAAAGATGAAAATAGTAGGTAAAAATTGAATCATATTTAGAGTTTATTATGTCTAAGTTTAAGAAGGAGGCTCATGTACGCACATTATATGTGTTTATTTGCATTTAAAAATATACACTTTCTTTTAAAAAGTAGAAACTGTTGATTAAAATAGTCAAATTATATGAGGAAATTTTATAAAATCCCTTTTTTCCTCAACAAAAAAAGGTTATATTACATAAAGATAAATAATATGTTTTTATGAGCAACGAACACACAGAAAGAATCAGAACAAAATTTAATTCAAAAAGAAAGCATAGATAATAAAATATTTCTTATAAATTACAGAGGCCTTTCATATACTTTGATTACTTTGATACTACACATGAACAAAGTATACCTGTATAAAAATGTTTATCAGAAAATTTTCTTTTTTTGGCTAGATAACGCAACAAAGCAAGATAGTCAAAAAATAAAAATCATAAAAGATGATCTGTAGATAAAACATAATACCAAAAACAAAGAGAAAAGAAGAAAAAGAAAGGTGGAGAGAGAGAGCAAAACTGAGAGTTTCCAAAATAATCTATGATTATTGGCATATAAATAAATATACAAATATTTATGTAATTCAGATTTTCAAAATTCAACTTCTTCTTCAATGATCTCAACTAAATTTCTTTATTTTCCAAAATTCACTAGATATCAATCCACATTTCAATTGAATCTGAAGTTTTAGACTAGTGGTCTACAAGCAGGGTGCACTCACCTAAGCAGTATGCAAGATATGTATTTTTATTTAAAAAGTTCTTAAATCTTTACTAATCATACTACCCTAAGAAACACTGGTCCTCTAGTACACAAGTCAGAAGGTCCCAGTACCCACACAACATATCAGGTATCCTGTGCCCCTAACTTAGCCAATCAATCTTAGCATATTGTGACATACTGAAGTTGGTACTACAAAATTAAGTGGATTTAGAGATTATCTTATCTAATTTTACCTAACCTTCACAAATTGGATGAGAGGTTTAAAAAGCGTCCTGCAAAGAATTTGCAAATTAAATGAAATATTGGTAACGCAAGCCCAAGCAAATAAGAAAAGGCAGAATCATCACCTCTCCTACCCCTAGCACAAATTCTTGGGTCAGCCACAGAACAAAGTGAAAACAGTGCCATTCTAACCAGGTCTGACAAAAAGCCAGTTAAAAAATAAAAATTTCAAGTAGACTATTTGAACCATGGAACTTGTATTCACTGTTAACAATTCCTCTCTCTAAAGTGCGTGCTCTGCTTGAGACACCAGATAATGGCAGCATGAACCATAACAATGAGCATGACATTTTAAAAGAAAATTTATTTATTCCTGTTAAAATTCATCTTTTTCTCATTTCTTTAAAATTTCTATTTTAGGGACATAATTCATAATGGACTTACATTAATATGATAGGTCATGTATATAATATCTAAATAAGTAAGTATGCATGTATGAAGGTATATATTCAAAAGTTTGGAAATCCTCTGTTTGGAAAAGAAGCAAATATACAAAAATGAGAGGCTGATTGATGAAAATATTAGCTATGAAAGGAATATGAAATAGTAGTACCAATGAGAGGGAAGATGCAAGAAAAGGAATAGAAGAGCTGAATCAGTACCTTGAGAGGGTCACTGGAGATGAAAATGATCAAGCAAGGAATATCAACATTAAACACTCATTTCCAAATTCTCACAGAAAATGTGCTTTATCAGTGAATTAGAACTTTGCACACAAATGGCACCCTTTTCTCACATACGATCTGCAGAAAAGTTTACAACTTAAAGGTATGAATTTAAAATTCACAATAACACTCAAGTGGATAAAAATACATTCAGTATTAACTGTCAAACAACAGCTTATCTCCTGAATAATAATACAGAACACTATGTCTTGAAGGAGCTCCAGTAAGTTCTGTTTTGCAGAGGATGTCCTTAGAGGATCAGTCAATAAGCAGTTAGAGGAATGGATAGCAGAGTAACTAACCAAGCAGGGACCACAGCCAGCAGTGTCCTCATGAATAAAAAGGTCAGCACAACGGGGTTTATAAAGAAACCCAATCAGTGGTAAGGCTGTAAGAAATTCATCTAGCTCTAAATCTAATAGAAATTGAAGTACTTGCCAAGCCAGAAAACAAACTCAAATAAAAAAAGAAGGCTGTTCTGTTAAAACTACTTAAGGAACCCTTTCCACAGGAAAGATTTCCCTTGGTACTAGACGGGCCATGTGTACAACCCACATGTGAGCAGGAGGCATAACAAGCACCCTCACTTCTCCAACCACATGATTTCTGACTTTGCGCACGTGCAGCCAAAGGATGGAAAAAGGACCCTAACATTCCAAAAGTATTATACTGCCATCCTCAAGGTTACCCTGCGGTTACCTGTCAAATTTCCACCCTTGTTTTGTGGCAAGGGTCGAACTTCCCTTGGACCCTTGAAAGAAGCCTGTGCTTACAGGTCATATGCAGCAGCCCTGAATGAATGCCTTTCCTTTGAACATTCATTACTCGGGGTCTAAGAATTACAAAGACCCTTAAGACGCCTAAAGGCTTTAACAAAGCCTTTGAGAGCAGTTTACATCAGGTCATTGACCAACCCAAAGATCTTGAGTAGGGCTCAAATGGGGCAATGTGAAAATAATTTAGCATATTAAAGGGGCAAATAGTTTACCACTAAATAAATTACTACAGAAAATCTTTGGCAGCTCAAGGGCCCAAGCATGCAATTTCTTCCCAAGAAGGAAACTACAGATTCAAACAAAAATCAATTAATGACATAAAGCATTTATCAACTTCTCTCTTATTATATACACTAGTGGAGTATAGCAGGAGTTCAGAAAATTCCAAAGTCAAAATCCATTAATAATTCAAAAATGGTTTAAAAGATTTATCTTCTTAATGAGGTTTTGATTAGGCTACCACTCAAATTATTTTGAATTTCCTAAACACAGCAATTAACAGTTGATCCAGAGCAGACTAAGTGACAGGAAAATTCAGGTTCTTAAAATTAGCTGATGTGATGGGGCTGTCCCCGTGGCTGAGTGGTTAAGTTCGTGCACTCTGCTGCAGGCGGCCCAGTGTTTCGTTAGTTCGAATCCTGGGCGCGGACATGGCACTGCTCATCAGACCACGCTGAGGCAGCGTCCCACATGCCACAACTAGAAGAACCCACAACGAAGAATACACAACTATGTACCGGGGGGCTTTGGGGAGAAAAAGGAAAAAATAAAATCTTTAAAAAAAAAAAAAATTAGCTGATGTGAGCCACAAGTAGAAAATCAAAATATAACTTTAAAATTCATGAGAAAGGGACTTCCTGATACTCCAGAGAAAGTAGATTAATCACAGTCCAGACTTGCACACTCATAAGAATATCAAAGTGAGCGCCTCTCCCGTAATCAGGACACTATTCGGGTTTCTGCCTAAATCTGTGCTCCCCAAATTGCAATTCTTTGATCCCAAATAAACGCGTTGCTCTTAAACTCGTCCCTGTTTTTGTAGGTTGACAAGTGCATGTAAATATAAGACAAGGTAGGCACAGAATCAGGTGAACAGACAGGCAGAAGAGAAGGAAAGGACAAGGCAATTTCAAAACCACATTTTTTTGGTTACATTGTTTTACACAATTCTGGTAAATAAGACCACTCATTTTCATTTCTTTTTAACTTTGACAATGGGAAAAAATAAAAGGCCATACAGTTAGTGACCACGGTTCCATTTTTTAAAAAGAACAGATAAACACTTAGGAATTGCCTTTCAGAGAAAGCAGAGAATATTTAAAGGATGAATATTTTTCCCACTTAAAACTAAATATTTTTAAATTCCACAGAAATGTTTCTGTTTATTTTCAGAAATTCATGCAGCCAACATCAACAAACCTCTTGAAGAAACAAAGGCAAAATACCCAGGTTTTGATATTTGGCTCATTAGTTATGTACTGTTAATGATCTTGTTTTTACCTCAGGATCCAAGTTTCTGAAAACATACATTCTTGTCTTCTCCATCATTGCAAACAAATCAGGATTATCTTTGGCCCACTTCATATCCCAAACATCTTTTCGCTCCAATTTTAACAACTCGCCAATGACTTGCTGTCCTGTGCTGTCTGTTACTCGGGCATCCAAGTCAAAGAAAGTGAGGACCCCTGAGATGTCTATGATAGCAAGACGACTACCAAGAATGACATTGGAGAGGGGAGAAATTGTAAAATTACTACCAGTGATCATGAATATAAGTACCTATAACCATTTTCTTCAAAATCAGTTCATCAGAACCAGGGAATAAGGTAGAAATGGCTTTAAATAAATAAATGGCTTTAAAAACTTTTCATAAACTTGATGGATAACACGGACTACTCTTCATTTTGCGACCTCGTGAGGAAAAAGTATCCAAAAGAATTAAAGCAACTGGTATGCAAATAACTGAAAACATTACACTAGAATTACTCTATTTGGCCCAATTAGAGAAAGACATTTACACTAAATTCAGTATGGTAAATACAAATATTTAAATACAAATATAGTACAGTAAAACCACACTGAACTGTAAGACAAACGTAGAACAAACACACGTTTTTGTATTTATTACACAAATCCAAAAACCCCAATTGATAACTTCAAAATCTAACATCTACATAAGGAGAGTTTCTAGACTTACCTAGAGTTGCAATTCAAGGATAACTGGTAGGCTCGACAGTTAAGGGAATATTTTTGAATCAAACCAACATTAGGAAGACTATATCTCTGAATGGTGCCAGATTCACGACCCTATGGAAATTACTTTTGATTACTAAAACATATTTACCATAATAATACTAAATTATAACTACAGGTCTCTCTATATGTTCATACATTTGTTTCAAAACCAAAGTGGTGGTGTCATGGCAAATTCCCAATTCTGATATTGAATCATGTTACTGAGTACATATTTATCTCCTAATTTAACTAAAAGCCTTTTTAAAGCAGCTGGAGGTGATCTAATTTTTTTCATGTAACATTCAAGAGAGAATTCAGAAACCTAGCTCTTTAATAATACACAAATTCTTACATCACAAGGAAGAAATATCTAGGGTTATTTACGGCTGTTGTCTAGGTTAATACTCAGAATACATTAAAAGCTAAAATATAATATAAAGCACTTATTGAATTAAATTTCATATATATGAAAAACCAATATAAGATCACCACACAAAACAGTCGTTACTGAAAGTCTATGTCTATGTTTTTAGCCTATAGCCGTCTATCTGATACTAGTTGTGGCAAAGGGAGATGACCAGAAAGCAGTGACACAATAAATATTAATGTGTTTAAAAATAAAACAGAATCTAAGTTTCTATGCAACGCTGCGCCAGCCTCAAGGCTGACAGATCAAGAGTTAGTACAACAGATAGGAGAGAGCTGTGGTGCAAAGTCTTCTGTGCCTTAGGCCACAGACACGGGCAACGTGAGGAAGTGGAAGGCTGCACTCAGCCACGCTTCCCCTCTCTAACCTTCAATCAGAGCAGCCCTGCTTTTGCAGCATGAGTCTCAAGATGGGCCTACCAGAAAGGATGGGGGGAGGGGAAGGGGGGAGATATTTTTTAATGTATAAAAGGGAGGTATGGGCTTTAAAAGATTTAATATTCGGGTGTGAAATACGATTTTGTTTTTAAAAAAAGGGGGTCTTGTGGCTTAAAAAAAATGAAAAATAATGGTTCTAAAAACTGTTTACATTTCAACAGTGGAAAGCAGTTTTAAATGCAGAAGATATCTTCTCCATTAAAACTTTTGGCTGATACTAAAACAATTTGAGTGTATTTCTTATAGGTAGACTCTGTCATTTAGAAATTATCTCAATTTTTGTGATTGATCTGAGTTTCATGTGTTTTTTTCCTGCAAATAACAGAAACACAACTAACACAACAAAAAATCCTAGCAAAGACTCTAAAAAGAAAACAAGAACCTCCATAGACCTAAGAAAAACTGCTTAAAACATACACCAAATTCACTCAGTGAGGAGAAATGAATACTATGTTCTTAAGGTTTCTTTCCCCCATAAAATTAACTAATGGGTAAAGAATGTAACTAGGACTGGAAATATATGCTATTAAGGCTCTGTTTACATAATTCAAATTCAACAACTCCACTAGCATTACTCTATTAAAGTAAACATTTATCCCTAATATTAATATTTTCAAATGTCAGAGCTCAAGAAAAGACACTATAACATTGATTTCATTTTAAAAGATCAGCAAAAATTTGCCAAGGGCTTCTTTATTTTACTGGGCAGCAAACACACCACCTCTTCATTCTAAGTCTTACGAAAGCAGATGAGCCAAAGCACTTTCTCCAATACAAAATAGCAGGCCAATAGGAAAACAGAGGGGGAAACTTTCTAAGATCTACTCCCACCATCCGATCTGCTCCACATCTGCCAACCCTTGAAAGGGCTCATTCAATCCCGTGTCAAACTCCTCAGTTGGTCCCCAATCTACTGCTTTCATAAACAGCTGTTTTCGCAAATGCTTAACAATTTGTGAGGCAATCTTTAAACTTTCTTATTTCTTATGTTGGGCTTAGGAAAACCTGAGGTGCCCACAGATGATATTAAAATCCAAAACATATTGCTTTACTCTATTTTTATAATTTATACAATTATTATTCATAAATAAGCTTTTCCTTTACAACTTACCACAATCAATGTCTTATCAGATGCCGTTATGGCACAAATTGGATCCCTTGTGCCCTAAAATAAATCAGTTGTTATTCTTTAACAAATATTTATTGAATGACTAATCTGGTATAAGGTAGTCTGCAATTCACTAAGAACACTTCAATATCGTTATTAGCATAACAAACATTTCCTTACTGAGCATCTACTATATGCCAGACACTGAGCTAAGCACCAGAGATACTTGGATGAAATTACTTTCAAGGATTACTCAGAAGTCTACTGGGGTTAGACAGAAACTGAACCCCTAAATACAGTACAGTAGGATAACAGTAGAGGTACACACAGGAGTTACGAGAGCACAGAGGAAGGAGCATCTAACTTATACCAAAATGGGCAAGGAGGCATAAACCCGAGCTTAGTCATAAAAGATGAACAGATGGCAGAAGATGGACAGATTGGCAGCACATGCCAAAAGGAGGAAGGGGAGATGGCACTGCAACAATCCAGATGGATCTCAAGAGCATTATGCTTAGTGAAAAAAAGCCCATCGCAAAAGGTTACATACTGTATTATTCCATTCATAAAACATTCTCAAAGTGACAAAACTATAGAAATGGAAACAAACTAGTGGTTGCCAGCAGACAGGGATGCGGGTGGAGAGTGGGTGCAAAAATGAAGAAGTAGCAAGAGGCAAGTTCCTTTATGGTGACAAAATTACATAAAACTACACACACGCACTCATGCACACACACGTGTAAAAACTAGTGAAAACTGAATGAGGAATAAGGTCGAAGTCTAGTTAACAGTATCATACCAATGTCAATTTCCTGATTTTGATATTATACTACAGTTACATAAGATGTCACCATTGAAGGAAGCTGAGTAGAGATTCTATGTGCTATTTTTGCAACTTCCTTTGAGCCTATAATTATTTCAAAATAAAATGTTTTTAAAAATCAAAAGAAAAAAACCCAGCAGATCTAGAGGAAGATTTTCAGAATAGAAAAAAAAATTTTAATTAATAGAATAACATGCTATTCACTGGAAACAAATTCTTTTCTAGGTCACAAAATAAAATTACAGTGTTTCCAAATCTATAGATATTAACATATGCTAGCAAAAATAAAATCACCTACTTGAATGGCTTTACTATAATCAAGCACCCCATCCACTGATCCAGAAGGAGTATCATCAACATGAAAAATTCTGAAAAGAAAGATCAGAATTTCAAAGAAAGAATAAGTAAGGTTTACACTATTTCATAATCTCTAGAACAATTAAAGGCTTGGATGAGACCAATGAATAATTAATTTACTTAATATAAATATCCTGATTATTTTAAAGAGTTCTTGACACGGCTCAGTCTTATAAAGGTAGAAACTACCAGGTATTTACCAGTTATGCAAGTAATATGCTCCTGAAGGCTGTGCCAAAAATATATTTGAACACTCAATCATATATTTCCAATGAATTTCATTAAGTCCCAAGAGATATTTTACCTTACTCTCCAAAGTCATCAGTCAGGAGTAACTTCCTCTTTTTTCTTTTTTAAAGATTGGTACCTGAGCTAACATCTGTTGCCAATCTTCTTTTTCTTCTTCTTCTTCTTTTTCTCCCCAAAGCCCCCCAGTGCATATTCTAGTTGTAGGTCCTTCTGGTTGTGCTATGTGGGACGCCACCTCAGCACAGCTTGATAGGTGGTCCTAGGTCCGCGCCCAGGATCCAAACCAGCAAAACCCCAGGCCACTGAAGCGTAGTGTGCAAACTTAACCACTCAGCCACAGGGCCGGCCCCGGGAGTAACTTCTAATACAGTAAGGTTCTTTGCTGTTTCTCCATAATTTCCCTTTTATCAATGTAAAACATAAAGGTAAAACCTAAATGTATTTGGGAAGCTCTAATTAATAGAATTTTTGTTCTGAAGTAAAGGATCCCTCCCTACGAGTACTGTGCTATGATGATGTACCACTTTTGGACTTCTGCCGTCTCTGATACCCTTACCATGATGCTTATTCACATCACAGTATCACTGCTAGTTTACTCTTTTCTCCCACTAGGTCATGAGTTTCCTGGAGGCAAAGACTGTATCTCCAGTGCCTAGCACAGTGCCACACATTGACAGGTGTCTATAATATTTGCTGAAAAAAATATAAAATGAACGGAGGCAAATAGGGAAGATACACCACAGATCAGCAATGAGGCCCTTGGCTAGATACTGAACTTCTCTGAGCCACAATTTGTCTATCTGTGAAATAAGAACAACAATACCCTTTCACAGGGTTTTTGAGAAGCATAAACAAAATGATGTTTGTAAAACACGTAAGCACAGAGACTGATAGATAAAAGTTGAAGAAATTGTAGCTGCAATATGGTCACAGAAAAATCACGCCATTTTCTATCTTTATAATACCATGAAATTTTGTCATTAAGTTGAAATCATAAATGTGCTTTCATCAATGTAATAAGGAGATTGAATGTTAAATAAATTCACTAGGAATGTATTAAATGAAGAAAGGTGCACCAATTTAGAGGTACGGCATTTCTGTATTTTAATACATTTCTATTAAGTGTATCCAATTACTAGTTCTACTTAGTTACCACAAAATACAAGTCAAAGGTTAGAATAGGAGGCCTCTCAAGTGATTATCTGACCCACCTCCTTCTCTTAAAACAAGTAGGATACTACAAGAAAGGCGAGTAAAGTGCTTCAGAGTCAGATGAACCTGGCCTTATGTCCCATCTCTACTTATCAGCAGCTGACCTCTGACAAATAATTTAAGCTTGTGTGCCTCAGTTTCCTCTCTGTGAAACATAAGAAGCATTCAATCAATGTTGGCTGTGACCACCATTATCCACCATATTTTACAGATGAGGAAACCCAAGTCCAGAGAGACCCTGCCTTAAGTCATTAAAACTAGTAAGTATATTCCGGGTAGAAATATAAGGAAATGCTGACTTCTTTATTTAAACAAAAGCCAGAATGTCTTTAGCTGGCTCATGGAGGACACTCACTCTATGGAAAGGCTAGACTTTCCTGTCCCAGCTTTGCCCTAAGAGCCACCTTCCCCCTGCAGACCGCAGGCCTCTTGCTTATTGGCACTACCAGTGCCACATGCTGTTCTCACAGAGGCCAAAGACTCTTTCCATTTCGTCCTACAGAGCTACTGAGAGGACAAGATGGAGTACTTTTCAATGGTTTTATTTTTTCTGCTTGCACAGGAATTCACATATCCAAAATACTTTTACTGGAGACATATCTCCTATCTTAGTAGATGAGTGAGTCTGAAAGGGAAGGGTGGATTGCACTAGGATCTCAAGCATGCACGAGGGAAGATGATTTGAAAAGGAACCTGGGATTTCTGACACGATTCCCACTGCCCACCTCCACCAACACAGGCCTATGCCCTCATTAAGAATCATTAGATTAAAACACTGAGCAAAATCCTTAAAGGCTCAGGATAACAACAAAAGGACAACAAACATAGACATCACTAGCAGAGACAATATAACTTAGACAACACAGTAAATGCAAATGTACACTGAGACTTACTGTAGGGAATCCCTCCATCCTGGCAACTCAGCTCTCTAGATGGTAGAACCCACTTTACCCCCACTCACTGGAAAGAGTTCCAACCCCAGACTCCCTGGAATCTAGGACAAGAGAAAGAAGCCAAGTGGCCAGTTCACCCCACCTAAAGCCCTCCTCCATACCTGTGTCTAAGGACCTGCTTCTCCTATGGCGATCGATACTAGAATCATCCCACCCTCCTGAAAAGACCTCCACCACTATCCCAGGGGAAGGAAGCTTTGGATAGACATTCAGAACTCAGGTGAATAATCATATATCAGTACAGCATAATAACCCTAATATGGTGGGGGTGGATGAGTAAGAATAGCCATTTCCTCATAAAAACAGAGCTCTCCAGTCTATATCTCTAAGGACTTTATTTTATTGCACCACGCTACCTCATTTTTGTTTTGATAAATTTAAACAGATAAATTTGAAAGGTATTCAAATAAATGGGAAAATATTTCTAGTAATCAAAACAATTTGTGGTTCCCAAGCATTGCAACTTATAATTAACCATGTCTGATTTAAATGTGATATGGTTGTGCTACTAAAAAATATGCATCAAAAGATATACCTTTCTCTCCCTTCTTTTCGAGACCGTGTGATCTGATTAATTTCCAGTGCTGTGAGCTTCTTTGCCACACGATATTGCCAGGTATAAAACGCTTCTTTCGAAGCTGCTATCACATGGGTTTTGGTCATCGCAACAAATAATGGTACTATTAAAAAGAATATTAAAACAATTAGGTTGCAGTTACACAGAATCACAGAATGTTTGTGCTGCAAAGGACTTCAATGATCACTGAGTCCAACCCCTCATTTTACAGAAAATACACACCACACAGAGTCTCTGAATTCAGAAAAGAATCAAAAACTTGTAGGATCATACAAAAATATTAAATCAAAATGGATCAAAAACCTAAATGTAAAAGCTAAAACTATAGAACTCTTAGAAGATAGGAGTAAATCTTTGCGACGTTGAGTTAGGCAATAATTTCTTAGATATGACACCAAAAGCATAAGCAACAAAAGAAAAAGTAGATAAGTTGGACTTCACCAAAATCAAAAACATTTGTGTTTCAAAGGACATCATCAAAAAAAATGAAAAAGGGGCCAGCCCCATGGCTGGTTAAGTTCTCGAGCTCCACTTCGGCAGCCTAGGGTTTCACCAGTTTGGATCCTGGGCATGGACATGGCACCACTCATCAAGCCATGGTGAGGCAGCATCCCACATGCCACAACTGGAAGGACTCACAATTAAAAATATGCAACTATGTACCGGGGGGCTTTGGGGAGAAAAAGGAAAAAAAATAAAATCTTTAAAAAAAAATGAAAAGACAATCCAAGAATGGAAGAAAATATTTGTAAATCATACAGGTGATAAGGAATTCTAACTAGAATATGTAAAGAACTCTTATAACTCAATAATAAAAAGACAAATAACCCAACTAGTAAATGGGCAAAGGATCTAAATAGACATTTCTCCGGTGAAGATATACAAATGGCCAAGAAGCAAATGAAAAGATGTTCAACATCGTTAGCCATCAGGGGAATGCAAATCAAAACCACAATGAGATACCACTTGACACCCACTAGGATGGCCAGACTCAAGAAGTCAGACACGCGAGTACTGGAAAGGACGTGGAGAAAGGGTAGGAATGTAAAGTGGTGCATCCACTTGGAAAAACAGCTTGTCAGTTACTCAAAATGTTAAATATGGAGTTGCCATATGCCACAGCAATTCCACTCCTAGGTACATACTCAAGAGAAAATAACACATGTTCACTGAAAAACTCAAACCAAATGTTGATAACAGCATTATTCACAATAGCCAAAAAGCAGAAACAGCACAAACGTCCATTAACTAATGAATGGATAAATAAAATTCCATCCCTTCCTCCTATTACTGCTCAGATCAGGCCTTTATCCTTTCCTCTGATACCATATGGCTTATAATTCCTCATTAATGTAGAAAAGAAAATTCTCCAAAGTTCCTTCCTAATTTAGGAGTATATTCTCCTAAACATATAACTTTTTTTCATCTGTTCCATTTTTTAGAGAACACTTAATTAAGCTCCTACTGTGTACTCTTTTATGAAGTAGTCTCATCAAATCCATCTTACAGACAAAGAAATGGAGGATTCAAGAAGTAAAATAACTTGCCAAGGTCACAGAACACAAAATAAACAACAAAAATAAACACTCCCACACGAGGCACATAAAAACAAAGGAACTCCTTCATAAAAGATCATTTTGGTACTTGTTTTCTAAATTCATGAACAATTAAAACGGTGCAAAAGTCATTTTTCTATTTATAAAATTGTGCAAAAGGATCATTAATATGGCCAGAATAAAGTACTGGTGTTAATAGCAGCTACCATTTATGGAGTTCTTGCCATAGTCCAAATAAAGGACATTTAAGGCAATAAGAGACAGAAACTGAACAAAGAATTAGAAACTAGACTGACGGTATGCTGTTAATTGAGTAGATTAACAACTCAGGGATTCAAATTCAAGAATTTTTATATTCTAAATAGCTCTGTATAGTAGTTGACTCATACTAAAAAACTTTTTTTCATTACAATTTTCAAGATTTTTCTATTCAAAATGTGTACTATGACCGAACTCTAGAGGGAGCTAGAAGGCTTTCCCGTGAGGAACGACTGGTTGAAAGCCAATCCTGGAGGGCGGCCAAGCCCGGGGAGCCCCGAGCCGAGGAATCAGCACCAGGCCCAGGCTTCCATCAGCTTTCTCTGACTCTGTCTCTACTAAATCATAAGACACTTGCTAAATATTCAGCTAATTCTACCATGGATACTCCGATGCTGGTAACTACCATGGCCTTAGCGTGAATTAAAGTAAGTTCACAACTTTAACTGCTTTCTAATAAAATATCATTTTCCTTTTTACATAAAAGCATTTTTATAACCATTGTTTACCTACAATTATAAAATATACTCATGTTCCTTCCTTTTTGATAGATATTAAACAATCACAAGAGTTTATCATCAGCCTGATTAATTCAAAATTAAAATGCTAATGGTTCACAGTAAGAGTCAGACTCGTTGGATGCTAATCACAGGCACTTGCTAACTCTGCGGCCTTAGATAAACTCCGTGCTTATTCTCTCGGAACCTCAGTTCACTTACTGCAAATTGAATATAATAATAATACCAAGCTCATGGAGCCGCTTTAAGGATAAAAAATAATAAATATATAATAAATAAATAAATAATAAATATAAAGCACTTACAGTGCTGGCATAGAATCAATGCTTAATAATAATACTTTTAAAAGCCAATATTTATTTAATTTTTTAAAAATATGTCAGGCATATATTTTAATAGTTATATTCATTATAATTATATAATTATATTATTGTATAATCCATATATTAACCCACAACCACCCTGTGAGGTAGGCACTATTATCCCCATTCAGCAGATGCAGACACTGAAAGATGGAATGGTTAAAGAACTTGCTGAAGCTGACGGCTAGAAAGTGGTAGAAGATTGGAACACAAACCCAGTAATCTGGTTCCAGAATCTGTGCTCTTAACCACCAAGGCATACTGCCTCTCATTAAGGGTTAGTAAGCGTTAGGTGTGGTTGCTGTTACTGCTTTTACTTTTCTTACCTACATAGGTTTTTACAATAAAAGCAGAAATAAATCCACTAGTCAATACAAAAAGCAAATACAAACAGGGGTAGATAATCCTATCTACATAAATTATGCTACATCTTTATTAAAAGATCCATCCCATCCAGGTGGATTAGTGCTTAGTTTCCTAGAACCAAGCCTCTAGGAAAATGTTACAAGACCAAATTTTTAACACATAGACTATTTTAGGGAAAAAACACAACCAGGACAAAAGCCCTCCACATCCTTCTCAACAATTCAATCAATATCTGGAAAGAAAAAATTCAAAATATCTAGAAAATTTTTTAAGAAAGTAATTATGCTTTCATTAATTGAACTTTGTAACGCCAATACATAGTAGTTACTAGCCAAGCAAGGATGTCAAATAATTTAAAACAATCTAGGAATTCACGTATAAGTAAAGGCTGCTTGTAATATTTTAATGTTGAGGCCTGAAATACACATCTACATCTGGAATGTTCCCCCACTTTCCTACTTATTCATTTCTCAGCCCTTTAAAGAGCTGGTAAACTCAAATTGCTCTGAAATGTTTTCATCACCTCGCCTCTCTCTGGAGTGTATGGAAGACTCGGTGCACGTGTTGCAGGCCGGCACCAGAAAGCTGCACGCCCACCAGGACGGGTGCAGCACGGGCACCCGGCACTTTTCAGGCACTTTCCATGCCTTCACTCCTCTGTAAATGCTGTTTTATCTCCCTAAGATGTCACCTGAAGAAATACTTAGCCTTCAAAACTCAGTGCCAATGAAATCTTCTCTAAGCAGAAAAGATGCCCCTAACAATCCCCTGCACCAATATCTACTTATCCAGCACCCAGCACATGCCGAGCACACAGCCAGGGAGCTACAGTCATTGTTCCACGGATGAACTATATTTTAACTATTTGTTTAAATATCCTACAAAAAATGTCATAATTAATTTCTTGGCACTCCCAGTATAGCACTTGAAAAAGTATATACTGACTGATGGTTTGCATAAGTAATGGATTAAGCATTTTCATACGTTCAATCAACATTCACTATGCGGCAAGGACAACGTTAGGCAGTGGGGATACAGAAATGAATAAGGCACCAATCTTTAAGCAGCTCAAAATCTTGTGGGGAAGATGGACAAGAAAATCAATAACCACAGTGCAGATAAGTGCTTTGGACAGGAGCATATCAAAGGTATTCCGAGGGCTCAAAGGAAGAGCACAAAAACGGGTACCGAACTCCTACACGTCCCATACGACAGAGTCCCACAGCTAAACTTCTCTAATAATGCATAAAGTTCTTTTTAAAAGTTTCCATAGAGATTGTCTGGAGGAAAAGTAGATGACAAAACAAAAACTACACTTTCCAGAACAATATCAGTTACGCGCTTTTTTTACTTTAGCCTCCAGTCCTCGTGAAAATTTGACATAGAAAAATAAAAAAGGAATTTTACAGGATATGTATGAAACAAAAATGTTGAGTCTTTGGCTGAGTTTACTGCAGACCAATGAAAGAACGGTTTGTTAAAATTTCAGTCAGCGAGACTGCAAAAATAAGTTTCAAGACTCAAAATACAAATAATCATGCCCTCAAGCATTTGCCATTTTACGAAGGCGAAGGATTTACATCTGGCTTTACTAAAACATAGACTACCTGTGACCAAAATTACTCTGAGGCTAACCCTATCATCATTATGATGCTATGTTAAAACTTCTGATATTAAAAGAAAAAGCATATAATCTGAAGACTGACAGAATTACTCCCTTAAAGACTGCTGTTTCTAATAAATAGGTATTCATGTGACAAGCATCTGTAATAATTTTAAGCAAAGCCTTTTAAAAAGGAACACTAACATGTATGTACGTATGTAAATATAAAGTAACATATAAACATACCTATGTAACAATGAACATGAAGCTGAAAAGTTTCAATAAATAGAAGTGAGTTACCAAGACCCTGGAGCATAAAATCCTTGAGGCCAGTAAGTCTTTCTCACATTTGCTTGTATCACCCAAAGAGCTTAGCAAAATACAAATACCGAGAAGGCAGACACTAACATTTGATTGTTAAGGTCGAATGTGAAATCTGAGGCAAAAAAGACTAATTCTCAGATTCAGAAAATAATTCAATGGGTTTTCAATTTTTGAAATCTAACAATTTTTCAAATACCATATTCAATAAACTACTCATATGGTTTATAAGAAAACCATTATTACTTTTGGGAGTTATGGTGAAATGGCAACAAAATATTTGATAATGAGTTTTAACAAAACAGAATAAGATTTGGAATTTTTTAATGTTACTTTCATAGCTACTGGACAGGGGAAATGGTAAATCTAAAGTAACAAATGTCTTCTGAAAACAAAAAGTCAGGAATTTTTTAAAGTTGCCCCTATTAATAGACTGATTTCATTAGAAAAATCTGGAAAGGGCAAACTCACTTTTACAAGCAGCTAAAGTGTTTTTTATGGAAGAGAGGTATTTACAAGCAGTTTATTAATAATAAAAGTGGTTTAAGGGCAAAATTCTTTCTATAATCCTTAGTTTATTACACACTGATCATTACTTTGCATACCAATTCCTGTACAATTATATTTCCCATTTAAAGCGAATGATGGCAGTATGGCAGTTGTGAGACTATTGTGGATTTTAGATAGAGTAACCCTATAATTTATTGTATTAAACAGGATACTTCTGAAAAAATTGAGAGTTATTAATAATTTTATCATGACAATAGGCATAAAGTGGTACTGAACCTGGCAAAACAAGAAGTATGCTCATTGTTGTTTTAGAGAATACCTCTAATTAATAATACCATTGCTAGGTTTTTAAATTAGTTTTATAAATAAAACTTGATTAAAGAGGGAATAAATATTAACATTTCCTTACCAATATCAATGTATTTGGGATCCAAGGGCGTGCCAATAGAATTACAAAGAACTAGCACAAACTGTGAACAAATAAGACAAAAAGCATGAGAACTCCTGCTTATGTACAACAAGGGAAACAATGCTAACACATCATGCTTATCGCTTTTTCAAGTGTCACTAACTGGGAAAGAAGTGATAAAATTGTTCAGTGCAAAGAACAGTAGGCAAATATAATCTACAGCATTAAAAACAAAGAAATATGAATTCAAATTAAACCAAGGCTGATTTCTCAACATAATGGAACACTGTGGTTTTCAAGAGGCCACTTAAGAAACATAAGCACACTGGCTACTTGTCATTATTTATACTTCTAAAATTCCTGATGACCTCAAAACTCAGTTTTATCCTATAACCAGTTAAATAAGAGCTAACAATTTGTTACCGTTGCACCAAATGATTCCATCTCGTTCTCCTCCTTTGAAGCAATACATAAATGACACGAGAAATTCAGAAAAATTCAGTTAATTCAGAAAAAACATAATCCAACCTAGTGAAAATGACTTAAAATGCCCATTGGTTAACACACACACAAATAATTATCAATGATTAACATTAGGAAAAATAATCAAGCAAATGCACATTTAACATCACATTACCCTAAAGTGATAATTTTGTTTTTCTTACTGTCACCTTTTTTATATCTTGTACTAAAAATAACTATTTTACTTAGACATTTTACTGATTAGCATAATGATTTCAAATAAACCAATTCTCTATGCACTGCTTACATATAGACTTTTTCTCTTTTCAGCATCTCAAGTAAAACTTGCTTAATTTCATAAACTAAATGACAAAAATTATACTAAAATATCATAATTTACTCTTCTACTTAAAATAAGCTTATTTACTGCCACAGACCACCACAAATGACTTGTATTTTTAAAATCTACTTATCATTTACAGGCTCATAGTTTAAAGAATCAAACAGTTCCAGAAGACTTCTTACTAAGAACAGAAGTCCCCTCTAACTTCCCATTTCCTGCCTCCTGGAGTAATTGCTTTCAGGTCCTTTAATTCATCTTTTTGATACTTACCTCTACCAAGCTAAGTAACATGTTTATAATGCTACTTCTTGTTTTGTTTTGTTTCAATTTGGGGCACTATCTTTCGACTTCCCACTAACAAAGGTAAGTATGTGGCTTTCTTTCATCCCCCTTTCCCCAACCCCCATCACACAGGAATATACCTCTGTCTCTCCATCCTTCCACTTGTAATTTTCTTAGATCAGAATTTAGGGTTTAATAACTTTATTATACTTCAATTAAAAGTTTTTTTAATTAAAAACAAAATCCAGGGCTGGCCCAGTGGCGTAGTGGTTAAGATCGCATGTTCTGCTTTAGCAGCCCAGGGTTTGCAAGTTTGGATCCCGGGCATGGACCTACACACCGCTCATCAAGCCATGCTGTGGCAGCATTCCATATACAAAATAGAGGGAGACTGGCACAGATGTTAGCTCAGGGCCAATTTTCCTCAGCAAGAAAAAATCCCATGAGTACATCATTTGGACTTTGTAAATGCTACTCACAGCTGAGTCAAGTATAACATGATTTATTCTCCTTTCAAGCTCACTTTGCTTTCCCTGTAGTTGGCAATTGTCTTTTTCTCTTTGCCTAGTTTTCTCTGTATTTATTACTAACTCAAGTCCCCAGTTACTCCCCAGTTATGTATGTTTCCCCTCAAATGTTAATCATATTAAGTATTCTATTAATTTCATCTTGAATTTCTTTTGGAACCACGTGACCTGCTCTCATCTGGTAACTCCCTAGGCATGTGCACAACCGCTGTTGGGTTATCCTGTTTCTTCCTCTTTCTTGGTTTCTTCCTCCTTTTGGTAGACCATATCCTGAAGTAACTTTCTAAGATAAGAAAGCTTGAAAGGTAAATTTTCGGTGACCTTGTACATCTAAAAATGTCTTTATTCTGTCTTCAGTTTAATTAGTAGATTGCTTAAGATAAGGAATTCAAGATGGGAAATCATTTTCCTTCAAAATTCTGAAAGCAATTCTTCAAAGTGCTGCAGTTGACAAGCCAAATGCCATTACAGACCTGACCCTATGAATGTATTCCTCTGTGAAAGCTTGCAGGATCTTCTTTTAGCCCCAGTGTTTTGAAATTTCACAATGATGTGCCTTGATGTGGAAATATTTTTATTCACTAAGCTAGTCACTTTCAATCTAGAAACTCAAGGGAAATTTTCTTGAATTTTTTTTTCTTTCAGAATTGCTCTCCTCCATTTTGCCTGTTTATTCTTTTTAGAACTATTATTCAAACGCTCAACCTCCAGGATTGCTCCTCTAATTTTCTTATCTTTTCACTCCTATTTTCCATTTCCTTGTCTTTTTACTACACTTTATAGTTTTCCCTCATTTTATCTTCCAACTCTTCAGCCAAATTTTTTTTCTTTTAAGATTTTATTTTTCCTTTTTCTCCCCAAATCCCCCCAGTACATAGCTGTATATTTTAGTTGTGGGTCCTGCTAGTTGTGGCATGTGGGACGCTACCTCAACGTGGCCTGACAAGAGGTGCCAAGTCCGTGCCCAGGATCCAAAACCGGTGAAATCCTGGGCCGCCAAAGCGGAGCACGCAAACTTAACCACTAGGCCACGGGGCTGACCCCTCTGCCAAATCTTTTATCGGTATCGTATTTGTAATTTCCAAAAACTTCCTTTTCTATAGTATCCTGTTCTTGTTTTATGGATGTAATATCTCTTAACTCTCTGAAGATCATTTGAAATGATGATTCTTCTGCAGTGTTCTTCTGCATAGTCTCTGCTTCCTCCCAGCTCTTTTCTCCTGGTGTTTATTTTCGGCGTGTGTCTGTTCAATTGTCTGAAAACCCTTGTCTACATGCGTATTGAGTGTGCCACTACAAAGCTGTCTGGAATCTCTGTGTTTGCGGGTGGGCCTCGCTGACTCTGGTTTTCACAGGAATGGGCTGGGGGGATGCTTCCTTGGGGACTCCCAACATGAGTGCTTTTAGAGGTCTCTTCTCTTGAACTGGTCAGATTCTCCAGAAAGGACTCTTCCAGTCTTCTACCTGAGAGCTATATGCTCAGCTGCCAGTGTTCTGGGAACCAAGTGGGAAAGATGACAGGGGGACACTGAGTTGTCAACTTTTCACTGAACTGCCTTGTTTTCCACAGATTTCCTCTACCCTTACATATGCTCGGTGCCCACCAGTGCAGAGACTCTTTTTGTCCTCTCTGGAGAGTGAACCCCAGTCTCCCCCGGTGGTAGAAGGGCAGTTGCCTAGAGGCTCAGTAGAAGGAAGAGGATCTAGGAACCTGCTTCTTTATATGCTTTTTTTTGGTGAGGAAGACTGGCCCTAAGCTAACATCTGCACCAATCTTCCTTTATTTGGTACATGGGACGTCACCACAGCATGGCTTGATGAGCAGTGTTGTAGGTCTGCACCCGGATTCCGAACCTGCAAACCCCGGGCCACCAAAGTGGAGCACGTGAACTTAACTACTATGCCACCAGGCCAGCCCCACTTTTTTTTTTTTTCTTTTAATGTTTTCTCCTTCCTGCATAATCTCTGGTACTTTCAAATTGCTTTCCTGTTTGTTTCTTTCTCTCCCAAGTACCATCAAGTCTCGTGTCTCTTTGGGATTCTGTGATATAAATTGGTTGCTTCTTTGCTTTCTCCACTGATGACTTAGGATTTAGCTTTCTGAGGTCTGCTATGGTAATTACCATAATCCACCTCCTCTCCAACTTTCAAAACTATGCTGCCATTTCCTCTCCCTCTCTGGTCCCTATGGGCTGATGACTTTTTAAAAAATACCTTTACTGTTGTTTTAGGGAGTTTCAGGAGAGAACAGAGCCAAATGTGGCTGTTCAAATGGCCGCCTTAAACCAAAACTCTATACTTCTCAATGAAATAAAATAATTTACAACACAGCCAAAGACAATGGTAGTCCTTTTTTGAAAAATTTATATGCTTCTGCAAATATTTAAATCATTAGCATACTTTTTAAAAAGGCATTATGTATATTATTTATTTTATGCTATAAGACTGATTTTTAAAGCAATGTAACTCCAAATAAAAGTATATTTCTCAATGTCAAAGCTACCCAGTGTTATAATGGTTATTGTTACGTAATTTCTTGAGCATTTATACTAGACATCTGGATATTCATTTTTGCTTGGAATTTTAACTTGGAAAAGGAATCTGGTATTTTAAGTATATTTAGAAGACAAAAAGCTTTAGTACGGAACTGGTCAATATGAACTGCCAATCGATTAGCTGATGGGAGAAAAAATCCAGGGGACACAGAACCACTGGAGTCACACAGTTTTCCAAAACAGAGGTCCAGACAGCTGTGGCCAAAAGACCCAATACTTTGCTGTACCTGCCAGTATGGGGGCGATGCTTGGAAGATAATAACAAAAGCCCAATTCTGCCAAGTAGCTAATCCATCTAAGTTTCAAGATAGCAACAAACACCTACCTGAGGGTGATTTTCATCGGCTTTCGTAGCCAAAATGCAGAAATCTCCACACGTAGTAATAGAAATGAGACTCTTCACATACTTAACATATTTCTCATTGTTTTTCGTATCCCAAAAGACAACACAGTACTCGGGACGATCGGGTCTGGTATAAGCATAAACTACAGTATTTGAGCAATAACCCCACTAGGAAGAAAGGAAGGGGGAAAGGGAGAGAACAGAAAGAGGGAAGAAGGGAGAGAAAAAGAAAGGGAAAAGGGACATTTACATTGGGAAAGAAAACTCACATTATTATATTTTTACTCCAGAAATATTTCAGATGTGTGGTTTATTGGTGCTGAGAAAATATATTCTTCAGAAATGGAAGACAGAAGGACCAAACACTCAGCTTAATACCTTTTCTCACTAAAATAACAAAAAATCTAAGAGTAATACAGACAGTTATAGAACAAAGAATGCACTGCAAAAATAAGTTTAGTTTGTTTAACTTTCCTTATTTCAGTTTGTAAGATTTAAGCTTCAGCAGTGAAAATTTCAGATTTTTCAATAGTCAATAATAGCTGCACGGGGGACACAGGAAGAGTGTCCCCTGTCAAAGTTGAGTTCTGGGTCCCCAAGCCAAAATTCAAAAGCAGATGCTTTGCCTTTTCTCCCCCACCCACATTTTTTATATTTGTTTTTATCAGAGTAACAGACCCACATAGTTTATGGTCAAATAATTCTACATGGCTTATTTAAATCAAAAACAAAATGCAGACCCCGCTGCCTAATTTCCTCCCTGGGGCAGCCACTGACAACTCTTTTAGCTGCACTGTTTTGACTGTTTTGGTATTTATCTCCATATCGCACGTGTATTGACTAGTGAGTTAAACACTTACAGCTTTCCCTCTCCCAACATATTTATAAGTAATTTTGAATAAACCAATATTGTGTCAATATTATTATAACTGTGTTTAGTATTCAAAGTAAGCCTTGTTTACTTTTTATCCCGTGATTACCTGTTTACTTTCTATCCAGTGATTACCTTTTAAAATAAACTTTTCCCTTTAAAATAACTTTAGATTTACATAAAAGCTGTAAAGAGTACAGAGTTCCCTATACTTCTTAGTCATTTTCCCCCACTGTTAATATCTTTCGTTACCACCATACATTTGTCACAATTAAGGAACCAACACTGCTACCTTACTACAAACTAAGCACCATCCTTTACTTGGATTTCATTAGTTCTTCCCTAACGTCATTTTTCCACCCCAGCATCCCACTTGGTTACGTTATATTTAGTCGTCATGTCTCCTTATGCTCTTTCGGGCTGTGACAGTTTCTCAGTCTTTCCTTGTTTTTGATGGCCTTGACAGTTTTGAAGAGTATTGCTCAGGTATTTCGTAGACTGTCCCTCAATTTGGGTTTATCTGCTGCTTTTCTCATGCTTAGATTGGGATTATTAGTTTTTAGGAAGACCACCAAAGAAGTGAAGTGCTCTTCTCTTTTTTTCCCCATTCCGTATGCTACTCTTTAGAAACAAGTCACTAAATGCAGCCCACACCCCAGTTAGGGGAACAGGGGAACCACACTCCACCTCCTGGGGAGGGTGGTGTCTAAGTAAATTAGCCTAATTCTCTAAGGAAGATTGGTTTCTTCTCCTCATTTATTTAAGTAATTTCTATCAGTTTGTACTCATGGACAATTATTTTATAATGTGGATTACAATCCAATGTAACAACATTTATTTTGTTGCTCAAACCGTTCCAGCTTTGGCCATTGGGAGCTCTTTCAAGTGGGCTCCCTTGTGCCTTTGACACGGCCCCATGCTTTTGTTTTCTGAGCACTTCCTTACTTTCTGGCACTGTAAGATGCTCCAGGCTTATCTCGTATTTTCCCCACCCTGGTCCTAGAACCCCTCATGTCTCCAAGGTGCTTTGCCCTTTACAAATTAGATATAGAAGTTTTTCATAACAAATATCCTTAGTAGTTTACCAATCTCATACTTCAGAGCTTGTTTTGGATCAAACATTAAGTCTAAGACAAAATATTATTAGTTATTGTGCTGCTTATTCTCATTTTCCCCTTCTGATCCATTCTCTGCCCTTCTCTAACCTGCTCTGTGCCCTGCAGGCTGACCTCTATGAACTCCATTACCTGGGCTACCTTGCCTTCTGGTTTCCAGTTAGGTTTGGCCAACTGGAAGGCACCAGCAGGTAGAGAGATGGACTGAAGTATTTATTCCCCCATCTGTCTCTGCCTGGCCAGCTGGCAGTGGCTGTGCTGCTGCAGGGTAGCCCCCCCTGCGCAGCCACAGCTCTCGTGGGGTCCAGGAACAGCATTTCCTTATCTTGCCCACTGCTGCTAGTCCCTGGGTGCTTGCTTTGTCATCCCTTGCTGGTCCACTTAATCCTGCCCATACCTCTGTAATAAACCCGTCATCAATCCTCTTCAATTATTCCTTTGAGTGGGCCATCTGTTTCCTGAGACCCTGACTGTTGGAGTAATTTTACTAATTTTATATAGTATCCTAGAAAAGTTTACTAGTCCTAAGGTCTTCACATTAAGAAAGCTTCCTTTCAGCTGGTTTCTAAAACAAAGCAGCCATGAATATATGCGAGGAACAGATAGTATACTGTGAGATATAACAAAATTATTCCACAAAAAATAGCTTCCTTTTTTTTCTTCTTCACACCTGCTCATATCACTCACCTTATAATCAGGTCGAATATTTGCAAAATAGATGAAAGAATCAACAGCTAGTGCAATTTTCAGTCCACCTCCTTCCCAAGATAGTGCAGACATATGCTTTCCAGGAACCTTCAAAGTACCTAGATGCTGAAAAAACAATTATATTGAACCTAAAGTATCACAATTAAATAAAATACAAATTCCCACCAACCACTTCACAGAGATCAAAAGTGGTATGAAAATTATTTTGTGAAAGGTTGCTACTCACTTCAAAATCATTTTCCTTGAATTTTTATAATGAAAAACATACACATGATAGGAGAAATTTACAAACTATAGCCAAAGAATTCAGTATAGAATTTCGTTAAATCTAAGATGTCAGAGATGTAAATATGCATCTTTATTTTTACGTACTACTAAGAAAAAAAAAACACATTGCTAATTAAAACAGGACCACTTTGATAAGGAAATGCATCCCAATTTTAGAGTTGTAAAAATTGTGGAATCAATGAATGACTGCAGCAGTAATCTGAATCTTCAGGCCTTGCCTCTCCCTTTCTCGCCCCACAGCAACCAGCCACCGCGTCCGACTGCTTCCACTCCTGTCTATCCTCCACGATGGCTGCCTCCTTCCCTGACTCAACTATGGGAATAGCCTCCTAACTGCAAGCTTTACCTTCATCTCTTTCCTCATTCCCACCCTCTACCCCGCAAACTCAGCTCCATTCTACTGTCATGATTAGCTTTCTGGAACACAAATCCGATCATATATGCTACCCTACTTTAAAAAATGTTCAATAATTTTAAAAAATCAAGAGCTCCCCACCAATACATTCTTTAGCAGAGTAATCAATGCCTTTTCCCATCTGACCCAAAACTAAACTCTTTGGCTCAATACCCAACTCTTTAGCCATAATTACTGTGTTCTCACTCACGAGGGAACTACCAGGCCCCCACACCTTTGGCCCACAGAACATCCTTTCTGCCTGAAATCCTCCTTTCCCTTCCCCTGGCCTCCCCTGGCCTATGTTCCTTGTTCTCCTGGAGTACTTCTATTCATCCTCCAAGATACAATTCAGAAAGTACTTCCTGCCATCTTCCCTCCCTCTGTGGTTCCGGAGAATTTAGACAGTGAGCTACTTGAGAGCACTAAGTATATTATATTCACATTTATCTCCCTATCCCTTAATAGACTGCTTGGTAAACAGGTATTAACTAAATAAATGTATCATGCATTCAAATTAATTTCTTTATATACAAACGTAGTACATTTTATGGCTAAATTCATGAGTGAATAAATGAACGCAAAGACTTTTTTAATGTGGCCATAAAAGGAAAGCATTTTTAATCTGTACTTATTTGACACAACACTATAATTCCAAGAATTTTAATAAGTTGTACTAGTATCCCTTGTTCTTAAGCAGCTATGCTCTAAAATCAAATTTAATGTATTAAACTCCATTGTTCCAAGGAAATCAATGGGGAAAAAACAAACCTGGGAGGGTCGTTCTATCTGTCCTGTTGCCTGTATGAAACCAGCAGGAACAAGCTGGAGCTCACAACAGCGCTCCTGGTACTGACAACCCACACTGTGGGGAGAACAAGGCCACCTCCCAACGCCGCAAACCAGTCAGGTGGTGGCAGCAACGAGGAGAGAAAACCGCCTTGTAGGAAGCACGCACTGAGCTCTGTGGCGGGCATTTTCTCATTGTTATCTTCTTTAATTTTTACAACAGCACTGTGAGGTATTACCTTTATTTCAGAAAATAAGTAAACTGAGTCTCAGAAATTAAATAGCTTCTCTAAGTCCAACTACACTGTGGAAACGGAATTCAAAGCCAAAGACAGCTCAACCTGACCACAACCCCCTGCCACGGCGAAGAGCACGGTGTAAAAGCAGAAGACGCCAGCCCTCAGGAGCAAAAGCGAATCCCTAGGTTTAAATCTTCAGATAACTTCCTTCCAAGTTATCGCCCCTATCTCAACAATAACCTACATCCAAAAATAAATCCCCCAGATATTCATTCAAAAAATATTAAGTGACGAATATACTCAGAGAAACTAAGCTCGATACTTTAAATTACAGCCACACCAAAACTACTTACAGTTTTCAATTTAACACATAACACATTGCTTTGCAAGCTAACGCAAATAGGCCTTAGAATCCATGTTCTTCTACTTGGAAAAGGCTGAACTAACAAAAATAAACAGATTAAACAATATAATGATAAATAAGCCGATGGCAACAAACAAAAATAACCAATAAAGAACATGAATTAAGGAGGAGGCTATAAACATCGAAATAACTACAATTCAAATTTTTAACTATTTAGGAACCTTTAGAACTCTGCTTTTGCTTTTCCTTAGCTTTTACAACTACCCGACTATTGTTAGCTGACAATGTACAGAGAACACCTGTTCCTTACAGCACATTCTAGTGGGGAACTGAGAGATCGATTCAAAAGCATCAGCTGACACCATTTCTTATCCTTACAGAAATTAGTAAAATATATTAAAAATGTTAATATTAAAATAACTGGTGAAGGCTTTTGTGTAGCCAAAAATATAGATTCTTGAAGTCTATGGTGAGTTCATAAAAACCAACAGAGTATTATCCAAAAGGGACTGAATATAGTCTAGGGTTAGAAGATAAAACAGGCACAAATTTATTAAGCTTAGTTATTAATAAGTTCTCATTTTCTAAAATCTTTAGAAATCACAATATATCAATTCTCCTACTTGATATTTTCCAATGCCACCTCAAAAAAATTCCTTAAAAATTAAATTAATACTATCGAGAAAGATACATGAATTTATGAAAACAATGCTTATATTTTAAGGTAGCATCACCTAGATTAATTATTAAGACAGATTTTCTTAAAATAATTGATTACTCCACAACAAACTGAAACCATTAGAAGTTTGGGGGAAGGATAGACAGATATGTACACTTAGTATCTATGTGTTTAATATATCACATTAAAAATCATAAAAATTAATCTGAAACAACAAATGACACTTAAAAACAACTCAAAAGCCAGCTGTGAAAAGAGATGCACATTCAGATCATGGAGAAAATATTCTAAATACTACTCCACAGCGATTTCTTATGTGAAACATCTGTTTTTCTAAAAGTACAGATTATAAGATAAATTCCATGATAAAAAACAACTACGAAGACTTACAATATGAAGATGTTATTCAAAGACATGCACCTGATGCCTCATTTTTACTCAAAATGTCCCTAAAAAATAGTGACAAGTTTCTACCTTTTCCTCCATTCTTTTTTCCCCTACCTTACTCACTGCATATTTAAATGGAAAGAAAGATAAAATCTTTAATATGTTTACCTCACCAAATGGAGTGTAAAATTGCACAGTGTTTACATCTTTATCCTGAGCGACGGCCTTCTGGGAGCCTGCCACAGCTAGCACGCTGCCAGTGTGGTTCCACTGGATACTCACCACATACATGCCAGTATCAATCAGAACAGGATCTGGTCAAGAAGAAAAAAGGAGGTAACTGTGGTGAAATACTTAGCCTAGAGAGCTTTCTAACCTTAAGAACAATGTTTAAATATTTTTTAAAATTCTCCACATTAAAGGAAAATTACATACTTTGGTCATTCTCATGTCTCATTATTTGGCATCTCCCATTGTCAAAACAAATAGCAAGGCAAGGACAATCTGGCTCCACGTAGCCTTCGGTGCCATGGTACCAATGAATTCCCGCAATACTGATGGCTCCGGTGACGTTCACCAAACAATTCAGTTTCATTTTCATCTAAATAAAATTAGTTAGGTTAATATTTTATATTTCTAAATAGATCAGTATGAATGGAGTTTTGTAGAAAGAACACTGAAATGGAATTTTAAAAATCTCGTTTCCAACGCAAGCTCCATCACTCACTAGTTTACCAACCCCGAACAAACCACTTCACCTGAGTTTCCGTTTTCCCCATTTGCAAAATGAGGATAAAAAGAAACACTCAGAGTTTTTATGAGACTCAAATAACAAGAGATACATGAAAGTACTTTGAAAATAGCAAATGTCAGATAAAAGTTGGCTTTTATCACTTCCGCCAATGGGTGGATTTGTGTAATGCCCTAACTCTCACTAAAACCAAAACTGCCCCCTAAGGAAGATCAGAGATCTCCCATAGGGGAATCTTGCAAAGCCAGCATTTTCCTTGCGATTATGCCACCTGAGCCTTCTCTGCCTGCCTTCTTTCCAGGACCTGATTTTTCTCCCTCACTGTTCGTCTTCCCTTCTTTTTACAAACAACCTGTAGTCGCTTGCTACACAAACATCTTTGCTACCTCAGGTAAACTTCAGCTGTGGGATTAGAAGACACAAAGACTGAACTGCACTTCAACCTACTCATCATCCCTCAGCTTCCATACACTGAACTCTTGTCCAGGCCAGCCTCCAGAAAATCAGACAAAAAGCTATACTCTAAATGTTACATTCATTTACCTTGAAGCAACCCAGAAGTTTTTTTTAACTAAGAAAAAAACTTAGATAATTGGGAAAAAACCTAAATTGAAGACTTTCTTGATTACACAAACCATCATAATAAATGTGTATACATATGAGTGATATTTAAAATTATCATATAAATTATATAAATAAAACTAATGGATATATATAACTACTTACTATAAAGTTTCCTTGATTATCATAAATGTGTATTTCTCCATTTGCCATTCCAAAGAGTAAGACTTTACTATCCACAGACCAGGCTACATGGCATAACTGAATACCCTTCAGGTCTTTTCCCCAAATACGATTCCCTAAAACAAAACATAAAACATAATTATTCCATTAAAAGTTCAAGGTCATGATCCTCCAGCAACTGCTCTAAAAGTCTTTGTTTCCCTAAAGAGCTCTCACATTCTTCACAGCATTCAGGCATTTGTTCACCTCAGTCAGTCAATAAATATTTGCAAGGCATCTACTCTGTGCCAAACGCCCTCCTAAACATTTGAAACAGCAGCTGTTTCAAACCTTCCCCCTTCTCTTCTAAACTCTGACCCAGGACCTCACTGCCGATTAGCCGATGAACTCATCTTCCACTTTGAAAAGAAAACAAAAGCTTTCACAAAAGAAGTCCCTCATTCCCATTTTCAAACATGCAGAACATAACTGAATGCACACTTCTCCTTTCTGCTTTGCCCCCTAATTCAAAAGCAGACACCGTGGAAGGCCAAGCCCTCCACCTCCCCTCCGATCTGACCCCTCCCAGCTTCGCAAACATCTCCGTGTATTGAGGCACTGAGCTCCAGGCACCGTAATTGCTCGGTTACTGATCCATCTCTCCTGAATTAGGTCTGGAACACTTTTCATTGCTGTACCCACTGCCGAGGACTACAGCTTGTGACTTTGTGGCTCTCAGAAACATTCATGGATTACACAAAGTTATATCAAAAAAAAGAAAAGGATCTTAAATTATTTCTCTATATACAGACTTTTCATTAAAACAAAGGTCCAGGCTCTCAGAAGACCCAGATTTATCTATGTTCTAGAATTTTAAAAACAGGTTTTAAGGCTACAAAACACAAATAACAATGATATACTTAACTCTATTAAAAAAGGACCAGAGATTGTTATAACTCTATATACTTTTTGAAACTAAAATCTACGTATTTATTCAGGCTAACAAGTATAAAGATAAATTATATAATTAGGTGGACATATTTAAAATAATACCGAAAAGTTACTTCACTTTTTTTCAGTGCCAATGTAGGAAATTTTTAAAAAATAGATATTTCTCCTTGAATAGACTTAAATGGCTCTGGAATGTCATCAAATTGTATATCAGAAGTTTTCTTTTTTTATGTTTATTTTTCTGTCAGGATGCCAACATATAATTAATTTAAATTCCTAATGATAAAAATGTCAGCTAAGTCTCGATCTTCGTTCTGTGCACTCAGCGCGGTGCAGTCAGTGCATTACCGTCCACCGAACCGACTATCACAGCCCCGTCTTCATAGACAATGCAGATCTTCTGCCCGTCAGCATTCCAGCTCATACTTCGAACCACTGATTTATTTCTATTGTTGATCATCTCTTCATACCAAGAGCCTATTTTCACAAATAAAAAAAAAGTACAAGTCAAAACTTTCACATCTGTTAAATGGTAGGTAAGAGCTGAAAATATTCCATAAACTCCACTGTGGGAGAAAAATTGCTGTTTTCTACAACCTGAGACATTAAGCCCTATAACTTTCAAATCCAACTTAAACAAAATGAAAAATTAACTTAGGCCGACTAATGATTGCTTCAAAGATTATCACAGAAAACACAATAAATGCCCATCTTTTTTTCTCTCTCTTTTTCTCTCTTTCTCCTCCTCTCTCTGTTTCTTCCTTTCTTTCTGTCAATTAAAAAATAAAACTTCATTTGCTTTTAGAGGGCTAAAATGAACTTTTCTTAAAGCTTAACTTTTCCCGCTTGAACACACTTCAGATAATAACCAAGGAAAATTCAGAACCACCACAATAACTTTATATTTATGCATAAACTAATGATTAATTATAAGCATATTAAATAAAAGCACATTCAGTAAAAACTTGAAAAAAATTTAAAACTTTTCATAACACATTAGTGACAGCATATCATTAGTGCTGAGTGACAAAACCATTCTTGCTGTGCACAGGGCTGGAGTGAGATGTGGCCTGTCTCACTGTGTAACAGACGTGAAGCAAATCACAAGGCTATTTTGTTTTGTGGTTGTTTTTAAAAGCTTTACTCCATTCTGATATAGGGATCTCTGGCCTGCAGCTAAACCAATAACCATATCATCTGGAATAACTAGTCAGAGCAGGGTATCATCAGAGTCAGGACTGAGGCCCAGAGAAGATCTACCTTAAAAAAAGAAATAAAAAGAAGACAAAGTTTACTGTCATCTCCTGTACTTCACATTCTGCTCCCTACACACACACACACACACACACACACGCATCAACATTAAAAAAATTAATTCATGTGCTCAGTATATTTTGTAATTAAGAATTTGTAAATGGGGGCTGGCCCAGTGGCGTCGTACTTGTGTTCATGCACTCCACTTTGGCAGCCCAGGGTCCACAGGTTCGGATCCTGGGCGCAGACCTACACATCACTCATTGGGCCATGCTGTGGCAGCATCCCACATAAAAAAATAGAGGAAGACTGGCACAGATGTTAGCTCAATGACAATCTTCCTCAAGCAAAAAGAGGAAGATTGGCAACAGATGTTAGCTCAGGGCCAATCTTCATCACAAAAAAAAAAAAAAGAAAGAAAAAGAAGAAGAATTGTAAATGGTATACCCTGAATATTTTCAAAACAACACACATGAACTAAGGTACCCTTTCATTTGAAGATAATGGCTATAGGCCTCAGGGAAACATGTACTATGAGTTATTTTTCTGGTAATAGTGATGCATCTAAATTAATGCTTCTCTCACTTTCTCTCTCTTGTGGGCAAAAGGCATAACTGTGAGCCAGGAGTCACAGCTGAGATAAATCTGCATCCATGAAAGAAAAGGAAGTGAACTGACTCAATAAAGGAAATTAACCATGGCCTTGACTTCTTAATAAATGTTGTTATCTACTGAGCTAACTCCAGCCACTGACAACATGGAAACCAGTTCTTTTTGGAAACCTGGATAAAAAGAGCTATCTCAAGCAGAAACTATTCTAGTAAGAGTCTGAGTTCCCTTTGGAGGTAAGCAACAGTCACCTAATTCACTTTCTCAACGCAGCTCACAGTTCAAAGGAAATGAAGTTAAAGTGAAAAGGAGGCAGCAAGAAATCCAGAAATATTATCCCTGTGCAGTTAGGATGAACTCCTGTTGCTGGTTAAAAGACGTCTATTTTGAAGATGTTATTTCCCTATTCAAACACTGTAATCCAGACCCTAATCTGTGAAAGAGTAAATAAGCTCTCCTAACGCACCTTTATATAACATCCACACAATGATAAGCCCATTTTGATCACTGGTAGTCAACTTCTGATATTGTTCATTCCATGTTACCACTTGAACAGAACCTAAAAAATAAAAAAACAATTTAGAAACTAAAAAAAGGGTACAATTAACTTCAAATTTAGATTTTTACAATAAATACCAAGAGCATGTTAAAATCAGTACAGTTCCTGTGCAACTAACCAGTCTTTAACTTACTCAAAAATATTCATAGGATCCAGTTACTATTATCATTCGTTTTCTACAACAATGCATAATACTATCTTTCAGTTTGCTCCCATTTCATGCCAGCAAAGGCACCTATTGGTCAGCTGCAAGAGGTGCCATGTAGCTGATGACAGAAACAAATGTAAGTAGGATTTACCCAACAGGCCTGACTCCCAAGGATTATAATGCCCAAAGGACTGCAACATACTAAGTACTTAGGATTTTTGGGGGGCAGAGGGGAGTTGTTTGATTTGGGTTGATATGTCCCCTAATCTCTCTTCCCCACCCCCTTGATCTTCATTCTGTTAGTAACACACTCTTGAGCCTCTCTTAAACCTCTGGGTTATATGAACTGATTAATTTTTTGTTTTTTTAATCCCTAAATACTTCAGTATCTATCTCCTGAGAATAAGGCATTATCTTTGATAACCATATTACAAATTAGGAAATTTAACACTGACACAATGTTATCATCTAACTCACAGTCCGTATTCATCAATTGTCAAAAAAATGTCCTTTATATTGAAAATGTTGCTAAATCATGTAAAAGTTGTTGAATGACTCTAGACTGTATTAATTATGGTTCAATAGAAATGATTATTTGAAACATTACCATTATTTAAAATGTTGGCATTTCTGCATTAAGTAGATGGTTTCTAAATACTTAAAGATAATACTATTCAAATATGATTTTAAAAATTACATGACTCACCACTATGACCTTCAAGAGTCTGATTCATAGAAAGGTTACTAGGGGCTGCAAGACCTCTCAATTTTGCATCATCTAGAAAAACAAAAAATACTATGGCAAATATATAAAACTGACAGATTATAAGATTTTGACATTTCGAGCTTTTTTGAAAAAAGTTCCTATTCTTGGAAGACACTTTCTTTCAAGGATGCCTTAATCTCATCCATTTTTTTCACAATGGAAACATGGACATTAATACATACCTCCTTGCAAAGATATTATGCTGGTAAAATAAAGTAAAATGTATAAAAGAACACCATTCATTACATTAAATATGTTAGTAATTATTACTGCTACTTATTCCTTCCCAAAAGATCACAAAAATATTTATGATACATAGATTAAAGACTCGGAAGCATAAGAGGGATCAAAGAGCAAAAACTCTGGAAACTAGTTTTTACTAGATTTTGCAAAATCTTATATTCATTCATTCAATAAATATTTATTGAATGCCTACATTGTGCTATGCGCTGTGGAAGGTTCTGGATATAAAATGATGAACAAAATAGTTAAGGCCTCTCCCCTCAGAGAGCTTATAGTCTAAGAAAGGGACATATATTAAATATATACACACAAAAATATATATTATGCTTATATATATAATTATAAACTGGGGAAGTAAAGGCATTATGAGAGATAATAACAGAGGAGGATTAATTTAAATTGGAAGAAAGGAGAACCAGGGAAGGCTTTCTGAAGAAATAATATTCAAGCTGACTGAGGGATAAACTGGAGATAGCCAAGTGAAGTAGGGAAAGGTGGGGGGAAGAATTGCAAGCTAGGAAACAACAAGTGCAAAAGCCCTGGGGTAGAAGTTTAGTCTTTCACAAACCAAAAGGCCTATGTGGTTGAACTAGGGGAGAATGGCATATGATGAGGCAGGAGTGATAGGCACAGGAATGGGGTCATTGATGACAGTGATATTAAGGGAGGGAAAGAGGGGTTATCTAGCTTGAGCAAATGGGTGAAATTAAGGTATTTACTGAAATGGAGATAACTGAAAGAAGATAGTTGGGAGAAGATTAAGAGTTAGCTTTAGACACAGCAAGTAGGAGACGCCTGTGAAAGACTCCAGCGGAGACATCCAAGTCTGAAAAATCAGGACTGGCCTGGAGATATAAGTTTAGGAGTCATCACCCCACAGATGGCATTTAAAGCCATGGTAATGAAAGAATATGTCTAGAGAGCATGTAAAATGGAGAGAGAGCCCAGAACCAAGTTCCTAGAAATTCCAAAGAAGAGAAAGAGAGCCTAGTCAAGAGACTGAGAATTTACTAGAGAGGAAGGGGGTGCGGGAGTAATATGCTTTACAGCAAGAATTTAAAGCATCAGAATTCTCCTTTTGTCTTGAAAAATAATGTTTCAAGACAGAAGCAAAGGTCAAAAGCTGATAAGAACCAAAAGAGGCTTTCCATTAGATGTGGAACACAAAAGTCACTGGTGAGGGAGAGAGACGAGGGAGGAAGAAGACAGATGCTGAAAGAAGAGAGAGAGGATAAGTTAGTAGCCAGGTCCCTGAGAAGGTGAGAGCAGGGGGCTCCAGCAAAACACGTGGCAGTTGGCCTGTAGATAAGAAGAGTTACCCACCTCCCGATTTAACTGGATGTAAAAAGATGGGGGCAAAGGCTGGCTCTAGTTCCGTTCCTTCTAAGGCAAGGGAGTGAAAACTGGGAATGCTGCCCCTGGGAATGCAAATTAGTGCAAACTTCCAGAGGAGGACTTTGGCTAGAGATGTTAAGAACCTTTATAAATGTACATTCCCTCTGAGCCAGGGAATCCCATTTCTAGAAATGTATCCTAGAATGTAGTTAAAGGTTCATGCAAAGATTTAGATACAAGATATGGTTGTTTTAATAGTAAAAATGTGCTACTGGAGGGATCTGCCACATCATTATTATTATTAGATACAATACACTCACTTTTGTAGAATCTTCCAGCCATATTTCTCGTATTTATCTCTCTCAAATGACTTACATTCAATAAGTTCCAAACAAATCATTTACTCCATTTTCCAAACCTCTCAAGAATTTATTTTCCATCTTGCTCACTAATTTCAAAGAATACCCTACACTTCATCAAAAGCGTAAAGCACGGAAAAAAGCAAATTTTTTTGGAAAAGCCTTCAATGTTTTACATAATGAATGCATTTCTTAATGTAACTAAAACTTGCTACATATTTTAAGCAAAATAAAAAACATGAATATATACACATATATTTGAGAAACATAATGGAGAGAAAAATTATTTTCTTTTAACACAGTTAAGAAAATTAAAGCATTGAAAGATTAAATTATAAACATCAGAAGCCAAACTCTAATTGGTACATAAGTATCTACCTTCCAAACCTGCCTTTTATTCATATAATTAATCTAGCACATGAAAACAATTATTTTCTCTTTGCTTAGGCTGTCCACCGAGCCCTCTGTGTAATGGTTACAAACGAGGACTTCAAAATGAGACAGACTTAGTTTCAAATGGCAGCTCTGCCACTTACTGGCTGTGTGACCTTGGGCAAGTTAACTGAGCAGAGCCTCAGCTTTCTCATCTGGAGTACTGACCGCTCAAGATTACTGTAAAGTCAAATGAGACAGTGAAGGTTAAACACCCCCTACAAAAAAAATGCTCAGTAAATATTTATGATCCGTACCGCATTCAAAACTGTAAAGCAGTGCTACGAACCTGAGAACCAAGCAACACTAGCATCACTAGAAATGCAACCTCTCAGACCCCATCCCAGGTCTACGCTGGGGCTGGAGCCCCGAAGTCCACTTTAACAATCTCTTCAGATGATTTCATGCCTGATAAAGTTTGAGAAGCAATACTGTAAGGAATTCAAACTGTAATTTAGTTGAACCTCTCACCTAACAAGAGTGAACCAAAGCCCAAAGATATTCAGCAACTTGCTGAAAGCCATTCAGCGGTCTTAGGGCAGAGCTGAGATTCCAACCCCCATCTCCTTATCTAGATCTACAATTTAGATGGAGGATTATGTAGATCTCCAATCCAGAGCAACACCAGGGATGCTAAAGAAATGTGAAACTATTTGCTACGATTCCAGAGAACTAGAAGAATAGAAATTAAACTATAAAGACAGGAGACTTATTCATAAAAAAAAATTTTTTTTTAATCCGGTTTTCTGTTCCTGGGCATCAGGTGTATAATCATTAAAACATCTATTAAGTGGAAAGGATGAGTTAGGCCAGTAAATAATCAGCCAAAATATGAGATTTTGTGACCTTACTAACACACTGATTGGCAGGATTAGGATTAGACTCCTAACAATACAGCACAACAAAGAGACAGAGCACAACACAGTGACTTAATTTTCATTCTTCATTCTTTTTCCCTTTCCATAACTTCAGCAAAAGCCATCTGATGTTTACATTCAATACTCTTTGAACTTTATTGCAAAAATAATCTGGAAAAATATCACAAGATGATGGCGATTTTGCTTTTTTCCTTTTAAAAGAATTAGAATTGCATAATGACAAATACCATAAGCAAACACCTTTGAACAAATGACACAAGCCAATTTCCCATCAAGTTCAAACATCTGGGCTTGCACTCATTTACCTGTCTGTGTCTCTAATTTCAAAACTTTCAGCAATCCATCTTCACCACCACACGCTATGAATCCTTGGTCCTTGTTCCAAGATATGCATTTCAGCTTCACGTTATTGGGAATGGCAATCTGAAAAGCAACCACAGCGACTCTCACAGCTTTTCACGAAGGAGTTCAGGAGTGAGTTTACAGGAGATGAAGGCTGAAGAAAATCTCCCAAGAAGAAAAACGGTCACCCTTACCGAAGTGTGAGCTGTTATGATATGGCAACAGTTCCCTGAAGTGCCCGGCCCTACCATCTGCGGAGGAAGAAAGCGGACGGGAGAGAGAAAGAAGCAGACAGGAGAGACGGGCAGTGACTGCAGAGGAACCCAACGCGGGAGTCACCTGATGAATTTCTCAAGGGGAGAAGGAGGGAGGGAGGAATAAATGCATACCATCAGTCCACACGCCTTTCCACACACAACATTTCGGCTACCCTTTCGTTATTACTTTTCTCTTGCCCAGCGGCCCGTGATGATCCAAAGAATTTAAGTCACTTGGATCAGCAACAGGTGGAGGAGGAAAGAGACGGAAGGACGCAGTGATCTGTCCTGGTGGCCCCCCCAAAGCGACGTAGCCTGGGGCAGGAATGGGAGACAGTCGTCCGAGAGGGGTACCCCACTCTCGCCAAGAACTATGTGAGACTGGGAGATCGGCTGGAAGAGGTCCGAGGCTGGTTGGAGGCAGGATGGCAAAGCCGCGATCAGGCGCCGGGCTTCCCCGGCAGGATGCGGGCATCGCCCGCAGGACGCGAGAACGGAGGAGAAGCGGGGGAGACCCCAGAGAAACTCACTTTCTTGCTCAGGTAAAAGAACATCCTGGGAACCCCGAGAGGACGACGCCAGCCGTCAAGGCCCCGCAACAGGAAACTTCTTTTCAGTCAGCAACCGTGAGTATCAGCGGCTCTTAGATGCTCCCGTCGCCCAGGCAACCGCCGCCGCGCGGTCGCATCCGGGGCGCCGTGGGCACTTCCGGTGTCGCCCTCGCACGGGCTCCGGGTTTCGTGCGCCTGCGCGGACGTCGGCGACATTAAAGGAGCGGTGGTTGCAGGGCCGAAAGTGTGGCTGGATGTGGTCTCTTCGCTTCTGGGCTCTTTTGCCCTTCGCCTGGGGCCGGGTCGCCTCAGTGCTAGCGGGCTCGGCGTACACGCCACACCTGGAATGATGCAGATGGAACTTGCCTGCGGTGTCAGTATGAACTCAGGACAGGCGCCCATTCAAATGAGGTCACAAATACTGGGTATTTTGGAAGCCCCGAAGTCCCAACATTGTTGAAAGGGAAAAGTCATTTACTGTATTTGGTAAGCTGGCGCCGTCGGCCTAATGAAAGAGCAAACGTGCGTTTTCAGTGCTTACAAACCTTCCCATGCGCCTTTGGGAGTTGGAGAACCCTCAGAGCAGTTTGGGGACAGGAGATTGTGTTTATGATGTTTGTTTCATAACTTTTTAACAGTTTAAGCTGTTACTGCAGACTAAGGGTCCTTATAAAAAGAACATGTATGAGCTTTGGGCTATTACAGCATGTAACTGCCATTGGGGCATAGCCTTCCATTTTTAAATACTAATTGAGGGTGTTCGTTATTTTCTCGCCTGTTGAATATTCTCTTCTTTTACTACCTTATTTCTTTCTTCATTTTTCCTTTGTTCTTTTTGAAAGCTTGGAGAGTTACAAATCACCACAATTTTAGGCACAGGGCAGGAACTCCCATGAAATTGTTTAGTCTCACCGATTTTTTATTTCTCTCTGGTTTTTCCTTTTACCATATTCTGTGGCTACCACTTGATTTGTATAATCTGGCATAGACTTTATGCAGTGGTAGCTTCTTTCTCCAACCCGGGCAGATGTTCAGATCTTTTGACCTGAGTCTATGTGCCTCACCCAACACACTCAAGAACTGAAATGATCCTAGTGCCTTTCCTCTGAAACCTAAACCCCAGCTAAAAGCAGATGTTCCTTCGACCCTAAAATGTCTTTACTATGGTGTCCCTACTCTAGGCAAAACAATATGCTTTCTGCATCCTACCACTCCAAGACTATTCTACATATCCTATGATTACATATCCTCTTGGCCAATGTGCCTAGCCAAACACACAAATCAGGTCTCCCTGAGAAATTCTTTCCAAACTTAACCCCCGTCCCGTTCAGATAATATATTTATTTCTTTTCAAATGTATGTGTATCTGTTTTTTCAGCACCAAACTGTAAATTCCTAAAATATGTTGGCACCTGCTCATGGGCTCCCTATACTGGATTCATAAAACAAATCAGTATTATCTAAGCCAGGGGATTGCAATCAACTGGTCAGGTTTAAGACCTGATTAGCTGAAGCTAGTTACTGATGGACACACTGTTAAAAAGTCATCTCTTTAAATACCTCTCCCTAGTTCTTGCCCGTGAGCTCTCATGTATTCCTTCTGTAGCACCATTTCTCTGTGATATATTAATGTGTATGACTGATTCTGTGCTCGAATTAAGTTTGGAAAATAATACTACTCTATGTCATGTCTTTTCAAAAATGTTAAGAAATAACAATATATGTTTCATATAATATATACTGCCTTGATGTATTTTTCATTTCTTCCTTTTAAAGTTTATATTTTAGACTTTTTACCGTTTTCTGGGTTTACTTCTGTAGGTTATATTTGCTTCTCAGGTGCATATATTAATGTACCCTCATTATTTCATCTAAATTTAGATAATTTTGTTTTATTCCCTCTCCAACAACATTCTTGATTAAAGCCTTTCTATTTAACCTAAACTTACATTTTTAACCTTAACAGCATGAGGTTAAATTATAGGAAGAGTCACAACATTTTGTCCTTTGACAAGAAGCTGTTATATATTCAGAATAATTGTTAATTCAGTTTAAGGAAATATGTTAATAGACAAAATTGATATGTCACCAAAAAAAGGCATGACAATAATATGTAAAGATATTAACTTTTTTATTATACTAAAGACCATACAAACCAAAAGAATTGACTAGTACACAATTTAAAGGACTATTTTCTTCTAAAAGTTATAGGCTTTAAAGCTCAAAAAAATTATGTGTATCATATATATAAGTGAAAAAAGGTTAGGCTTATCACTAACATTTCAAAAGACAACATTAGGTTTTGTCACTTGTTACAGCAATATTTATAAATATATAATTTTATTGATAGGATCTTAAAGTAAAACAATAAAGTCAATTTAGGCTTTTTTGTCCTTTGTAAAAGGTTATAACACTCTTAATTCACAACTAAAGTCTTTAGTTGTGTTTTTCTTTGTAACATCAAAATGAATTAAAAATGGCAATGTGATGTTCACTTGATCTGTATTCACTATTTTTAGATATGTGTATTACAACCCCTGATCACAGCTTCAATAATACTCTAGTAAAAAAACAAAAATGTTAAGCAAACATTTCTAAATGATATTCATCTCAGTTTAATTATATGAATTTTTGTATGTGTAAATACTTTGTATAATTTACACTCTCAGTAATAAGACTGGTTTATTCTATAAATACTATCAAAAGAAAATAGATCAAAAGTTCCCATTGTAAGTAGGGTTATCTTACTAATATGAACATTTAAAAATAAAATGGCTCAATTAGTAAAGAAGGAAAGAAACATTATACTTCTCATTCTATTTCTACCAACCATTTCACAGTCAGAGCTTAGAGACACTAAAGTTTGTTCTTAATAAGGATCTGGACATTTATTTCCTTAGAAAAATGGTGCTGATTCTCCAGAAGATCCTCATACTACTTATCCAGTAATATTCAAGCATTTGTATTGGCAAATTATTAGCAGGAACATTGGAGTATGCAAAAGTGTTAAATACACCAAGCTCTCCATATTTCCAGGTGAAAAAATTGAGCAATTTAACGATGTATTTGTCCGTATTCATTTGCTTGCAGCTTCTCCAAAATGTCATCAAGTGGCTAGTTGTTAAGGCCAACACCATTTATTTTCAGACATTAGAAAACATAAACATACTTTCAAACACCTCAAAACAAGATAAAAGAAAATAATTACTTTCTATTGTAAATAAAGAAAAAGAGTGAAATTGTTTTGTCCCAAAAGTCTCATTTAATCTAAAACTCCAGAAATTCTATTCTTTAGAGAGCACGATATAAAGCAGTGGTCTTCAAACATTTTTGCTCATAAATCCTCTAAAATAATTTTGACAAATAAGTGATGTCATGCATATTTAAATTATATTTAGTTTTCATAAGCTTTAGTTACAAAATGTGCAATTTCTGCTACATTATAAATATTGAATCTTTAAAGTAAAATTTAAATGTCTTTCAAATATGTCCTGTGTAATATTAATAACATACTGAATTGATACCTACTATCATTCTTCTAAAATAAAATATTTAAAATAAAGGAATTTGTATTTCCATGAATTTGTATTTCCTTTCTACTTTCTCCTCAGAATTTTATTGTGATTTGAATCTTGGAAATCTTTTCTTGAGCACGCCATTGTACTTCTCTGAAGTAAACTATACATTAACAAGCACATACACATTTATATTGAAATTACCTTTAAATTAATTTTTCTTGACCATGAAGGCCCTAAATTTTTTTTTAAATCATCTGGATTGAGTTACCATTACAACTATGATGAACACATAATTGATCTGAACAACAAACAAATTACAAATTTTGACATAAAATCATTAAAAATAAAAGGTAAAATTTAATTGGAAAGATATCTTAATGGGACGGAATAGGGGAGCAGTGTTTATGAAGGCTTGAATAAAAAAACTGTTGAATTGTCCCTTTGTTTGGCTCTCTGGAGATTGTACTTTTCCAAGAAATTCACCTTGGTAAGACTCAGGCTATGTGGCAGGTATGCCTTTCATGTTTAAAGTTAGGAGAATGGTGGTCCTGAAGTGAGAGATGCGAAAAGAATGCCAGCTGACCCCAAGTAGCATTTTAGGCAGATCAATTTAAGGAAGTGAAGGATTTGAAAACAGATTCCTTTAAAATATTCTGTGTACCCCCCGAAAGTCTATGCTACTCCTAGGGTGTCCCCATCACAATTTGGCACTCTTCTAAAGTCCCTAGGAACAGTATTGTTAACTTGAGCTGTGCTAAGAAAAAGTACTTTTCCTAAATTACTCCTTTGACTAAAGAACTGATTTTGAAAGTTTCTGAGATGGTACCATGTTATATTTTGAAATCTGCTTTTTGACCACGTGGGTAGCCAAAGTGTATAATTATGTGTCATCTGAGCTGTCACACCCCACCAATCAGCTGACTCCTTCTGTACAGTACAGATTCTGAACTAAGAAGGCCACATGGAGGAATCAGCATAATAGCTCCATGTGTTACTGAGAGCTCAGTTAGGAGCATGTACTGCCATGGAAAAGCACGAGAAAGAAATAGCTGGGCAGCTTTTACATGTAAGTATTAAATGGGTGCAATGGTCTATTAAAACATTTTAAAAGAACTCAATTTGAAAAATAAAAGCTGTGTAATACTATTGCTCATCTTAAAACTTAACATGGGTCTTATCCTGTGGAATATCCTAAAATGTTTGGCTCAATTATAGTACCTAGTTGGCTTCAAGGAGAAGCAGAAAACCTTCCAGAAAGGATATGTTTGGTGTTCAGCCTCTGCAGATAGGAGCTGACCTTATCCTGGAATGCCAGTGTGGCTTCACACCCACAAGCTGTTTCTGTGGAGATGAGTCTTCGCGCTTCTTCAATGGCTGATGACAATGACAGTACACAAAATGTGATAGCTAATTAGACATCATAGCAAATCAGGAAATCTATGATTCGATCTTTCCCTTTTTTCCCCCCCGACGAAGATTTGCCCTAAGCTAACATCTGCTGCAACCTTCCTCTTTTTGTATGTAAGCTGCCACCACAGCATGGCCACTGACGGAAGAGTGGTGTAGGTCTGCACCCAGAAACTGAACCCAGGCCACCAAAGTGGAGCACACCGAACTTAACCACTGGGTCACCGGGGCTGGCCCTTAATATTTCCACTTTTTTTTTTTAATTTTTTTTAAAGATTTTATTTTTTTTCTTTTTCTCCCCAAAGTCCCCCAGTACACAGTTGTATATTCTTCATTGTGGGTCCTTCCAGTTGTGGCATGTGGGATGCTGCCTCAGCATGGTTTGATGAGCAGTGCCATGTCTGCGCCCAGGATCCGAACCAACGAAACACTGGGTCGCCTGCAGTGGAGCACGAGAACTTAACCACTCGGCCACGGGGCCAGTCCCAATATTTCCATTTTTGACACTTACCTAAGTGCATTTTTCTGAGAGGTAAAAGCATATAAGAATACACAGAAAGAGGAGAAAATACTTTGGAATGTTAATGTCACAGAAGAAATTGTATTAGGAGATGCTGGGAAAAGATTACAGTTGTCAAACCTGGGTGATGGTCATTATATTATTTCCTTTACTTTTGTCATTGAAATGTTCCATGATACGAAGTAAATTTTTAAAAAGATGGTGTAGGGGGAAGCCAAGAATGTAGAGCTAAATCAATTAACCTTGTGATACTGTGTCCTCACTGAGAAATGAAAATGAGGAAAACAGTCCTCTATTTGTGCAGCCAAATATTTCAAGGATTAAAACTAGATAATCCCTGATTTCCTATACAGACTACTAGTCTATTGAATGGTTTGAATTGAGATTTCTAGTTCTCACTCATAAATACTTTGAAACCAAAAATTTAGGTGTTCTTGACATTTAAGCAAAGAAGCTGGGAGAATGATAATGCTGACTCCCATTGCTTTCTCTAATTCAGTGCAGTTATTCCTACTCAATACCAGAGCCCCGAAAGTTGCCCGACAGAAGTAAGAGTAACTTCCCAGGTCTGCAGACTGAGGAACAATCTCCCAACTGAGTCGTACTAATGTCTGCACAATCTTCCAGCACTGTTGCCTGAGGACAGGAAGTGGTCCTTTGCACCTACATTTTCTCCCACATTCTATAAAGATATGATACAGCACTTAGACTGTAAATTCACTTGATTGAATATAATCTATCTATCCAAATCCTGTTGAACCTTTTGGGGACAACCAGCTCAAATCCCATCTCAATCAGTCAGTATGCCAGAAAGTATCTACTGAATATCAAGGACATGCCCAGCATCCCTGTACAGAGGATAAAATGGATACATTAGAGACTTTTCTAGTGTCTGTCTTGCCTGATAGACTATAAACCCTGTGAGGGCAGGGGCCTCAGTGGGATATTCTAATTAAAACATAGAAAATTGGAAAACTGGAATGTAGCACAATTGAAAGTTGAGAGATGGATCCACTCACAATAGCATCAAAAAGAATAAAATATGTAGGAGTAATTTTAACAAAAGAAGTGCAAGACTTGTGCCCTGCAAATGACAAAACATTGATTGTCTCCCGTTCCTTCCTCAGGACCCAATAGGATACTCGACATAGAACAGTAGCTCCATGAATACTTGCTGAGCAAATCAGTAAGTGAATGGCTAAACAAATGAGGTCAGAGCCTAAACCATTATAATCATGCTGGATTCCCCAGCTTCCAGGAGAAGAAAAAATGCCCAAGACTGATATTTCTGAAGATTGAACACTTAGGTAGAGTGACGGTAGCCAGACGAATTCAAATTCTAAAAGGAAGCTGCTCCTTCTTAGACCCACCCTCCCCAAGAAACTGATCCATACTTTACTTTGAGTGAAGAAATATCCACTGAGTAACCGTGGGGTGTTATGGTAGATGCTGGGAATACAGACAAAACCTACTGCCCTTGGGGGTTGGGGTTTACAATCTGCAGGAGCATAACATGAGTCCAAAACTCAGCCCCTGACTTTTCTCCCTCAAATCTGCTCCACCCTCAGTCTTCCTCACCTCAATAAAGACACCCCATCCTCCTCGTTGCTCAAGTCTGAAATATGAAAGCCATGCTTATTCCTCCCCTGCCTTATCCCCCACGTCCAATATATCACCAAGCCCCATTCATTCTACCTCCTTCATTGAATCCGTTTACTTCTATCACCGTTGTCACCATCCTAACCCAAGCCTGGACCACTGCAATAGCCTCCAAACTCTTCTCCCCATTCTGCTCTTCATCCTCTCCAGTCTGCTCTTCATACAGCAGCTAGAGTGACTTTTAAAAATATAAACAGAATTATGTTACTCCACTGCTTAAAACCCTCCAATGACTTCCCATTTCCCGAAGTATAAAAAATAAACTCCTTTCCCTTAAGCCAGAAGATCAGCATGGTTTGGCCCCTGCCTAACTCTCCAAACTATCTTACACCACACTTCCCCCGGCTGATCGTGCTTCCATCATACCAGCTGCCTTTCACTTCCTCTCCCCGTTAAAGCCACCACACAGGACGTGGCATGGCTCTCCCTCCCTCTTTTCCCAGCACTCCAGTCTCAACCTAACTACGGCTGATCCACGAGTCTCAAATGTCTCTTCTTCCACTCCCGACCTGAAGTAGGTTCCTTCAACTCCCATTCTCTCAGGACCTTGTTCGTTTCTATCATTGCTCTTATTAACTTATAACTTTGCTTTTGACTTGTCCTTCTCCCCTATACCGTTAGCAAAGACCGTACATGTTTTGTTCACAACTGAATACCTAGTGCCTAGAGCACAGTAGGTGCTATATATATTGAATGGATGAAGGAATGATTGAAGGAACACACACAAGTAACCACCACCACACAAGGTGTCTGGCGCTGAAAGAGAGGATAAGGTTCAATAGAAGGATAAGGGGAACTCTGGTAGAGGGGGTGAAAGCTGAACTAGCCCTGGAAATTAGAAAAGAAACAAACAAACAAACATTATTTGGTAATATTTGATTCATGCAAAGTAGTTTATAGAACACTTATGTAAGTTATAAAGCATAATAAAAATAAACACTACTAAAAATAAAAATAAATTTAAAAAACCTGCACTACTTAAGAATTAAAATATCATGAATTTTGTTACAGAGACATCATTTAAGAAGTAAAGATAAACACAATCTACGAGAAGATATCTGTAACACATAAGAACAACACAGAATTTATATCCATAAATGTGAAGAGTTCCTATGAATCCATAAGAAAAATACAAATAACCCAATAGGAAAATACAAAAACAGCATAAATAGCATTTCCAAATAAGAAACTCAAATGACCAATAAACATAAGAAGAGATGCTTAACCTCACTGGTAACCAGGAAATGGAAAAATAAAGACAATGGGGAGATACTTCTTTACATCCACTAGATTGACAAAAATTTAATCCAACAAAACCAAACGTTGGCAAGGATATGGTTCTTGATTTTGACAAGTAAAAGTGGTGAGGGAAGTGGATCACAGCAAAGGATGGAAACAGGAGCTTGCAGGGCATGCTCCCGGAATTCAAATAGTCCAGATGGCTGGACCACAGGACTTGGGGAGAAGGAGGGAACCTGGGGGCAAATGTAGGGACAGATTGAAGAAGAGTGGCTCCCAGGCACAGGGACAGAGGGTAATGGAGTGTTACTGTTTAATGGGCACAGAGCTTTACTTTAGGATAATAAAAAAGTTCTGGAGATGGATAGTGGTGATGGTTGCACAACAACGTGAATGTACTTAATGCCACCAAACTGTACACTTAAAATGGTTACAATGCCAAATTGTATGTTGTGTGTATTTTATCACCACAACAAAAAAAACCCGACTCAGATAAGAAGAGACCGAAATTAGCAAGAAAAACCCACTGAGAAAGGATGGAATCAGATCACAGAGGGAAGAATGCCTGGAGGAGGAGTAGAATGGCTTCCTTCTGAAGACAGCTGGGAACGACTCCAGGATTCTGACCCGGAGAAAGCCTTAGAACTGTGCTTCAGACTTGGAGAGAGGAAAGCTACTCCTAGAAGATTTCCCCACCAAACGAAATAGGCTTAAAGGGACAGTCTTTACCTGAACACGTCTTCTTGTCCTCATTCAAGGTGAAGCCTGGGTAACATTCGCAGTGGTAGGACGCTGCCCCGTCACTCACACACAGGTGCTGGCAGCCGTGAGAGCCCAGAGCGCACCTGTTACGAACTAACCAGGAGGGGCGCAAGGAAAAAATATTCACAAATCACAACAGGAAGCTAAACACAGACTTTTGGGAGAAAAAGCTTCACTTTGGTCCCAAAAAGTGCAGAGAAGAAATCCCTCAGTTGTCAGCAACAAGTCTCTCATGTTCCAGAAGGAAAAAGTCTATTTTCCACTCCACATCTCACATCCCTTTAGCCTCACCTTGTATTGTGTACACTCCTTCCTTTTTTGTTTTTTGTAGATATCTGGGGGTGCCTTGTTTTTCCTACCTGCAGCACTGGGGCTGCACTGAGTCTTGACCATCCGTGCCTCCAACGTGTCCAGCTATATGTGGATCAGCGTTGCCATCACCATAAATAACTTATCAGGGACCTATTTGCACACAGAGCCAAGTGTGATGCTGCACAAAAAGGACTACATGGCCCAAGAAGTAGGGCAGAAAACAGTGACCTGGGCACACACACACCCGCACACATATGCACACACATGCACGCATGCAGACAGAGAGAAAAACAATAACCAATAATGGTGATGATGATGATGATGCGGACAATTGGATGGTGAAGTATTTATCACCTGTCACAAGTAAATACATTTCACAGAGGAAGACAGTTTGCCCAAATTTGAGTGGGGAGCAGAGAAAAGTGGCATTCTAGTCCCATGACCCAACTGGCCCAGGACAACTGAAAACAGCAACGCTCCTTCAGTAAACCCAGAAAGGCTTCCTGGCAGACACAGGTTCTTCTGCCTTTGCAGGGCCCAAACCAGCTTATTTGTTCCCCTCTAACTCTCAAGTGTCATCCATGGTCAAAAGCCTTCCATGGCTCACCATTGCCTATAAACTAGCTTTGTGTGAAATGCAAAGCCCTCTGTAATCTACCCATGAAGTGTCTTTCCAACTTAAACTCTGACATCCCCCTTCATCACTACAATTCAGATTGTCTCAGTAAAACGTCTAAGAGCAGAACGTTTCATTTTTCCCTCATCCCAGCTTAGCAGCCACTCTAGAATTACCAGCTGGGCATGCGTCCACCCCCGGCCTCTGATCTGGGGCTCCACACTTAATTTACAAGACTTCCTACTACCCAGCAAGGGGAAAGCAGATCATTAGGGGGCTCTGACCCATGTTATATACTTCAGTTTGGGAACAGTAATCATTATTACTTTAAAGTCTATCAACACTGTGGGTTCTCTTGTATTTCTCTTCTATCTCCCTTAGCTCTGTGGTGCTTTGCACCGTGAGACAGTATGGCTTAGTATGGCTTACCGTTTAACAGCATACGTAACCACCAGAGCAAGGGCCTGTGTTCAAATCCTGGCTCTGCTACTCACTAGCCAAGTGACCATGGGCAAGTTACTTAATCTGTCTGTGCCTCAGTTTCTTCATAAGGTTCTGTGATCATTAGCTGTGTGACTGTCTCTAAACTCGTGTATGGCATACAGCAGGCATTGAAGAATGTTGGGTACCTGCCTGGTATCTGGTATTGCCTGGAGTAGTCCGCCTTAATTGAAACTCTTCTTTGATGTTTTATGTTGTTTTTTTAATAAAATGTTCCATTTGTTCCATAATATCTGTTAGTTTAAATGTAAACTTGTTTTCGTTTCCTTTCCCAAGCTCTTCAACATTCTTGGCAGCTTACAGTACTAAGTGGGGTCCTTGTAAGCAGTTTAACTAGCACAGCCCTGAGTCCTCCCACCCTAGCTGATGTAGTCTTACCCCCGAACAAAACAACAGAAGCCACCCCCTTGCCTGTGCTCCATCTAAACCTTCCCCATCTAAACTCCTCCACCTAAACCTTCCCATCCCCTGAGGCCCATCTCCAGTCCCACCCCCCCTGCCTCCACAGCCCTTAGTTACTGGCAGTCCTTCCCCCTGGCTACTTAGTCTCTGCTTTCCTAAGGCGTTGGTTCTCTTTGCACCCAGCCTGTAAGTGGCTGAGAGGCAGAAAATATGCTCCACAGCGCTTAGCACAGTCCTGGGGACAAAATACGTGTTCAGTACTCTTTCATTAATTTCATTTTTTTAAAAAATAGAATTGGTGATATGCCATTTCCCTTAATCTCTCTTGAAAAGGTCACATAATATATCTCCTCAAGAGACAGGAAAATACACATACAATCTTAGAAAATATTCAATAGGCCAAACTAAACACCACCTGGAAAGCTAGGAATTTCTCTTAGGAGTCTTTTTACATTATAAATATCACCCTGCTCTGCCAGTGTGTTTAAATCAAATTAATGAGGATTAGCAGTACTGGCATGCGCTTATTACCCAAGGCGTAGGCTCAGATTCACTGAAGATTGGTCATCTAGAAACTGTCAGGAAGGACTTGCTTCAAACTCACTAGAAGATCTAATTCAGTCATTTACAAAGTCCCCTTTACTAAACGATCCAGCTTTCAGATTAACGCTACAGAGAAGTTCCAGGCCAAGTTTTAATTGGAAAAAGATCAGTTCAGCCTATCACACCAGTTACTCTCCAACTGCTTCCTCCAAAGTTTCCTATTTGTTTTACAAGTCCCCAGTGTACAGAGCTATAAAATTTTCCTGAATAGGGATCCTACATTCAATTCACTTTTCTCATATCCCCTACTCCCTACCCATTTCCAGTAATTTTCTGAAGTGAGTGATGTTCGCAAAATCTAATGAGCTCATTGCCCTCTGAGAAATGTAAGCCTTGGTCTGACAGCACCATAGAATGTCTAAAGCCCATTTCTTTAAATTACCTTTAAGAATCTTACATGAAAAGATGCTCATCATCACCGATCATCAGGGAAACACAAATCAAAACTACACTAAGATTTCACCTTATGCCCGTTAGAATGGCAATAATAACCAAGACAAAAAAATAACAAATGTTGGAGAGGTTGTAGAGAAAAAGGAACCCTCATCCACTACTGGTGGGAATGCAAACTGGTGCAGCGACTATGGAAAACAGTATGGAGATTTCTCAAAAAATTAAAAATAGAAATACCATATGACCCAGCCATCCCACTACTGGGTATCTATCCAAAGAACTTAAAATCAGCAATTCAAAGAGACTCATGTACCCCTATGTTCATTGCAGCATTATTCACAATAGCCAGGACATGCAAGCAACCTAAGCGCCCATCAACTGATGACTGGATAAAGAAGACATGGTATATTTATACAATGGAATACTATTCAGCCATAAAAAATGATAAAATCGTCCCATTCACAACAACATGGATGGTCCTTGAGGGTATTATGTTAAATGAAATAAGCCAGATAGAGAAAGACAAACTCCCTAAGATTCCACTCATATGTGGACGATAAACAAAGAGAACAGATTAGTGGTTACTAGGGGGAAAGGGGGTGGGGGGTGGAAACAAAGGGTGAAGGGGCGCACCCATAAGATGACTGACAAATAATAATATACAACTGTAATTTCACAATGTTGTAAACTATCATAACCTCAATTTTAAAAAAAGGAGAAAAAAAAGAATCTCTCGCCTTGTGAATTGCAAGTTGGTTTCACTGCAATAGAAAGAGCCAAGTATGAAAGAATGTGTTGAGTGAAGACTTACCTGAACACGTTTTATTATCTTCATTCAGAGTGTAGCCCTGATGGCATTCACAGTGATGGGACCCAGGTCTGTCATTCACACAAATGTGTTGACAGCCGTGTGTACCAAAAGCACATTGATCTTGAGCTGCCAAACCAAAGTCAAGGAGAAAAGAAATTAAGTGTGAAGTCTTTTATTACCTATAGGTAGATATTTTCTTATTTGCGGATAGAAATATATAAGAGGAAAGCTTATTAGAAACCATTCAAAGCCATCAGTAATATTTACTCTTACTAGAAGTAGCTGAGTTAAACAAAATCTTACGCACACAATAATTATTCTTCTACTTTCTCCAACTCCTTTTCAAAATCATCTACATTGAGTTTTTATCATCTAAGTATCTCGTAAATACTTTCTAAAGTATTCCTTTTAGGTTTATTGTATTTGTACCGAATCAGAGGGATTCTAAGAGCTGAGGCTAATTACACAAGATTCAGAAAAACATACAGCTTTGAGAAATTATAGTTGTACCCTCTCCTGTTATAAATCAGGAAACTGAGTCCAAAGGAGACCAACTGATTCAGACCAACATCAGAACTCAAGACTCAAATTTTTATTCAGTGAGCTTTTCTCTGCATTGACATGATATTTTTTAAGTATTTTTTATTTTTAAACTTTTCATTTTGAAATAATTTCAGGCTTATAAAAGAGGCAAAAATAGTACAAAGTACTATACTTCACCCAGTTTCCCCAAATGTTAACATCTTATATAACCATATAATTATCAAAACCAGGAAATGAAATTAACACTGATACAATATTATTAACGAATCCACAGATTCATTCATTACAAATCTACTACTCTAATCATTCAGAGTTTGCCAGTTGTTCCATTACTAACGTCCTTGTTCTGGTCCAGGGTCCAATCCAGAATCACACAGTGCATTAACTTGTCCCATTTCCTTAGTCTCCTCCAATCTAGGACATTTCCTCAGTCTGTCTTTGTCTTTCATGACTTTGACACTTTTGAAAAGTACTGGAAAATTATTTTGTAGTATGTCTTTCAATCTGGGTTTGTCTAATGTTTCCTCAGGATTCTGAAATTTTAGCAAGAATACCACAGAGGAGCTGTTGTGCCTTCACTGTGTCATGTCAGGAGACGCACAATGTCACTATATGTCATTACTGGTGATGTTAACTTTGATCACTTGGTTAAAGTGGCGTCTGCCAGATTTCTCCACTGTGAAGTTACTGTTTTTCCCTTTGTAAGTAGTAAGTATCTTCTGGAATGTTCTTTGATCTTAACTTACTAAATTGACTTTAGCATTTGGAAAGGCCTGTTAGCTGGGTACAGAAAAGGAAATGAATAACACACTACACATGTGGGCCGTGATACACACATGCTGCCATTTCTAACTTTTCTAATAAGACTTAGAAATGGGAAAAGTCCAAGGGTGGCAAGAGAGGAAAACAGACCAAGTTCCCCATCAACGTGACCTCCCCCTCCAACGCTGGCTAGGGAAGGAGGGAGAAAGAGAAAATCCTCCGCCACAGGTTAAACTCACCTGAACAAGTTTTCCTGTCTTCATTTAAGGTATAACCCTCGTAGCACTCACAATGATAGGAGCCAGTTCTCTCGTTCACACAGATGTGTTCACATCCATGAGTATTCAGAGCACACTTATCGATAGCTATCAGTGTGAACACATAGAAAACATGTGGTGAATAAATACAGGCCACACACCCACCCACACACACACTTCTAATGAAATGGGGCAGCTTGGCACAAGAGGAAGGCTACTGAACCAGAGGTTGCGAACCAACTTCCTGGTCTTGACTCTTTCATTAACAGACCTCATGACATACGTAAGTCTTTTTCCTTCTTTGGGTCTCAATTTCATTATCTCTAAAATCAGTAGGTTGAATTAAATGATCTCTAAGATTTCTTCCTCTCAAAACCTTTCTCTAGGATTTAAAAAAGTGGATCTAATTTCCATTCTTCACTGACTTTATGTGAGCATTCATATACCAGAAGAGTGAGGACCTCTCTAAATTTTCTTCCACTCCCAGATTCCATGAGCATCTATGGTCATACAGACAAAGGGGTAGCTTGAATTTAATTAAATAAAATCCAGGAAAAATTCCAAATCCTCCAAAGGACCAAGAGTTTTGGCCCCCTTCCTAGTAAGGAAGGCTAGTAAGGGCCAGTAAGCACTTTTTCCTACTAACCTTTTTCTCTAAAACTAGTAGTAAGTTTGTAATAGGCTGATTTGTGTATTATTTCACTTTTCTCCTCATGTTCTTTTCAAGAAAAATTGTTGCTAGACAACAGTAAACCAGCCAAAAGGCAGTTAGGAGAAAAACATAAGGCGAGTCCAAAACATAGAGAGTGAGTCCCCAGATAAGTTCTAGTCAGCACCACCCCTTGAGGAGGCCTCACCTGAACATGTCTTCCCATCGGCATTCAGGGAATAGCCCTGGCTGCACTCGCAATGGTGCTTGCCTTCCCCGTCACTCACACATACATGCTGGCACTGGTGTGTGCCAAGCATGCACGGGTCCGGAGCTGTGCAAGAAGTTTACAACAGTCAGTGTCGACACGAAAGAAGCATTGCAGGTAGTTTTTTCCCAAGTCGAAAAGGCATCGCTCTCCGGGTTCCCCTCCGATTCGATCTTTAGTTCACTGTAAAAATCGGCTATTTGATTTCTGCCCCTGGCTTATTAATAATAAACACCACTCTTAAACTAGTAATGATACTAATTTAAAATCACAGACCTTGTTGTTGACTTTCTCAAAGGAGAAAGGGAATTTTGAATTTGGACCTGAAGCCAAACACTCACATGGGTCAGGCAACTTGACACTTTATTCAACTTATCAATCTGCCCAAGAAAAAGACTTTTGCTTCCCAACTCTAAGAAATGAGGAGAAGAATAATGCGCTTCCTGAAGGTCTATGAGCTAGTTGTCCCACTGCAGTCAGAATCCAGTTTCCAAGGGTTCTGTAGTCTGAATTCTAAACAAAATTCACCCTCAGGTGTTCCTCTAGGCCTGGAACTCACTCACTCTCGGGCGGCAATACATATTTGAACATGCAGATGGTGGAGGGCTACGTGGGTAGCTGCCTTCTAAACATGCAGCAGGGGTTCTGGAGCCCAAATGGATAGTATGCAACTTCAGAGCCTTTAACGTCTGCAAGGAGAGTAAACTCATATGCTATATACAAACAGATAAAAAGAAAAAGAAGAACAAAATAGATGAGATTACGTTCGCTAAACTGCATCCCCATCTTTTTACTCCTGGAGCTGTTTACATCTCATTGGATTTTTTTCCTATGACATGTTTTGAAAGGAGAATCAATGAATTTAGTCATTTCTGAGAAACCAAGGAGGCCTGTTGGAGGAGGCTGGCACCCCCGTGGCAGGTAACCCAGCCTCCACTGCTTTGGCAACAGGACAAGGCTAATATTTTCCCAAGAAGGGCCCTTTCATGGAATGATCTTTCCAGCCCGTTGACTACAACAAGCTGCCCCTCAGTCTTTTTTCCATAGAGAGGACATTTTCCCCCCAGAACAAGCAGGTCTTTTGTACCAGAAGGAAAAGATTGCCACTCACCACTTGTTACTTTTATGGCCTTCAAGCCCAACCCAGGTGCTAGCTTTGAGACCCAACTTTGCCACAGACCACCATCTCTATGGAAAAGCTCTCACCCACAAGCACAGGGGGGTTTCCTGGGAGAAAGAAAGCCATTTTCTTTTGGGAAACTAATGAATGTTACGTAGATACCACCAAAGCCAATGACGGCGTGTCAAGGCCCAGTGTTCTGGGACAGGAAAGACAAGGGGACCTGCCAAGTCTGGCTGAGATGAGGTCAAACTTTGCTCCAGACCAAGACTTCATCTCCCATTTCCTGACAAACCGGCGACTGCTGAGTTTCACATTAATTTAGATATAAAGTCTCCTTGAAATTTACAGTTATAATTATCGGTTCACTTGTTTGTCTCATCCCCTAGACTGTTGCTTGAAGGTAGGGAGGGACTACCTTTGTCTTTGTATCATCAGGGATCAATAAATGTGTGTTGAATAAATAAATGTGGAATAGATATACTACAGCAAAAGTGACCTATGTTTTAAAACTCTCTAGGACTAGAAATTTGTCCACACTGACTTGGATGATTCCATAGAGGGCTTTGAAAGATTACCTCCAAATGATAAAAGATTAAAGCATGAATAAACATAGGTAGCCAGATACAAATTACAAATAAGAAAATTTAAAAATAAAAATAAAGTATGAGTCCACAAATTCATAATTCTGATCAGTGACTAAAACTAAACGTCAGCCTTGAATGAATTCATATTCATGGATTTGGCTAATTTATGCTAAAAAATTCTAATTAAATTAGCATGTTCATATTCCAACTCCATCCTAAAGGAAGAAAGGAGCAGAAGGATGAAAGAATGATTAAAAAAAAAAACCTGCTTCCTGTTCTCAAGTGAACTGAAATCCCCACGTCCCTGATTCCTAATGCTGTGCCCCCACAAAGAATAATCAGAGAAAGAGCCAAATCTGAAAACTAGAGTATTCACTAAACGGACACTCGGCCTGACAGTTACGCTGGCATCCAGGCCAGCTGATCCTTCCACGGACAGACACAGCTCCCTGTCTTCTGCAGGAAAACAAGCCGAGTTCTGTTAAATCTAGAGATGGTAAAGCTAAAGAAAATATCTGGAAAAAATGTAGTGGTGGGCAGAGGGGAGAAGAGAGGTGTCTTGCGTTTTTTATTTTTATTTTTTTCTGACCCCATGAAGGAACAGCAGGATCATTTATCCTGGATATTTCCAGACCTTCGCATTTCTAATGCAAACATGAAGATTTTATGAGCAAACCAAGTTATACATAAGGCAGCTCAATATTTCTAAACCAACAACATGTGTTTAAGTTGGTAAAAAACACAAAAAAGCATCGCTTATATTTAAATTTTCCATAAAATTTCTACCAAAAATAAAAAATAAATCTCTTTTTTTTAAGGGCTACACAACGTCTGAATATAACATTCCTTTTCAGCTGAAAGCAAAGACTTACCGCAAAAGGTTTCCTGGAATCTAGAGGTAAGTTTCTCAATGACCCCATAGGTCTCCACGTAGAAGACATGCTCGTCCAGGGGTTCACTGGCAATGACCTTGAGGGACTCCATGTCTGCCCGGTCCACGCCCACGGCGTAGAGCTCAATACCGGACGCCCGGGCCCGAGCCGCCACCTCGTTCACCTGGTCCTGGGGCCTCCCGTCTGTCACGATGATGGCCACCTTCGGGATGTTGTAGCTGGGCACCCGAGCTCCCGCCTCCACTGTGAAGGCTTCATCCATCGCTGTCTGGATGGCCAGGCCCGACATGGTGCCTGTAGACAAGGGTGTGATTCGAGCCACAGCCTGTTTCAAGGACTGCTTATCCGAGTGGGTGTTGAGATGGAACTCGATCTTCACGGTGCTAGCATAGTTCACCACTGCCACTCGCGTGTCCGCCGGCCCAATGTCCAGAGTGTCGATTATCTGGGAGACAAATGTTTTCACCTTGGTGAACTCCAGGGGCCTGACGCTTCGAGAACTGTCGATGATAAAAACCAAGTCCAACGGCCTGCTCTTGCAAACACCTGCAAAGAAGGGTGTGGGGAACAGAAAAGACTAAGCAATGATCAGACAGCAATCAGAAATGGGGCAATCCTCACACTGGAGAGCTCAGGGATTAGAGGCCAGGCAGGGGAGCATCCCCAAATACCCCACTGTCTGCTATCTTCCTGAAGACCATCCTGCCCTTGGATGTTGAAAACACCAAGGCCTTCAGAATTCCCTAGTGAGAATTCACATCGAGGCACCCAGTTTCCTCAAATATCTCACCTACAGGCTGCTGAGCCCTGGAATTTCACTTAGAACCTCACCCTTCTGCTTAAGGGTTTGTCCTCAAGGTTCCTCTTGACTTCCAGGAATGAATGGACTCCAGACCTTTCCTGGGCACCTCGACCATCTGAGGCAATGGGACAAAGTGTCCTGAACAGTGTAAAAGGTGAACTTGGGGCAGCCTCACTCACACTCCCCTACAAGGCCTTCCAGACCCCTCGGACAGCGGCTGAGTCTGAGGCGAGGCACAATAGTGCTCTTCTGGAGGCTTCTTTCTTTTACTCCACTTCCAAAGGGGAGAAAACTGCTCCAGAGCAGCCCTAAATTCTCCCTCCATCTGTCACTCACTCATGTTTCGTGAACTTTGGGGCCCAAATAGCCTGAGCTAGTGTAAAGTAGAAAGAGGATCGACAACTTAATCAGATCCATGATTACTTCCAACTCTGTGAGTGTGCCTTGTTTTAAAAAGCAGCGATTTCCACCTGGATCTATCCTACTGCCCCGCCCCACCCCCCCCCCCACCCCCATCCCCCCCTCCCCCGTTGGCTTTGCTAGGCCCACACTCTTTCATTTTGTCATTCACCAAATATGTTTTTGAGGGTCTACCATGTATTAAGCTCTGGGGCTACAAAAGCCAATAAGCCAGATTTCCTGCTTCCTCAAGGAACTCATATCTTTCCTCCACAAAAGGACCTGGCACATTGTAGTAACACAGTAAACTTTTGTTTTCATCTCTTCTTCTTATCCTTTTCCCCCCAGTCTCATTCTACACTCCTCCCTCTCCTCGCCAGCAAAACCAAATCCCAAAGTCAGGACTGGCTAAGAGAGAAGCCAGTTATCACGTCTTTTTCAAATCATTCCCCCTTCTCTCCTTGCACACGCAGGGGCCGCACACACACGTTGTACAATGGAAATGAGATCATTCCTGAGCACAAAGTGTGAATCAGGGTTCTTTCCTTTCCTAATAGGGGGCTGGAAGTTGATGCTACTCTAAAAAGGCAATGTGCTCAGTGAGTAGTGAAGAAAGATGGATGGAAAATAAATTCCTAGGCTAAGTAGTTGATAACAGAAAAAGTCCTATGTGGAACAAGAATTATGCCTCTGTAGTTTTCTTTTAAAAACTGAAAACTGGGGCCGGCCCCGTGGCCAAGTGGCTGAGTTTGCACACTCCGCTTCGGCAGCCGGGGGTTTCGCCAATTCGGATCCTGGTCGCGGACACGGTGCCGCTCATCAGGCCGTGTCGAAGTGGCATCCCACATGCCACAGCTGGAAGGACTCACAACTAAAAATATACAACTATGTACCAGGGGGCTTTGGGGAGAAAAAGGAAAAATAAAATCTTAAAAAAACTGAAAATTATCAGTGGTCGCCAGGGGAAGGGGGGAGGTGGTCACAAAGGGAGAAGTGGTGCACCTATAAGATGACTGACAAATAATAATGTACAACTGAAATTTCACAAGGTTGTAAACTATCATAACCTCAATAAAAAATAAAATAGAAAAAAATTTTTGAAAAGAAAAAAACCCTGGAAATTATCCTCTTGGTTTTATCCTGCTTCCTGGAGGTATTCAATTCATAAAATAAATAATCTTACTTTCAATAACACTTTAGAGATCACAGGGTACCAACACAACAGCCCTGTGAAGTCAGAAGTGCAGAGGTTGTTTTTACGCCCATTCTACAAGTGAGAAACCTGAGTCTCAGGGAGGCGTGAGATCTAGAAAGTGGTAGAACATGGATGGGACTCCGAGTTTCCTGACTCTCAGCCCAAAGGGGCTTTTCAGTGCATGGTTGCCTCTCTCTGAGGCAACATTTTACACCACAAAATCAACATTATCTCATGTACCTGGTAAACACCTTGCTTGTTGACTTTGAGCCATCAACCTCAAATATGCTGTATGTCATGTATTTAATTAAGTCAAAAGAATTAGGAGCCACTCCCAGGGCCGAGTGGTTAGGTTTGCGTGCTCTGCTTTGGTGGTCCAGGGTTTCGCCGGTTCGGATCCTGGGCGCAGACATGGCACCACTCGTCAAGCCATGCTGAGGTGGCGTCCCACACAGCACAACCAGAGACATTCACAACTAGAATCTACAACTAGGCAACGCGGGGCTTTGGGAAGAAGAAGAAGAAGAAGAAAAAGAAGATTGGCAACAGTTTTAGCTCAGGTACCAACCTAAAAAAAAAAAGGAATTGTCTTTTTTTTAAAACAACGACTCTAGAATTTCATTTCTTCCCTGATTACCATGCATCGGGAGCAAGGAAGAACCATCCTGAAAATCCTTCCTGGAGATGGATCTAGTATTTTTGCATATTTGGAGTAAAAGAAAAAATGCATGGTGAATAGGAACCCCATATTTGACAGTGCTTTCACTAACACCCAAATGGTGTCCTTACCAATATCAAGGTTATGGTCTTATAAGTAAATGTGCATGATTCCTTCCTTGTCTGGTTGGTTTTTCACAGGGACTCCTCCGTGGGGGGCTACGGGGGTGTGGTGGGCACCCCCACCCCCACCCCACCAAAGCTGTCCATGTCCTAACTCCCGGAACCTGTAAGTATGCTACTTTACATGGCAAAGGAGACTTTGCAGATGTGATTAAGTTAAAGACCTTGAGACGGGGAGGTTATCCAGGATTATTCAGGTGGGTCCAATGTAATTACAAAGGCCCCTAAAAGTGGAAGAGGGAGGCAGAAAAGGAGATCTGAGTGATGACATGTGAGAAGGACTCAACCCGCCTTTGGTGGCTTTGACAAACAGAGGGAAAATGCCATGAGCCAAGGAATGAGGGCAGCCTCTAGAAGCTGAAAAAGGCAAAGAAACCGATTCTCCCCCAGATCCTTCCAAAAGGCATGCAGCCCTGCTGACACCTTAATTGTAGCCCAATGAGACTAATGTCAGACTTCTCATCTACAGATCTCTCAAGTCCACGTGCGTTGTTTTAAGCCACTAAGGTCATGGTAATTTATTACAGCAGGAATGGAAAACTAATACAGGAGGCTTGACCCGGATGGCAGGAAATTCTGTGAGCATCTGGTTACTTCCTGATTCGGACCCCTTTGCAACATCTGTTTCTGAATCTCACTCTCCTTTATTAGATGGCAGCACTCTGAGTCTCAGAAACCAAGAAAGTGAGAATCCAAATTTCCTAAAATGTTTCCATACTCACAATATCGCCAATTTCTGGTAGTCCTGCTAGAAATAAAAGCCCACAGCAAAGCTTGGTGATGTCTGGTTGCAAAAAGGAGGGAATTTGGAAAATGGTGGAATGTGGTGTTTATTAAAGGATTATCATTCAATATTGGTTTCGATGCCAGGTAATAAAGGACCAGTGCTGCTCAGGGGAACATGGCCACCCCATACAGAATCTCTCCTCCCTCTCCCAGTCCCTTCCCTGAGGGAGGAGCATCAGGACCAGAGGTAAGATTAACTTTTAGAAGAAAAGCTTTCCCCTACCCCTTCTCCTGGCCTGGAGCAACCAGCTGGGTACAAGCAGAATTTAACCCGCGTGAATCCTGGCACTTCCCAGCTCAATGACAATGCTGCCATCATTTCAAATCCAGCCTGCAGGGGCTAGGGCAAGAAAGAATCCCTTGTACCCTTTCTCAGCACTATTCAGAAAGGCGCAGGAAGGGATAGACAACACAAATCAATCTCAGGCATGAAGCATCACTGGCCAGATGAGACAGGACACCAAGAAAATGGTTTGGTGCAGCCTCTCTTTAGCAAGACTGAAGCTGGACTTTTTGGTAATTAAGATAAAAATCTTATGTAAACCATATTAAGAGCTTGGTAGCTTGGAGCAGCGGAAAGACCTTTGCTTGGGCTATCAGAACCCTGAGTTTTACTCCAGGCTCTGAAACTGATTTGCTGGGTTCCTTCACTTTTATAAGCCTCAGTTTCCCTGCACATGCTGTTAGGGATTGTGTCAGATGACCTTCCAGCTCTGCTGCTCCAGGAGCTTTGTTCTACCACAGGAACCAACTACTAACCCAAAAGGGAAATGGAATTGTTCACCAAAGACCAAAGTGTCTTGGGTGTTGGAGGATGGAAGAGACAGGCTGGAGTTGAAGCCCATCAGTTCAAGCAGAACATCTGGTCAGGGGCAGGAGAACAGAGGGTGAGACCAGGATGGTTACAAGACAGGTCTGGGGCATCCGGGAGGCTCCTCAGGTTTCTTTCCTGACCTCACACCCCCACCCTGGACCTTCCAGTTCCAGTTCTGGCTTAGATCCTAGATGGGACTGAGGCAACCTGAGGGCTGGGGTCAGGCAGAGAAGGTCACACGGCGATCTGGGGTGATGGAGATGGAGTGACTTCCAGAACTAAAAGCAGAATCTCAGGAAGGGTTTATTCTTCCGAACCGAAAGGTAGGGACTGGGACAGGGAGCTGGGAGGCGCCCAGGCGCTCCCACAGCTGCCCTATCCTCCCCGCCCAAATTGCAGAGCGAAGTGGCTGGTTTGGAGCTTCGGGAGACCCAAATTCTAGCCCTGACTATGAGTGACCTCGAGCATCTCCCTTCCTTCTCTGGACCTCAGTTTCCCCACGGGATTCAACAGGAGGGATTCTTTCTCTTCACCACGGTCTAGCTCAGGCTGGGATGGAGGGAACACATCCCTGGGCAGGCGAGCGAGGTTTCCCCTCCTCATTCGATGCCAGATTCTCCTGCCCACCTACAGCTCCCTCCCGGCCCCGGCCCTGGATCTCCCCCTCCCTCCTGCCAGGTGTCCCTCCCGGGTGCCCTTCGCGGCCTCTCGGCCTAGAGTCCCTCTCCCGCGCCGCCTGGGCCGTACCTGCGCCGCGCGCCCCGCCGGGCTGACCGGGCCCCAGAGTCGGCGCGCCGGAGGGGGCGGCCGGAGCGGAGCGGCGCCCGGGGCTGCCCAATGGGCCGCGGGGCACCAGCCTCCAGAAGCCGGGGCGCGCCGGGAGGCCGGGAGCGGCGGGCGGCGGCAGCAGCAGCAGCGGCCAGAGCAACAGGAGCAGTCCCGGGAAGGGTCGCGGCATGGCGGGCTCGGGGCGGCTCCCGTGTGGGTCGTCTGGGCGTCGCTCGCTCGCGGGCCTGCGCGCGGCACCCCGGCGGCCGATTTAAAGGTCCCGCGGCCTCGGGCCCCGCCCACCCAGGAACCCCGCCCACCCTGGGCCACGCCCTCTCGGGAACCCAGCCCGCCCTAGCGCCCCGGGCGGACAAGGAGCGCTGTCCGCGCATTCCAGCGGCGGAAACCGAATGTCTGCGGCGCCCGTCCGGCCTCGTCTGGGTGGGCTTCACTGGCGCCTCCCAGCCCGGCTCTGCTTCTCTCGAACCCAGGGCCTGGGCCTGTCCATGGCCGCAGCCTGTCCGACCCGCTACTCTTCCTCCATTCTCCCTCCTCCCCCCGCAGGGCCTGACCCCCGGGATCCCCGTTGAGGAGGCCCCGGCCTCTGTGATCCCGCTTCGTCCAGGTGTGCTTGCCGCGAGCTTTCATCTTGGTCGTCACACTGCATTCCTTTCCCCAGCCAAGTAACCCAAGTTTTGCTATGGGCTCTCCGTTAAAAAAAGAAAAGCCTCACAGATTCTAGCAGCATGAATAGAAATGCTGTCAGCCGAGCTTCAAACATCCACAAACATTTGTACTTATATTACTGAGAATAGAAAGCCAAGCATACATTCCCCAGAGAGCCCTGTTAACGGGAAGGACAGCATGTACCCGCAGAAGCTTCAAAGGCTCTCCCTACATCCCATTTCCTCTCCGGAAGAGCCATCATGGCAGCATAGGGCTGGAGGTGCTCAGGGGACCCTCCAGGAACTCACTGCCTACTGGGAGAGAAAGAAGCATAAATGGTGGACTGTCCAAGGGAACATGGTGACTTTAGGAAAGGGAGACTGGCTCTGCCGGAGGAAATCAGGCAGGCTTCGAAAAGCAGGTGACATTTGAGCTGGATCTTAAAACAGGGTAATGAACATCAGTTGCAACAGATCCTTTCTGGTCTTCCTGCTTCCAGACTATTGCCCTTAAAATCCATGCTCCACACCTTAAAATCACTTCTCTTCTTAAACCTTGCAACTTCGCTTCCAGCAAAATTCAAACTCCTTTTCATGGCCACCTTGTCTACCGCACTGACCAAACCTGGAACTGTGTTCTGTTCTCCATGCATCCACCGCACTAGCCTTCCCCCTAACCTGGAGGACAAGCTTGTTCCCGCCTTGTGGCCTGGCACCTAGCCTACCCACTTCCCATCCTCCATCTTCTCCCCCACCCTACCACACCCCACTCCGCTCTCATCCCCTTAGAGCAGTGGTTCTCACTTTCTCACCCCATCACATCTCACAGAACCAACACACTCCATCAGCATCAGTGGGAGTGATTTATTAGGGCAGAGATAGTCATAGTGAAAGAAAATGTCCCTCGAAACTCCCAGAGAGATTCACCAATTCAGAAGGATCTTAGAAGAAGCTACAATTTTATGATAATAGGAAGGGGACACTAAGAAGTTTGAAAGAAGATACACCAAGGAGAGAAGGGAATGCTAAACACAATATTTGCCAGCACTCAGGGGCACTTGTCATGCTTTATGGATGATCCTCAGGGTCTTTGAATACCCTTACTAAATCTGAGGATTTCCAACCTCACGAGTCAGCACCTCTCCAAGTAGAATCCAGCAACTTGCTTCCCCAGCATATCCTGCATCTAGGATATGTGCAACTGACCCAGACTTCATCAATCAGAGGAGCCTCAGCAATTCTGTTTCAGCAGCTAGTGGTTAGAAGAAGCAAGCACTTTGCAGACATCATTCTGACAGGGGCGGGAAGACATCTAGCTTCCAAAGCAGCCACAGAGAGGATCCAGCTGGAGTGCCAGTGCCCAGGAAAGCAGAGTGAGCTGTGGTGTCTGTGCCCAGCAGGAGTAGCTGTGGGTGTCCCTAGAGCCTGAAATATAGTTTGGGAGTGTTTCATGACTGGTGTGGCTTCCAAGCTTGACTCTCACCCCCTTCCAGAAGTTATATGAGCCACATAATATCCAGAGCTGCACTTGGGGAGTGCATTATTCACATTCACAGTCACTATATGTTTATTATAACAATTGGAAATCCATTTCAATAAATGGCAGTGAGTTATCATGAGGAATGGATGGCTTTTTCATTTGTGCTTTGGGCTAGTGGTGGGGCTGATAATACCCTTAATATATCCTTTTTCTGCTTATTCTAGCTGGAGTGAGTTCTGTTTGCAACTAAGAATGCTGCCTTAATTTTATAATTTTTTCCTCTGAGTACCACTAGGGGGAATTGTATCAAAGAGCTCAAAATAAATCAAAAATCTCAGCCCATGGCAAATGTTGCTGGTCACAGTTGCCAATAATTCAGATGATTCCAGATGCCCATATATGTGTTACACCATGTTGAATGAGGTGGAAATTGTCTGATAAGTTGGTGTCTCTGGAATTCTTCCCAACAGAGTTCACACTCTTACCACTGAGATCCAATGATTGTAAAATAAAACAAAGGTAGCTTTTCTGGCAGAAGGGTCCAAGTGGCCCCAGGGGCTTCTGGTGTGTCATTAACTCATTGGCTGCTGGTCTTGAGTATGGCCCAGGTTTTAGCCATGCTCAAGGAAAAAACTAGAATAATTTTTTTGATAATCTAAAGATTTAGGTAGTGAAAAAGCCAAACAATTTTTTTTAGCTATTAGAAAATGAAAGAAATAAAAATAATGAAGACTTACATATACTTTGCATTGTTTTTAAATTTTTTCTTATTTTTTGACTAGGTCATGCATGCACTTGGTCCAAACATTGAAAGGCAAAAACATCTACCAAATGCTAGGATACTTTGAGCTTTGCATCACTTCTGATATGCAAAGGATTCAATGTGTTGGCATGGTTATCTTTCTCATCTAATTAGGATTCCAGCTGTAGTGTAAGTCTTGTGAGCTGTTCAGGGTACCAGTTTTCTCCCGCCTTGCCACCCTTAGTGTGTGGATTTTGTCCCAAAGGCTGCTAGACCTCTGAGTATTGTGTTGCCATTTAGGGCTGAAGGAAGAGGGAAGCCCGAGAGCAAAGGGCAAAATGTAATTTTCTGCCAATATCTCATTGGCCAGAAATACATCACATGGCCACCCCTGGCTGCAAGGGAGACTTGGAAGTTTTGAGCTTTTAGGTCTACAATGAGGAAGGCAAAGGAAAACTGGATTGGAATGGATGTTCAGAGCTAACCTGTGGTATCTGCCACAGATATACAGTGAAAAGAACTACCCCTACTCTACTTGTCCCCGCTGTAGTAGTACCACTGTTCCCAGTATCTGGAATATATATGCACTTGCACATTTAAATATTTAAAAATGTTGACATATGCATATTCTCTGAGCGTTCTGTTGAAAGAGACATATGTTTCTAACTTTAGACAAAGAGGCCAAGGGTTCAAAAGAGCTACCCCTGAACAAGATGAAAATGTCTTGGATTCTGTGGATGGATTGGAGAAAATATTGTCCAAAAAATGTCCCAAGGCATCTTAAGTCTGGTAAAGAAAATGTGCAACCAAGTACTTGAAGAACAAATACAATTTTTTTCCCCCAAAAACATCTCAAGTCCAAGGTGGAAGTCTTTTCTGGAAAGTATAGGATGCTTACTTACTGTATGGCTTTTTGCTAATTCACCTGAGTAAAACTCAAGTAAATATACAAAAATGAATGTGTTCAATGGCTTGCTAGTTCCGTTGCTGCCTGCATTTTTTAATTGCTGTACGGGTTAACATGGTAATGATTGTGGAGTGGTCATGATTCTATTAAATCTTCGAGAATCAGCAGAAAACGTGGGAACTAAATCTAAACTGTATGTTCGAATGTCTGTGCCACTGTTTAAAACCAGCTTCTTAGCTACATGCAAGTTGCTGGAGAATGAGACGAGGTTGAAAGCAACGTTGGCTGCTCTGGAAAAGAAAAGGACTATTTTTGAAACACAGGTAGCATATTTTTATTATTGCCAATAAGTTCTGAAGAGGTCTGTTAATGACCTACTACTATTAATTAACATTTAGAACTCAAGATGTATTTCTATGCAAAATAATAGAATTAATATTTGAAAAGAGCAACTCATAGCAACTTGGCTTCTTTTAATAAAAGATTGGTATTAATTTGTATTGTTTCGTTGTACAGGTTTAAGCATGAGTATTAAGTTTCACTAGTTAAAATTTTTCACTAGATAAAATATCAAATCAACCAATTCATTGGTCATCCATGTAATGTCTTCTTCAGAGCAGCCTTCCTGAGGTCATATCTTCATTAGTTTTTTCAAACTTATTTTTACCACTCTCCACTGTAACAACTGCTTTTTATATTATGAGCCAGGAGCTACATAAATATGTAATTCATATAGACAACAGAAATGATAGTTTCATGAAACAGTATTTATACTTATCACATGTGGTGCAGCTAATGTCTTCTAGTTCATTCACCTCCATTCAGTTCTATTTCATTTTTTAAAAAAAAGATCTGATCATGAACATCTAAATAGAGTTCATGATTCACTAATGTTTCTCAGTCAGCAGTTTGAAAAACTCGTGTTTCAAATAGATTCTTTCCTACTGTCTCTGCCTTTCCGATCTATTTCAGCATCCTGTTTGTTTCTTTTGTGGGATTTAATTTGCAATTATTTTGTATCTTAAATATATTTATTTCTATACCCCCACTAGACTGCAGGCTTCAGGAGGGCAGAGCTGATGCCTGCATTGTTCTCTGCTGAATTCCTTACCACGCGCAGGTTCACAGTCTATGGTGGGACTGAGACGTAGGAAATGGAAGATCATAGAACAGGACTGATATTTAGTCCTGCCTTGGCAGGATAGCATACAGGCATGATAGAGTGTTGGTAGGAAAAGAACTTCGGGTTACTTTTTCCAAGAGTTGAATGATGCTGAGGAACTGGGTTTGCTCAGTTTCGCTTCACTGCCTGACAACAGACAGCTCTGTGCTGGGCATTGGCTCCACAGACAGGCCTTTCCTCTGGCCTCCTCTAGTGGGGAAGCTGGTCCTCCTCCATCACCAGGCTCCTTCTCTGAAGAAGTTCAGGAGAAGCCACATAACGTTCAATGGTCTGTTTCAGCACAATGGCATGTAGGCACATGTAAAAATTAAAACTATTTGGTTAGGCTAGGGAATAAATTATGGGTAGCTTTCTTTCAAAATTCACTTCAATACTTTTTTTTTTTTTTACAATTCTAAAGACTATTTCTTTATCAGTCAGCTCTGGCTAGATTACACTATGATAACTAATGACTCCAAAATCTTAGGATCTTTTAACAACGCAGATTTATTTCTTCCTCTGTCATGTGTCCTTCATAGGTTAGCTGTTAACTCTTCTCACATGTCCTTCATTCTGGTACCCAGACTTACCGGGCAGCCCCAATCTGGGACATGCTGGTCTCCTAGCAAAGGAAAGAAGAGAGAGTTGGCGGAACCACACGAAGGATCTTAACATTTCTGCAAGGAAGCGGCTTATGTCCAAGTCACTTGTGTGTGATTGGCCAAAGCATGTCACATGGCCCAGCCTGATTATCAGTGGGTGGGGAATAGAAGGCTTCTATGAGAGGACTAGCAAATCATTGGAAACCATAATACGATCTAGTGCAATTTATTTATACATCTTTTATAATGCGACAGATAGGTACTTGAGGTCTCCTCTCTTGATTCAATAGGAACCTTTGGTGTCTGAATCCTGATCAGCCTCTCGTGAAGAGGCCCCTCGCTCTGGCTGATCTAATCCTAACCGCTTTCTAACAGCTTTCCAGCTCCGGAGGTGGAGAGCCGCGGAGGCTGATTTCTCTGTTCTTGCCATGCCGCCGTGAGGCGGGGAGTGCACCAGCTCTCAGCTCAGGCCGGGTGGGACGGTGACTGAAAGCTGTCTCTAGGGAGCCGAACGCTTTCTTGCCACTGGTTGGGTACCGCTGCCCGGCTCCCTAAGGCTCCCAGGACACATGCAAGGCCGTGTGGTGAGCAGGATTCCAGGAGATACTCTCTCCACATCCTGGACTGACAGACTCGTGACCAAAGCACCAGTCGTTCTTTTACAGAAACTCGCAGGTTCAGTCCTCTCTGGCTCTGTGTGCAAAGGAAACCTAAGGGAGGGAGGCCCGTTGCACACGCGCCCTAATGCGGAGGTTGTCTGCCTACTGGTAGGTAAGAATCACCTGGGGGGCTTTTTAAACAACACATTCCTGGGCCCCCACCCCAGATAATTCAGATGGTTTGGGACTGGGCCCAGGAATCTGCGTTTAACAATCTCTAGAGGCAACTGCCACGCTGGGGGAGTTCTCAATGTCCTGCATCAGGCCTAGACTGGGGCCCACCGCAAGGGCAGGTGCAAGAAAATGGCCGCCCAGCAGGGAAGGTCGTGATGGGGCCGCGACCCTGTCCAAAACGGGCCTTGCTGAGGGACATGGTCATGAGACGTTTTGGTCCAAGGAGTGACTGCCCTCTCTGCTCCTTCTCTCCACCACACTTCTCAAGAGGGGTCACTAATAACTCAGGTCACCAAATCCAAAGGCCTCTCTCAGAGTTGAGACGGCTCCACTATTGGCAGGTGCCCCAGGTTCAGCCCTTCCTGCTGGGCTGGTGTGTAATCTTGATTATACATGAATTGCTGTTTTCCTTTGCCACTTTCCACGCTCCACACAGTCTGGAAATGCATAGGCTTTTTTCTAGGCCAGCTTTCAAAAAATTAGAATAGATTTTTCCTTACTGTAAAAGTAATATTACTGTAGAGGATTTAGAAAATGTAGATAAGCAAAAATAGGAAAACAAAGACCATCTATAACACTACCCCAAAGATAAGCCATGTGGTGTTCTCTTTTTCTGTGCTTGATTATTCATATTCATTTTATTAAAAATGAGATCACACTGTACATTGCAGTCTTGTAACTTGCTTTCTATACTCAATGTATAGAGAACATTTTTCTCTTGTAACTATTCTTCTAATACATCATTTTTAATGGCTATACTGTATTCCATTGTACATTCCATTTATTTAACTGTCTATTGTGGGACGTTTAGTTTCTACTTGTTTTAAATTATAAACAGTGCTTCAATGAATCTCCATTTATGAATTGTTGCAAATTATTATTCTTTCCCTAGAATAAATTGCTAGAAGTGGAATGTCTGACTAGGCCTTCTTTGGACCTTTGTATAGCATCTCTGTCTCTAGTGTGGTTTCAGCTACCACCTCTCTAGTGGTAATTCCCAAATCTGTGTCTCCTGTCCCAATCCTGCTCCTGGGCACTAGACCCACATTAATTATTCTGCCTGTGGGACTCTCTCCTCAAAAGTCCCAAAGGCACCTGAGGCTCAGCCACATCCAAGAATGGACTCAACACCTTCCTCTTTAATAAACTTCCTCTCTTTCATCCCTCATTTCTGCCAATGGCACCAGTATTCTCCTAGCCACACAGGCAGGAAATCTTGATGTCCTTTGCTCTCTTGATCCCCTCATGTTCAATAAGTTACCGAGTCTTCTACCCACAACTCCACCAGTTCAAATCCTGTCTAATTCTCAAGGCCGATCTCAAATCATCTCACAATAGGAAGCTTATCCTTATCTTGCCACAGACATGATCCCCAAAGGAGAGGGACGAAAGGCAGAGGAAATCTTTGAAGAAATAATGGCTGAAAAAATTTCCAAAGTTGATGAAGTCTATAAACCCACAGATCCAAAGTCAGGGAACCCCAAGCACAACAAACACGGGGGTGGGGGGAGGGAACTACATTTTTTAAATGTACATTGTACATTTTTAAAAATGTGCAATCAAGGAACATCATAAACAATTGCTCAAAACCAGTGATAGAGGAAAACTTAATCACCAGAAGGGGAAAAAAAAGATATTCCTACAAAAGAACAAAGTTAAGGATGACAGCAAATTTCTTAGTACAAACATTGTGTGCAAGACGACAGTGGAACAACATCTTTAAAAGTAAGACTGAAAAAATCCCTGACAACCTAAGGAAAATACCTTTTGAAAACAAAGGTTAAATAAAGACATTTCAGACACTGAAAAGCCAAAAGAATTTAGCAGCAGCAGAACCACACTGCAAAAAATGTTAAAAGACATCCTCTCCAGAAGAAAAATAGTAACAGATGGAAACGTGGATCTACAAAACGAATGAAGAGCATCAGAAATGGTCACTAAATGGTACATATGTAGATTTTAAAATTATTTTTCTCTTCAAGAGATAATTAACTGTTTAACCAAAACTAAGAGTCACAGAAGGTCAGAGCAAGAAGGAATCTGGTCAGCCACTCATTTGCAAAGTTATTTACCAATGTCACTCAACTGGTGGGAGGGCCAGAAATTGAAATCCGGTTTCCTGATGCCTTGTCCAGATTTTAAGCTACATAACTGAATGGTGACAGATACAAATCTCCTTTCTAACAGACCAGAAACAGTTACTCTTTTTCTGGTTTCCAGGTCAAATACTTTTCTTCTCCCTCTTCAGTCCTTCCTCCAGGCATTCCTTGCTCACACACCCTCTCATGACAATATTTGCAGTGCTTTACAGCTGCCAACCCTTCCATGGCTGTTACCTCTCTTGATCCTAAGAACAACTCCAAGAAGTGTGCAGGTCAGGGGTTTGCATCTTCTTGATTTTACAAATGCAGGAACTGAAACTCAGATCCCAATTAAATTTCCGAGGATGAGGGAGTAACAGCTCGCTGGAGCTAGGCGTTGAATTTCAATCTTCTGACTCCAGATCTTGTGCTCATTCCACCAGCCCCACGCTGCCTCTGTCATGTCCCTGAATTCCATGTTATTTGGCAACATTCATCTTACTTCTAGATTATTTTCTCATACTTGAAGTCACGACTTTCATAGAAAAACAAAGCAACCTCAGAAAAGCAAACATACGATGTTTTCTTTGGGTCCACTCTTGGGCTTATTTACAACACATTCCTTCTCTGAAAGCAAAGGGAGTTCTGAAAATGGCAAATCTATCATTTGCCTACAAGGAACATTGGAACAATTAGACTTAAAACAAACTAAGTTCCATGACGACTGTGAACGATTAGTCACAGCCTGAAAAACAGAGCGATTTAGGACATCACCAGAGGGAAGAAGACGTACAACTGATTGATGGATATCTTGGTTTCATATTTCAAGAGCCTTTAAATGTAGGTGTGCTATACCCTACATTGAGATGATACCCAATTTATATTGAAAATAATCTATTAGTGTAAAAGTTGTGGAGTGGAGACAAATTGTTTCATCCAGTAAGCATTTACAACACCCTCTCTCCCCTCTCCAGCTTCGTGTGGATCACTGTGCTAAGCGATGTAGGTGGAACAAAGAGCAGCCGCCCTTATCTCCACGTTGTCCACTAACAGGGACACAGATACAATATAACACGAGCTGTAATGGAGGTACGTCCTAGATGCTGGAGGGAGAGGAAGGGAAGCAGGCCAACTCACCAGATCATTCTCCAAATTCATTGAAAGCCCATTTGCCAAGTGATCAAAGGAGAGAATGGTCAATTTACAGAATTTACTAAAACTTTCTTTTAAGTAATATTTTAAAATACAGGCATCCCTGTATTTGATTGTGCATTGTATTGTGTTTCACAGATATTGCATTTTTTACAAGACCTCCAACAGCACAAAGACCCTGACTTGCTGAAGGCTCAGCTGACGGTTAGCATTTTTAGCAAATTATTTTTTAATTAAGGTATGTACAGTCATGCATCGCTTAACAGGCATATGTTCTAAGAAATGTGTCATTAGGCAATGCTGTCACTGTGCAAACGTCATAGAGTGTGCTTACACAAACCTAGATGTGTGTAGCCTACTACACACCTAGGCTATATGGTACTAATCTTCTAGGACCACTGTCATACATGCAGTCCATTGTTGACCAAAACATCATTATGCGGTGTGTAACTGTACATTGTTTTTCTAGACATGCTATTTCATACTTAATAGACTACAGTATAAACATAACTTTTATATGCACTAGGAAACCAAAAGTTTTGTGTGACTCACTTTATTGCAATATTGGCTTTATTGCAGTAGTATGGAACCAAACCCACATCTCCAAGGCATGCTTGTATTTCATACATACAGATGCATCCTTTTGAGTACTTACTACAAGTCTGCCATTGTGCTAAGCACTGGACACACGGTCTTCATCTTAGGAAGTTATTGTGCAAATTAAAGTTTAGAGGTGAAATTAGCCACACTTATGTGGTAAATCAGTGGCAGAACGGAGATTTAAGAGCAAGTTTGAATCCAACATCTGATTTCTCAACAACTCCCCTACACAACCTGCCTCACAGCATCTACTGATTTTTTTATGTGCTAGGCATTGCACTAGAGTCTGCACATGAATTCTATCATTTATTGTTTACAAGTCTGCGAGCTATCAGACCTTCTCTAGATGAGAAAGCAGGTTCAGAGAAGTCGTACCTAAGTCATTTCAGGACTCTGATCTGTGCAGAACCATCCAGTAGCTTCCCACCCTACTAAGAGTAGGAAACGGTCACCATAATGACCTACAGTGGCCAATTCCTCTCTGAGCTCACCTTCCACCACTCCCCACTCTTCTCCCTCTCCACTCACTCACACTCGCTCTTCTTTGAACACACCAAGCATGCTCCTGCAGGTCCCTCTGCCTGGGATGTTCTTCCTCACTTAGCCATCAAGTGTGGCCTTTCCTGACACCGTTTACAACTGCACCCCTCCCCACCCGCCCAATCCCCAATCCCCTTTCTAGTTTCCCATTTCTCCATAGTTCTATCACTTACTGTATAGTTTATTTTAAATCATCTCTCTCCCCCCACCAAAATGAGACCAGGGAATTTTTTTTACTGTTTTGCCCATCACTACATCTCCTGCACCTGGAACAAAGCATATGCTCAAAATATACTGGTTGAATTGAATTAAACTTTTGCTTACAGTTACACAGAGGGTGAACTGGGTATTGAATCCAACAGAAAATCCTTAAAGCCACGCTCTTTCTGTTACAGCAAATATGCTAAAGATGCCAGGGAGAACACACATTCCCATGAGCTCAATTTTGGGAACAAGGGCCTCCCAGGACTCTTGAGTTGTTTAACAAGCCTTGGAAACACTTGGAACTTGATAGAACTTTTGCAGCTACACTCATTCATAGTGGTGAAGTTGAGAAAGTGAAACAAGAGGGCCAAAACCAGAATACAGCATGGTATGGACCAAAGTACATGTAGGTGAAAAGATCTATAGAAGGAAGCAGAATAGATTAAAACGACAGGCAAACCTCAATAAAATATTTTGAAAGCCAAGAGTGACTTTTAAGGTTGGGTAGTCAACAATGTTGAATAATAAAAACCTAATGGAAGTTAGAGGGGCTAACAGGACTCTGTGATTTAGGAGGGCATCAGTACCTCCTAAGACGTGTTCTGGGAACATGGAGGGAGTGTCAAACTTGGGAGACAGAATAGTGAAATTTATCACCTACTCATTTAAGGTGAAGTTGCTTCATGTTTTAAAAAACAGGGTAAACGATTATCTTTCAATGCTATCTTTACCTGAATTTTAGAATCAAATACACTAAATAACCTACTAAAGTTTTTCTCTAGCACTAGCAGAGGGAAGAAAATTAATGTTTTAAGGCAAACAATTTTGGCATACTTATTAGGACAGTTAAGTGTTATGTGACAACAGATTTCCCTCTACTGGAAAAATGACCCCTTAACCACCACAAATTTTTCCCCTTCCTTGGGGGAAATGATTGGGATCAACACATTGTGACTGTTCTCTGTTAAGTCTAAGGCCTGTATCCTTTTCCAGGAGACGAACCTGCTTTGAATAAAGTAGTGAGCAGAGGTAGTGATGGCCCCTCATTCCCACCCCAGGGGAAGTACAATGCCCTGTTGGGCCACTGGGCTTGGCTGTGGGTTGTGGGCAAACTCCTTTGCACCCCCCCCAACCCTAAAGGAACCCCACCAGGTCAGAGTCCTGACTGTGTTCAAATGCTGATGTAATCCCATCACTAGCAAAGGGCTAATAACAGTTTGGTTAGTATCTAAACATTGCTTAGCATGATCTTCAACTGAGAACAACAGAATTAAACCAACAATAACAACTAAGAAAACCTGATGGATCTCTTATGAGACTCCCATTTCAGTTTCTATACAGAAACAAAGTGAGACCTAGCTCACAGAAGTCATCCCTGATTCTGAAACGTTCTACAGCCATACAGTTATCAGTAAACCACCTTCCACTACCAAAAACCGAGTATGCTCCCACGTACTACTATGCTCTTTTCATCGTTCACTCTTTATTTTGATGGTGGTGGGTGGCAATAGGTGTTCCTAAAAGTGAGATTGCAGCCAAATAATGTTCTCCCTTTAAAAAATGTGTAAAACAGGAGTTCTCATCAAGATGGTGCTGTGAGCAGACGCTGAACTCGCCTCCTCCCACAAACACAACCAGGTTACAACAATTTTAGGAAGAATCACCGTGGACTGAAAACTGAAAACTGGATAAAAAGAACCCCCACAACAAGGGACAGTCCTGACGAAAGCAGAAGAGGCAGTAACTCCGGCCAGAGAGGAAAAAAGCCACCTTTGGGAGCAGCGGAGCTTCTCAGCTGGCCAAGCGGGAGCCAACCTAAGGATATCCAGATAGCATCTCAAGACGCCTAAGAGTCTCGTGCTACTATACATCAGAAGGCGGATAGACTTCCTCCCGGGAGGAGGTGGAAATAGGTGAAAACACTCCCACCCCTGACCCCCGAACCCCGGACAGCCTAGTTCCTGCAGGAGGCTCTCTTCCAGCGGACTCCCCCACAGCATCGCCACACACCAAGGGCGGGAGTGTGCACTCACCAGCGGAGCGACGGTGGAAACAGGTGACAAGAGCCCTACTCATGGCCCCCGTGATTACACCTAAGCCCAGGGGGAATCCCCAGGGTCCCGCACCCACCAGCAGGGAAGGCCTCTGCTCGCCATTAGCAGGGAGGCCCCGCCCAGAATCCAGAACAAAGGGAAGCTCCCAGTGGGCGGATTCCCCAGCACGGCACCAGACCACAAGCTGCTGCTGGGCCCACGGTCTCCAGCACATGGGTCGGTGCAGGGGGAGCTGGGACTTCCCGTGGACGAGCTTGGGGACACTGTTGGAGGTCCAGCGCCCAGCTCTGCGGCCCAGAGGTAGTCTCCGGGGTCCCGCACCTCCCAGGCAGGGAAAGCCTCTGCTCGCCATTAGCAGGGAGGCCACGCCAAGAATCCAGGACAAAGGGAGCTCCCAGTGGGCGGATTCCCCAGCACGGCACCAGACCGCAAGCTGCTGCTGGGCCCACGGTCTCCAGCGCACGGGTCGGTGCAGGGGGTGCCCGGACTTCCCATGGACGTGCTTGGGGACGGGGTTGGAGCTCCAGTGCCCGGCTCTGGGGCTCAGGGGTAGGCTCCGGGGTCCCGCACCTCCCCGGCAGGGAAAGCCTCTGCTCGCCGTTAGCTGGGAGGCCCCACCCAGAATCCAGAACAAAGAGAAGCTCCCGGCGGGCGGATTCCCTGGCACTGCACCAGACCGCCAGCTGCTGCTGGGCCCACAGTCTCCAGCGCAGGGGGTGCCTGGACTTCCTGTGGACGTGCTTGGGGACTGGGTGGAGCTCCAACACCCAGCTCTGCGGCCCGGGGGGACACTCCAGGGTCCCACACGCCCCCAGCAGGGAGGGCCTCTGCTCACCATTGGCAGGCCCCGCCCAGCATTCGGAACACCAGGAAGCTCCCTAGAGCAGAATTCCCAACAAGGCAGCAGCGTACAAGCCACCGCCAGGCCCACGGACTCTGGCCGTGTCCCAGACGAGGCAAGGGGCTCCCAGAGATCCTGTGAGAGTGGAGTGGGGCAGAGTGGAGCTCCGGTGAAATGGCTATGTAGCCCAGGGCGGAACTCCAGCTTCCTTCAGCAGCCTCAGCAAAAGCCTCTGCACAGCACTAGTGGAGAGGTCCCGACTGGCAATAGCAAGGCAGGAAGGCCCTCGGGCAAAAGTAGCACAGCTAGGTGAGCTAACGACAGACTGCAGAAGATACCCATAGCTCTGCTGGGACCTATAGTGGACAAGTGTGATCTTGTGGGCTCTGTTAGGGACAAAGCAGCGATTATAGGTGATCCTGCTCCTGGCTGCTGGGAAAGCCCACAACACCGCTGCAGACCACAAGGAGGGAGCACATCTAAGTGGGCTGCAACAGTAGGCACCAGCAGCCTGAGGCCCCCTTGTGATTGCCCCCACAACCGACGAGGGACCCCACAGGACCACTTTAACTATAAGGAGGGGTCCAGGTCCAGTCAGTAACAGTTAACAGGGTTCCTGGTTGGTGCAGTCTAAACAGCTGCCCCCCCCACACACACACACACACCAGTCACAACAAGTGGAAGCAGCAACTAAACTCTATGTGGAGGCACAAATCCATACCCATCAAGCAGTATGAAAAAATATATTAAATCTCCAGAACAGAAGGAAAATGATAAGCACCCAGAAAACAATCCCAAAGACAACAAAATCTATAACCTAAATGACGATGATTTCAAAATTGCCATTATTAAAAAGCTCAACAAGTTAAAAGAGAATTCAAATAGACAATGAGTTCAGGAGCTATGTCACAAAAGAGCTTGACACTATAAAGAAGAACCAATTAGAAATAATGGAGATGAAGAACACAATGGAGGAGATTAAGAAAAATCTGGACTCTCTGAACAGCAGGGTCGATAATATGGAGGACAGAATTAGCAATTTGGAGGACAGGAATATAGAAATGATGCAGAGGAAGAGAGAGAACTAAGACTAAAAAGAAATGAAGAAACTCTCCGAGAATTATCCGACTCAATTAGGAGATGCAACATAAGGATTATAGGTATACCAGAGGGAGAAGAGAAGGAGAAGGGGGCAGAAGGCCTGTTCAAAGAAATAATAGCTGAGAACTTTCCAAACTTGGGAAGAGAGATGGAACTTCATGTGACAGAAGCCAATAGATCGCCAAACTTTATTAACTCAAGAAGACCAACGCCAAGGCATACAGTAGTGAAACTAGCAAAAGTCAATGACAAAGAGAAAATACTAAGGGCAGCCAGGCAGAAGAAAATAACTTACAAAGGAAACCCCATAAGGCTATCAGCAGATTTCTCAGGAGAGACCTTACAGGCTAGAAGAGATTGGAATGAAATATTCAAAACTCTGAAGGACAAAAACCTGCAACCAAGAATACTCTACCCAGCAAAAATATCCTTCAAATACAATGGAGAAATAAAAACTTTCCCAGATAAACAAAAGTTAAGGGAGTTCATCGCCACAAAACCTCCTCTTCAAATGATCAGGAAGGACCTCATTCCTGAAAAATCAAAGAAAGGAAAGGGGTTACAAAATCCAGAACAAAGGAGATAAGCAGAAGGACAATAACACAAAGTAGCAGCTCTCCATCAGGACAAAATGCAAAAGAACCAGAAAACAAGTGATAAAATGGCAACAGTAGGCCCCCGCATTTCAATAATCACTCTAAATGTGAATGGATTGAACTCTCCAATCAAAAGACACAGAGTGGCAGGATGGAGCAAAGAACGAGATCCAACAACATGCTGCCTCCAGGAAACACATCTCAACCCCAAAGACAAACACAGACTCAAAGTGAAGGGATGGAAGACAATACTCCAAGCTAATAATGAACAAAAAAAAGCAGGTGTTGCCATACTTATATCAGACAAAGTAGACTTCAAAGCAAAAGAGATAAAGAAAGACAAAGAGAGGCAGTATATAATGATAAAAGGGACGCTCCACCAAGATGACATAACACTTATAAATATATACGCACCTAACACAGGAGCACCAAAATTCATAAAGAAACTATTAGCAAAACTAAAAGGAGACATCAACAGCAATACAATAATAGTAGGGGACCTCAACACCCCATTAACACCAATGGACAGATGGTCCAGACAGAAAAATCAACAAGGAAATTATAGAATGAAATGAAAAATTAGATCAGATGGACCTAATAGATATATATAGGACACTTCATCCAAAAACAGCAGGTTACACATTCTTCTCAAGCACGCATGGAACATTCTCAAGGATAGACCATATCTTGGGAAACAAAGCAAGAATCAATAAGTTCAAGAGGGTTGAAATAATATCAAGCATCTTTCCTGATCATAATGCTATGAAACTAGAAATCAACTACAAGAACAAAGCTGGGAAAAGGCCAAAAATGTGGAGACTAACCAACATGCTACTGAACAAACAATGGATTATTGAAGAAATTAAAGAAGAACTCAAATATTATCTGGAGACAAATGAAAATGAAAACACAGCATACCAAATGATTTGGGACACAGCAAAGGCAGTCCTAACAGGGAAATTCATTGCAATACAGGCTCACCTCAATAAGCAAGAAAAATCTTACATAAACAACCTCAAACAACACCTAATGGAATTAGAAAAAGAAGAACAAACAAAGCCCAAAGTCAGTAGAAGGAGGGAAATAATAAAAATTAGAGCAGAAATAAATGATATTGAAACAAAAAAGACAGTAGAAAGGATCAATGAAACAAAGAGTTGGTTCTTCGAAAAAATTAACAAAATCGACAAACCCTTAGCCAGACTCACTAAAAAAAAAGAGAGAAGTCTCAAATAAATAAAATTAGAAATGAGAGAGGAGAAATCATAACAGATACCAAAGAAATACAAAGGAGCATAAGAGAATACTATGAAAAACTATATGCCAACAAATTGAACAACCTAGAAGAAATGGATAAATTCCTAGACTCATACAACCTCCCCAAACTGAATCAGGAAGAAATAGAGAATCTGAATAGACCAATCACAAGTAAAGAAATAGAAACAGTAATCAAAAACCTCCCCAAAACTAAGAGTCCAGGACCAGACGGCTTCTCTGGAGAATTCTACCAAACATTCAAAGAAGATTTAATACCTATCCTTCTCAAACTATTCCAGAAAATAGAGGAAGATGGAGCACTCCCTAATACATTCTATGAAGCCAACATCACCCTGATCCCCAAACCTGACAAGGACAACACAAAGAAGGAAAACTACAGGCCAATATCACTGATGAACATAGATGCAAAAATTCTCAAGAAAATTTTGGCAAACTGAATACAGCAATATATCAAAAAGATTATGCACCATGATCAAGTGGGATTTATACCAGGGACTCAGGGATGGTTCAACATTCGCAAGTCAATCAACGTGATTCACTACATTAACAAAATGAGAAACAAAAACCACATGATCATCTCAATAGATGCAGAGAAAACATTCGACAAGATCCAACATCCATTTATGATAAAAACCCTCAAGAAAATAGGTATAGAAGGAAAGTACCTCAACATAATAAAGGCCATATATGACAAACCCACAGCCAACATCATACTCAACGGACAAAAACTGAAACCCATCCCTCTCAGAACAGGAACAAGACAAGGGTGCCCACTTTCACCACTCTTATTCAACATAGTACTGGAGGTTTTGGCCAGAGCAATTCGGCAGGAAAAAGAAATAAAAGGAATCCAAATAGGCAACAAAGAAGTAAAACTCGCTGTTTGCAGATGACATGATCTTATATATAGAAAACCCCAAAGAATCCATAGAAAACTATTAGAAACAATCAACAACTACAGCAAAGTTGCAGGGTATAACATCAACATACATAAATCAGTAGCATTTCTATATGCTAACAATGAACTAACAGAAAAAGATCTCAAGAACTCAATCCCATTCACAATCGCAACAAAAAGAATAAAATACTTTGGGATAAATTTAACCAAGTGAAAGATCTACACAACGAAAACTACAAGACCTTCTTAAAAGAAATCGATGATGACATAAAGCGATGGAAAGACATTCCATGCACATGGATTGGAAGAATAAACATAGTTAAAATGTCCATACTACCCAAAGCAATCTACAGATTCAACGCTATCCCAATCAGAATTCCAATGTCATTCTTTACAGAAATTGAACAAAGAATCCTAAAATTCATATGGGGCAACAAAAGACCCCGAATTGCTAAAGCAATCCTGAGAAAGAACAACAAAGCTGGAGGCATCACAATCCCTGACTTCAAAACATACTACAAAACTACAGTAATCAAAACAGCATGGTACTGGTACAAAAACAGCTGCACAGATCAACGGAACAGAATTGAAAGCCCAGAAATAAAACCACACATCTATGGACAGCTAATCTTCGACAAAGGAGCTGAGGGCCTACAATGGAGGAAAGAAAGTCTCTTCAACAAATGGTGCTGGGAAAACTGGACAGCCACATGTAAAAGAATGAAAACCAACCATTCTTTTTCACCATTTACTAAAATAAACTCAAAATGGATCAAAGACCTAAAAATTAGGCCTGAAACAGTCTTCTAGAAGAGAATATCAGCAGTACACTCTTTGACATCAGCTTCAAAAGAATCTTTTTGGACACCATAACCCCTCACATGAGGGAAACAATAGAAAGAATAAACAAATGGGACTTCATCAGACTTAAGAGCTTCTTCAAGACAAGGGAAAACAGGATTGAAACAAAACAACAGACCACTAATTGGGAAAAAATATTCACAAGTTATTTATCCGACAAAGGGTTAATCTCCATAATATACAAAGAACTCACACAGCTCAACAATAAAAAAATCAAACAACCCAATTACAAAATGGGCAGGGGACATGAACAGACATTTCTCCAAAGAAGATATATGGATGGCCAATAGACACATGAAAAGATGCTCATCATCACTAATCATCAGGGAAATGCAAATCAAAACTACACTAAGATATCACCTTACACCTGTGAGAATGGCAAAAATATCCAAAACCAAGAGTGACAAATGTTGGAGAGGCTGTGGAGAAAAGGGAACCCTCATACACTGTTGGTGGAAATGCAAACTGGTGCAGCCACTATGGAAAACAGTATGGAGATTCCTCCAAAAGTTAAGAATAGAAATACCTTATGTCCCAGCCAACCCACTACAGGGTATCTATCCTAAGAACCTGAAATCAGCAATTCCAAAAGTTCCATGCACCCCTATGTTCATCGCATTATTCACAATAGCCAAGTCATGGAACCAACCTAAGTGCCCAGCAACTGATGACTGGATAAAGATGTGGTATATATATATACAATGGACTACTACTCAGCCATAAAAAAGGACAAAGTCGCCCCATTCACAACAACATGGATAGACCTTGAGGGTATTATGTTGAGTGAAATAAGCCAGACAGAGAAAGACGAACTCTGTATGACTCCACTCATAGGTGGTAGTTAACATATGGACAAAGAGAACTGATCGGTGGTTGCCAGGGGAAAGGGGGGTGGGGGGAGGGCACTAGGGGTGAAGTGGTGTACCTACAACATGACTAATAACGATGTACAACTGTAATTTCACAAGGATGTTAACTTTCATAACCCTAATAAAAAAAAGAGAAAAAATGTGTAAAACATATTCACGCGTCTATATGGGAGATGTGTACAATGCCACCACTGCTGCATTCGTAGCAAGATGCCAAGTGGGACACTTTCAGGAGAAAATTTTCGTTGTGGGGTCTGCAAGCTGTAGTTTGCTTTTGCTTTGTCTTGGTTCCCCTCTGGAGGTGAACTGACACATTTTACCTTCAAGTGTTCTTGATAAACTCATTCCCGATCTCAACATAAAAATATAGCTGGCTCCACTAAGCATATAATTTTTCTATCAAACCATCAATATCAATTCCTGGCCTGTGATTCAAGTAATATCTTCACCATAACTTTAAATAATACTTCTCAGTTCTTGGATTAAAGAAATGCTTTCTAATTAAAAGTCCAGCACTCCATATTCTCGAAGTACCAAAAAACCCTGGCAGTCTGAATTTATTGTAATGGAAAATGTTAGGTTTTAGCTACAAAAAAAAGGGTAATGGCTTTTTAAAAAATGACAACAGTAAATGTTTAAGAGATTTATTAAAGCATCTTATCACAAAGACGGAAACATACAAATTAGAAACATGCAACCGCCATCTTCCACAGTCAAGTTAAAATGTTATATATTTTTCCTGTTTTCATAGCTGAAAACTTCAGATCTTATACCCAACTCACTCGCCCTGAACATCTAACTCATCCTTCCTGAAAGTATCCAGGGCAGCAAATAACCAAAATGCAAACTATTACATAAAGAAAGTGCAAAGTTAAAAAGACAATGTGTAGAGAACACCCCCTCCCACCCCCGTCAAAGGCAAACAATGGCACTTCGCTCTTGCTTAACCTAGATTGTCTTCAAAATCTACTAAAATTTAATAGACTTAACAAAAAAAACTGACTTTTAATAGATGTCCAAAAAGCTTGTTAGTGTTTGATAATAAATGCTTAAACAAAGGAAAACGTATTTTATATCAAACTAGTTTAAGAGCCCTGTATTGCAGCATTCTATAAAATAAACAAGACAAAAAGCTGGTGTAGGGTTTATTGACAAAGGCAGAGTTTCCTCAGGCAGGTATGTAAGGAGGCGGTGGTTCTTTTTCCGGCATCTTCACTGCCATTTCATAGGTTGGCAAAACATACTGAAGAGAGAAAAAAATTATATCGGACTTAATTCTCCTTTAAAAATCCTACCTGGAACAATTAAGCTTTCAGATTTTATGTCCTATCGGGGCATACAACCCACAGGGAAGAGCTGAAGAAAATGTTAGCTCAGTAGTTCCTGAGAGCAGAGATGAATAGCAACCTGGAATGTCACATGCAGGTGACATGTCTGATCCAAGACTGCTGGGATGGAGGGAGGGCAGCAAACGGGCAGAACTTCCCTTCTGATCTGACCCTGAGGGTACCAGGACACCTGAGAGGAAGCATGTGCCACTGCTCTGCCCGGTTCCAGGGTGACTGATAAAGTACCAGTGGCAACTACACCTCAGGGGCTGAGGATCTAGGTTAAGTGCCCCTTGAACCACACTAAAGGAAGCCTCTGAGATGCTGGATCCTGAATTTCATCAGAATCTGTAGTCAGAGCATCAGGTACTTACATCATGTCCTCTATAGGAGCGGCCTTCTAACCTAAGTGACTCCAACTGTGACAGGTTGGCCCTACATGGGCCACGATATTCTACACATTGAAAACCTGGGAAGACAGGACAGTAGCGACTCAAGGGCCCCGAGAAGGAAGCCTCCCCACAGACTCAGGGAACACACTGCATTCCTCTCCGCACAGAAAAACCAGCTGCCCTTTGGATCATACGGATGTTTTTTTGAAAGCATCACAAGCTTTGATTGATAGTACCCCATCCTTAGAAATGCCAGAAGCCACAGGTCAGGCATGGCTCACACTGCTGTTTCCTGTGACCTGCCCGCAAAATGCAACCCTCTTGGAGACCACTTATGAATCAAATCTAACAGCCAGGGTGAGTGAGATGGGCAGCACAGGGTGCCTCTCACCCGTGTATCCAGGATGCCAACTGGGAAATGCGAATCTTGTGGATTTAAGCTACTCATGCCCTAAACCACAGTTATGGCACTGAAGAGAAAGTCAAGATGCAGGTTCTTGGGAATCATCAGTAATGGCTAGTGAAGTTTTAATATATTAAAAGGTCATTCACCTGTGGCGGTGCTTCAAAGGCAGGGTATACAGCAATCTCTGGCATGTTTCTGTTGTTGATGTATTTATAACAGTTCCAAACACAGTTGATTAGATAAGCCTAAAAGAATACAAAGAAAATTTACATATGCTAGAAACTCAACAGGCTACCTACTCTAAAATTAAGGTGACTTATAATGCTTTCCTCCACATTTTCTCTACAGAAAAGGGAAGTGACCTCCAATTAGACCTAGCACAGGCCAGGCCCTTTCTCTATTTGCTCTCATTTAAATGCCACAAGTTTTATCATCATCATTTTACAGAGAAATCAGAGATCAGTTTCAATTCAGGTCTGATAACCATCGTGCTGCAGAAGAAATTCTGTTTCTGAACCTTGAGAATTTTACTAGATTTTCAATTCAAATCATGAACCACTTCCAAAAACATAATGATATTCCTTACACTTAGGAAGGATCCTGGCATTTCCAACCACTCTCTGGAAACAAGGGGGAGGACATTCCCTAAAAGCTACTCTACTACTGTGTCAGAATAAACACTGTCACTTCCTGTGAACTGAAAGGAGATAAGGCAACAAAAGGTTTAGGTAGACAGTCTCACAGCCTAATTGGCCCCCCACATATTTAGTCTGCAACTCACCTTAAAAATGATGAATAAGGCAAAGAATGTAAGAACAATGAACAGGAGGCTGCTGGAGTCCAATGCCAGGAGGTCATCTTTATAGGGAAAATCAGGCTATAAAAAAAAAAAGGGAGGGATGAACAGGCAGAGTGGGTGGGTGGACAGACGGACTGACTATTTATGTGAGGAAGATAGTCCCTGAGCTAACATCTGCGCCAACTTTCCTCTACGTTTATATGTGGGATGCTGCCACAGCATGGCACGATGAGTGGTGTGCAGGTCTATGCCCAGGATCCAAACCTGCAAACCCGGAGCCACCGAAGCAGAGCTCGTGAACCCCATCACTCTGCCACTGGATGGCCCCAAGAGGATTTTTAGTGAAACTATTCTGTATGATACTACAGTGATGGATAGATGTCACTACACACTTATCCAAATCTATAGAATGTACAGCACCAAAAGTGAACCCTAATGTCAACTCTGGACTTTCGGTGATAACAATGTATCAATGCAGGTTCATCAATCGTAACCAACGTACCACTGTAGTTTGGGATGTGGATAGTGGGGGAGGCTCTGAGTGTATGGGAACAGTAAGCATATAGGAACTTGCTTTACTTTCTGTTCAATTTTGCTGTGAAACCAAAACTGCAAAACTGCCCTAAAAATAAAGTTTATTGGGCCAGCCTGGTGGTGCACGTGGTTAAGTTCGTGTGCTCCACTTTGGGGACCCAGGGTCCACAGGTTCTGATCCCAGGTGCAGACCTACACATCACTAAGCCATGCTGTGGCAGCACCCCACATACAAAATGGAGGAAGACTGGTACAGATGTTCGCTCAGGGACAATCTTCCTCAAGCAAAAAGAGGAAGACTGGCAACAGATATTAGCTCAGGGCCAATCTTCCTGACCCACCCCCTGCAAAAAAAAGACTTCATTAATTAAACACATACACACACTCTTATAATTCAGCCACGGCACTTGCACTTTGTGATAACCTGGAAAGCAAGTAAGAATACAAACAAAAGGCACCAAAGTCAGAACTGATATTCTAATAAAAACTTATAAAGAGAATTTAACTCAAAGTGCTTTTAACCCTTATTATCACTAATGCATGCGATGATCGCTTAAAATACATTTGTTTAATACCCAGAATACTCCTAAGAGTCTAAGCCGAGTTCATTTTCTCTTTACTTTTCACTATTTTACATCGTTCTGGCCTGTGGAAAGTACAGGACTCCAATCTGCCCCTGGGTCACTGAGTCAAGAAGGCAGGAGGTGCTGAGATTTACCTAAGTTTTACAGGCCATACAGTCCTACGGGGGAAATAATTTTTCTAAAAACCAATCATCAGTCTCAAAGCTCATCAGAAGGGAGGAAAAACAAGGCATGCCCCTGGTTATAAAGCCAGGCAAAACTGTATGCTTTATTGCAGACATACTATGTTCTACTGAGAAGGATCAGCTCTGTTTAGTCAAATATTTCTTGAGCATTTACTGTGTGCAAGGCAACGAGCTAGGTTCAGGGAGAACGGCATCACAAAAGGATAATTTAGGATTTACAAGCTGGCCAACAGAGAAACGACCCTCCAGTCTGAAAGATCAAATGAATACAAGACAGGGGAGAAACCACAGGGGTCTGTAAAAGGAATTGTAAAAAATTCATTTGGATGTTTTTCTTTTTATGATGCTCATTTAATTTTTTGAAACATATCCATTTTTAATGGAAATGTCAACACAAATGCCCAAATAATTTCACATTTTCATAAAAAATACATAGAAATCCCAAAGGACAAAAAAAAAGAAAGAAAGAAAAAGAAAAAATAATGCACATACAAACCCCAAACCCTGGCTAAGTATCTCCCTGGGATAAAACTATTCTTTAAGGCTTCATCTATAAATAAATGAAAAGGACAGAGGCTGTATGGGACCAGGTCATGTGGGAATGCTCTGGATTTTATTCAAAAGGATTGTAATTTTTCAGCCAGCGATGACATGATCAGAGAGAACTACGCTTAGGAAGCCTCTGACCACTGCTGAGCAGGCCAGCAGGCCCTGGCCCCGGTTACTTCTCTCCAGCCTCAGCACACGCTGCTGCCCCTCCCTTACTCTGTGTGCCAGCCACCATGGGCATCTTCTGTCCCCTGACTGTCCATGTCCTTCCTGCCTCAGGTGTCTCTCTTACTTGACCATTTTCTTCTATCTTAATTCGTATTCAGACTCGAGTGCATTTCGAATCTCAATTCCCAGCCCTGGTCTGACACCTGTGCGATATCCACTCACACAGCAGCCTACACTTTTCCTTCACAGCTTGTATTGCAATTTTAATTCAATAACTGTCAGTTTTCCAATTCCTTCACTAGAAAGTTAAGTTCCACTGACATATCCCTAGGACCTAGCAGACTGCCTTGCACATAATAAGCAATCAACAAGTGTTTTTCGAATGAATGACAAATTTGGTGGTATGCAAAATGGACTAGACAGGAAATCTGGAAGTGGGGAGAAAAGCCCTAAAAGACAGCATTTTTTAAATGAATTTTCATTTATCTGGACCCCACACCTCAACCCAGAGCAGTCCCTGCCCCTCCATCATTTGGCATTAATCTAAGCCCCTCATTTTCTGCTGTCATGTGACAGTTCTAGCTCGTCACCACAGATAACGTCTTCATGTCTTGCCTCCCCAAATACGTGGTGTGCTCCTTGAAGAGAGGAAAGTTATGTTTACACCTACACCATTCACCAATGGTTCGCCTAGAACAAAGTGAAGGATACAGCAGACACTCAAATATTTGCTACGGATGCCTGCAAAGACAAAAAGCTAATACTTTAACGAGTGCCAAACACAGTCAAATTTTTATACTTGAAGTATACTCAAAACGAAAGCTGAAGTACTCCCCGAGTTCTATGACATCCATTTTAGGGACCTTTAATATTGGATTATCCAAATGGTATGGTAAGAAGATACTCTATTTTCATCTTACTGGTTTCAACATGGTAGTTAAGCGGAGTAACAGTTATGATTTTAAAATACTTTTAAAAATAAACAGGGCAGGTTAAATAAAAATAGTACCTAAAGCTGACTCAGAATTTCAATTCAAATATTTTACTTAAAAAAAAAGTTTAATTAGCATACACACTTACTAATTGATCCAGATATTCTTTGATTCTTGGCAAATAAGTGAGAGAACTGATAGCAACCAGGCAACTGAGAACAAAGTCAAAAAGCCGGTAACAGAAGAACGGGATCAGCCAACCCACTTGATACTGAAAAAACACAACCGCAACATCACATCACATAGAGGAAATTAAGTAAGTACCAAGCAGTAAACGTCAAGCTCTAAAAGGTGAAAACACAGGATACTTACAGAAATTGCTCCATATACCAGCATTGAACTGATTATAAACATAAGAACAGAGACGGCAAAAAGAACACAGGCATTATCTAAGAAAACAAAAACAAAAATCTAATTAAGCTACTTACATAACAAAAAGAACAAACTCTTCATGACAAAATAATGTTTTAAAGCTAGCTTTAAAATGGCTAAGTATTTTCAAGACTGGCTATGAAAAAAAATCTAAGGCCAAGAGGGTTAAAAAAAAAACACAACAAAAAACCTGCCTCAGCATTAAGTAATGAAGCTTGAGAAATTCACGCCTTTGTTTTTCTTGCCTCTTAAATTGCTACAACTCACTGACACTTATTTAGGCGGGCACATGAACCAGGTAGTTTGCTAGAGAAACATCTCTCCCCAGAGTCTAAGAGTCTGAGGACATGTAAAGAGATCATTTTAATCCAATGTGGCAAGTGCTACAACAGAAGCAGAAACAATTAGCTTTGCCTGGAAAATCAGGGAAAAATACAAAAGAAATGACACAAGCTGGGTCTTGTGAGATGAGGAGGGTTCAAGTGGAGGAAAAGGCTGGCATCCGCTTAAAAGACATGATTAAACCAAAGAATGCCACATACGCCCCTTCTCGCCTTAGACGCATCATTTGAATGCAAGGTTTACCTTGAACCCTCCCACCTCTCCCTCATTCCAACGTCCACACTCAGCGCTCCACATCTCTTCACCTTGGCTTCTCTGCTGTGCGTGCATCTGTCGTCTTCTCTGTTCCTCAACTCTTTCTCAGGTTGTTCCCTTTCTCTACATTAATCCACAACCAAGTAATTTCTCACAAAACAACCAAGTAATTTCAAACAATACAAAATCACACATTTTGAGATTCTTAGCACAAATCTACAGTTGAATCTGTGACTATGAATAGACATTAAGAACCCAAAGGGCACGAATAATGATGAAAGATTCACGTAACTGCTGAATATTCACACTACTGGATAAATGTTACATATCATCTTGTCACTTGGCAGTATAAACATCATCAATATTTGCCACTAAAGTAAGTCAGAATAGCCCTCTTTAAATTTTCCTAGAGGATATAGGATAGCTAAATATTAAGAATTTAAAGGACCTTCCTGCTGCAGCATGCAAAATGGCACTGAAGAGGGAAGAATTCAGATATAAACAAAAGACAAAATCAAACGGGAGAGGTACCATCAAACTGGAAAGCAAAATTTATAATTCAAACAATCAGCTTTCAAAAATCTGTTATGGAAGACTACACGCTTATTTCCATTTCTTAAAGTATCGAAAGAATAATTCAAGTGAAGTTCAACGTCTTCCATTAGAGCAACAAACAACACGATAGGGGGGAAGTGGGGAGGGGGCGGGCAATACATATAACGCCTGCAACAAGAGACGCTCCAGGATTTGGGAATCAATAAAGCAAACAAAATATGAGGGCCAGATGCCTGGAGAGGAAGCTCAGGTTTCCAGCCCCAGCAGAGCCAGGAACCTCCTCTATGAGGCCCCCACGCGTTTACCGATTCCCGAGGTGAATGTAAATAAAGTTAAATTCATATCTGAAAAACAGCTTGCATATGTTGCAGTATTTCAGTATATATCCAGTGTCATATCCTGTTTAGTTGATTAAAAATAACTAACCAAGAACCTCATTATTTAAAATCTGTCACCAGGCCAATGATCAGAAATTAACTTGTTATTTTAACACTGGGACGGAGGCAAAGTCAAATTTCAACTTTCAAAGAAACACAAACTACCAATGACCAAGAACTACATACTTTTACATTCTCTCAAGAATAAGGGCTTTGGCAGAATTATAATCAACAAAAATATGACAATACATCCGATTCTCTCTACAGCAGTCACAATACTCATGCAACACGCAATAAACGCATGACTTCACACCTGCAGCTCCAGCCAAGAACGCCAGCTGGACAAACTACAAGAATCTCAAGAACCATAAATCTTTTTCTACACCTCGACTTTAAGAGAAACATACATGACAAGGGAAAATGCTGACATGAGCAGGTTTAGTAAAATTTTACAGCCTAAAGTAAAATCATGAAAATACCAAAAACAGCCATTAGAAGCTCAAATTTTATTTATTGTTCTACTTTGGTTTTTAAATAAAAACAGACTACTCAGAAAAAAGCAAATGATAGAAGGGATGTTTCTAATACGTTCCTGGTATTTCTTCTATCACATCTGACAACAAAATTAAAGGATTATACTGTATCTGAAAAGACAATCAGGAGATACTATAGAGTATGACAGGTAGCCACAAAACCCTGGCTCTTAGAAACAGAAGTCAGCCCTGTGGACAATGAATCATTTGAATTACCAACCAAATTTTTTTAAAAAACAACTTCATAAATGGATGGGAGAAGGTCATAAATGTAATGAAGCTCAGAACTTTGTAATAAAAGCTTAGAAATCTAAGAATATGATAATTAAGATCCCATAATATTATAAATATAACACACGTGAACTGGAACATTTTTCTGAAGTGAAATTTTTAAAAATCAACATGCAGAAGCTGTTCGCACTGAAAAGTCTGAAGTATAATTTCTGTTCAAATACTAAATTTCTAACATAATTTATAGTAATATAAAATCATAGCTACAATTTTTCCCACCTGTACTTCAGAGAAAGATAATGAAAACACTGCTATCGGGGAATAAATAGGTTTAAAAAGGTAATTTCCATGAATGTCCCAGGGTTACACTATTTTTACCTCCAATGTCAAGTCTTTCTTCATCTAAACAATAGAAATATATTTAGAATTGTGACTCTGAGCAAAAGATGTCACCAAATATTCCAATAATTCACATTTTATATTTTACTGTGAGTCTATTTTCCCCACGAGCAAATCTCCCATCCTCTACTACACATGTCAGCTGACCCTCAACGGCTCATGGTCTTCTTGAAATCCTTCTTCCCCTCTTATCTCTACAGTACCCAACAAGGCACATATTTCTCAAAAGTCTTCCGGGACTCCATTCCATTTTCTGGCTGGAAATGCTCACTCATAATTCTATCTTTGAAAAACCTACAAAAACACTTTTATGCCTCAGCAAGTAGAATAACAAGCATAATTCAATCAATCCTCCCCTAAATAACAAGTGTGTGCGTGCGTGTTTAATTAGCAGGAGATATTTTCAAAGAAAAACATACCAGCCATTCTCTCAGATGAATAATAATTGCCAATGACTTCATACTGAATGTTGACGGCTGGCATTGAGTTTGGATGAGTCACCTCCACAGTCAGCAAAATTGCCATCAATAGGTTTACCACCTGTGAAAGACATTTTAGCAATTATATTATTAACCAGGAAGCAGTCTTCAGCACAATCTTTAGATGTCTTCTCATATTTAAAATTGTTTTACTTGCAGTAGCAAAGATATAAAATAGTAGAAGACTGTGAGATAAAATATGCAACACCACCACAAGAATAGTTTAAAATAAACATTTCATAAAGTGAAAATATAAACTTAACATTAACCATTTCGGAGAAATGATGTTTGATTGCTCCTGTGTAATATCAATATAACAGAATAAAAAGGCACAACAATTAAAAATAAGGGGTCACCACAAATTGTTCATGTTCAGAGTCACATATTTATTTATATACCCATCTCAGAGCGTCTGTGTTTGAAGAAGCTACAGTTCATCCAATACACTTATCCATCAGAGAAACACAATGCCCGTCAGATAAGCCTGAAACCCCTCCACAGTTATCTCCCACCCAGCGATAGAGAACTATGTCCTCTTGAACCAGACTCAAATGCTTAAGAGACTTTCCAAGATTTTGACTACATCACTCAACTTTCACCTACTGTCTTAACTCTGTCTTTGAGACTATCTGCTCCCCCTTCTGAATAAGTGCTCCTCTAAAAACTAAGGGCAGCTGACATGTGTCTCCAAATACTGTCTTTTCTAGAATAAACATTCAAGTACTTAAACCATTTCTCTAACTAGCACATTTTCCAGCTACCTCGCTATCCCTCTTTGCTGTCCTCTATACACATGCTCCAGTTTGTAGGACATACTACTAAAATGAGATAAGCCTAGTCAGAACACACCAGGATCTTGGTCCCCACACCCTAGCCAACAGATTTCAATTCATGTGTCCTGAAATCACACTGGCTTCATAAATTTTTAGAATGTCACATGAGAGTAACTCCCTAAAACCCTCTTTTTCACACTTCATCCTGCTAAGCTACCACCTCTACCTGGACAGCTGGATTCAGAAGCCCAAGCACAAGCCCTAGTATATTTGCAATCAAATTTCATCTTACTACATTCTTGCCTGTCCAGATTTTCTCCATCTAGATTCTGACCCCCTACAGATTCACTCTCTCCCCCAGCTTCCTGCATCTGAAAATATGATCAGTGTGTAATCAGTATCTCCACCTAAGCCACCAGCAAAAAGAACGGGCTGAGGACAAAACTGCCAGAGGCCGTCCTCTTCTCATTCATCAGCAACCTGTGAAGAAAACTCTTTATCTGGCCCAGAGGAGCATCCTGAGACTGTCAAACATCTTGCTGAAATCTCACAGTTAACAGCTGGTGAATTTTCCTACTCTACCAGAGTTGTAACTCGAACAAGGAAATTATTTATGCTCTAGTTGTAGTAAATCCCTAGGGTGTCCTAGGAGGCATCACATCCTTTAAGTGCTCAAAACAGTCCCGTTTCCGACTCAATACAGAAACCTCCCCTAGGACTGGAGTTAGGCCTCCCTAACTAAAGTTCACAGAATCTGTTCTCTGCCCCTTTGAGAAAATCTGAACATTTGAGACTTTCAAGGGCTATCTGAGCCTTATCAACAGTATTTTAAACAAACTATTATGTAGCTCTTTCCTGTTTACCCTGAACAACACGTATACATAGCTTATCAGCTGAAGGCATTTCACATTCTCAAAGAGAACAGCCCAAACTTTTATCTTTAAACAAGATAAGGTTAGGCGATCTAAACGATGTTACAATATCAAATTCAGAATCAATTCACATTTCTGAGGATATACTATACACTAAGTACATTTACACATATTACTTCACTTATTCCTCGCAACCACCTAGCGAAGTAAATATTCCTAAAGCCCACTTGCGATGGGGAAACTAAGGTTCAGCAAAGCGAAATAACTTGTGTTAAGTTCACTGAGCTGAGAGAGAACAGAGCTAGGATACAAACCTGGTTCTTAAGACAGCCAGCTTCTTAGCACTACATGGTTACTTACCACCATTCCTAAGCAACCCCTGCTTTGAGGTCTTCCCAAAAGAAACCATTATCTAAGGCCATAAAATGTTTATACTTTACTCTCCAAATAAACATGGTCAGTAGCATGCCTCTTTCCTTGCACTGCTCAGAGGCAAGCACTTGAGCTCAGCATTGGTGCTTCAACTCTCATCCTTCAGCTCTTAAAAGGTCTCACAAGGGGCAATCATATTTGCAAGGAGGCTCCCCATTTGAAGGCTTTCTTTATTGCCCATTTTTATTGCAGCGGGTTTTAGCCAGCATATGTGGTGTATGTGTGCGAGTTAACACGATTAGGTGAATTAATTATGGAAGAATCAAATATATCTACTGAAACATTACATACTCTGTGTACGGAAATCAATTTGAAATCAATTCAGCAAGCTCTTCTTTCCTAAACACAATACAGTCACAGTTAAAAAGCCCTGCACAGTACAGAAACACATTCTCATGTCCAGAAAAAGATGGAAACTTAATTACTAAATGAAGGAAATGACACACCAAAAATACTAATTTAATTTTCTCTTCTTAAATATTTTTATCACATGTAGGATTTATAAAAATCTTTCTTCTTTTCCATGGCTAAATCACAGACTCATCCACTATTTTCTTCTTGTAGCATTCGTGACACTCCAAATTTCAATTCATTTTGAGACACACCCCTGAATATGAAACAAAATAAATCAGAGGTCTAATCAAAATGACCAAGAAGTGGTAAAATAAATTTCAACATTACATCATTAAAAGCTCAAACAATTTTTCAAATCTTCACTGAATTAGTAATAGTTCATTAGAATCCTAATTTACATATTAAAGTACTAATTTGGAAAACCTATCCTTGAGATCTCCAAAGATTCACCACTGAGCACCTATCCTGTGCTCATACACAGGCCCCGTGCTATTTACTTTTGATTAGAGTTTATATTTTTACTAAGTTGCATGTAGCATTTATCAAAATATACATAAAATTAACTTGATAATCTTGCAATAGAAAATTCCTCTGAAAAATAGCAACTATGTACAAACAATTCCAGAATATTTATTCCTGATTCATTTTTCCCTTTTACTGCATTGGAAATAAAATTAACAAGAAAGTAATTAAAATCATGATTAACTTCTAAACCTAGTAATATGGAGAGGTATGAAAGGCAGCAAATAATGCTAAAAGCACGGGCAATCAACACAGCAGTCAATGTGGGAGTGGCACTGTCAATGGAGTGGTCAAACAATACAGTTTGCATTATTTTTGTAAGCCTTCTGCACACCTTAGATAAGTAAACAAACAACAAACCCAGGTGTGTTCGATTTCACTGGTTACAAAGGAACAGTATCAGATCCATGGAAGCACTTGGCCTCAAGGAGAGTAATTCCTCTTTGCTTTCTCATTTCATTGCCACACCCATCCCAGAAGATTCTTTGAGGACTGGTTTTCGTTTTTGTTTTAAATCATTATTCTTTAGTTTCCCATAGCATATTTTGCCACAACCCAGTATCTGCTGAAACTATAACTAAAACAAAGTGTCTGCTTCAGAGCATCCTGATAAGGCAGAGAGAGCGCATCCACACGGAGCCAGTCTACAACACCACATCAGCAAAGAACAGGCAGCAGATGAAGACCAATACTGACTACCTTTAAAATCTTGTTAAATGTATATTTTATATACTACATATATGTGTTTGTTGTTGTTACCATTACATGCAGTTTCAAATGAGTCATTCCTATCATTTTTTGGAGGAGACAATTCATTTAACAAATGTCTAATGAACACTTCAAATGTTCTAATTAATAACTTAGCTACTACACATATTTTATTGAGCAAGACCTATCACCTTCCTCCCTCAAGGAGGACATCTTGTTGTAGGGGGAGAAAAATAAGAAAGAGATAATCATACTAATGTGCAACCAGTACAATTTAATAAGTACATACAAAAGGTATGCAGAAACTTTCTAGGTACAGTGAGGAAACCAGAGCCCTCTGGCTGGGAGGTAAGGAAAGCTCCACCAAGAACACATGTGAGGTAACCATTAAAAAATTAACTGGAATTGACAAAATGTTGTTAAAGACTGAAGCTGGGTGATAAGTAAAAGGAAGATTTTTATACTATTTCACTATTTTTGTTATTTGAGATATTCCTTAATAAAGATTCAAGAAAGGACTTGCGAGGAGAAGGAATAGCATTTGCAAAGGCATTGAGGCACAAAACAAAACGGGAAAGATACTAACTTTGAAACATAAACAAACTATATTTATTTAAAGGAGTCAGGAGTGAGGGAGGAAAGCTGTCCGTGTTTTTCTCTAGGCTACCCAACCTAAGTTCATCATTGAGACACTCATGTAAAATTAGCCATACATTAAATCTTTCCAAGATCTAAAATTATAACAAATGCTCAAAATGTCCTCTTGCAATAGCCCATTAACCCTGAAGGAGGAGACCCCTGCAGCAGACGTTTAAGCCCACTTTCAATCATTTAATAAACGTTTGAACTTACGCCACCTAAGAAACTGTTGTTTAAAATCATCTCACTTCAAATTCTTTAATAAATGATAGAGAAAACCATTTCAGGAACACCACAATTTAAACTGGAGCTCATTCTGAAATTTAATATTACTTAACCAGGTATTAAGCTAGGCATGCTTCTTTCAAATCTAAAATGCCAAAGGCTAACGCTTCAGGGTTGGTGCACCTAATAACTGGCTCTGGCTTCTCTATGACCTGCTGCACTATTTAATACCACACAACTAATGCTTTAGCATATACAGTGCTGCAGTTGCCTTAACACTAGACCAGTAGAAGCAGTTGCTAGAAAGCAATGATACTGTGTCAGATACAAAGTCACTGACACAACTTCTGGGCCCGATAGGAGGCGGGGGCTGCACCTTCAGGTTCCAAACAGCACAGAGGCAATCTAAAGAGAATCATAAATATTCTCCCACCTAGAACAGAGGAGGAGAGCATCTTGGCAAGGTAGCTGGAGAGGGAAGTGACATTCTACCTCACTCACTTCCACATTGCTTCTCTATTTTAGTAAAGAAGCTTCTGGCAACAAAATGCACTGGTTGGACAAGTTCTCTTTGTTTAGAAATATTATACTACACTTTTGTGCAGGTGGTCTTGTTTTCTAAATGTTACACGTCTCCCCAACTAGGCAGAAATTGTGTCTTTATATTGTTCTGGTATTGAAGCCACACTTTTTGAAAGTCACCAGAAATACTGTGATCAACAAAACCAGTGGCCTTTTCCAGTCCTTAATCTGATTTGAATCTGATAACACCGATCACAATCTCCTTCTCTCCTGACACTGTACCATAAGTTTCATTTTTGTACCTGTGCTCCAAAGTTCTTTGTAATGTTATAAATACTATGGACAGATGGATGGATGCCATGTTCAAAACAAGAAACATTTGGGAGCCTCTATTTCACAGGTAATAGTAATACAAAAGACGAATGACACACGGTCCCTGTGATTTGGTCTTGTTCTATGTCCACCACAGCCTTTTACATTGTAGATGATCAATAAATCTCTTAAGACAGATTAATTGACGAAGCAATTTACAATGTTCCACTAAGAAAAGTCCAGCAAAGTAAGAACAGCTATGGCATCTTTTTAAAATTGTGAAACTAAAGCATGGAAAAAAGGAGAGACGTGGAATGTCTTCACATGCACTGCTTCCAGTAGGGAACAGATTTAAACTCTTCACCCCCTATTTTGGGAGAATACATGCCTTTACTAAAGTTTTTCTCTCTGCATTTTCAGGTTCACTATTTATAATTCCCACTTTTCCCTGCTATTCCTTTCATTTTTACGAGCGGACCCCACTGCATAAAGAAAAACCTGCCTACAAAAGACTGGGAAGAAACACAGCCAATTACATTCAGATGGCTGAAATCGGGATGGTGCTTATTTCCTTCTTGAGAAGTTAGAAATCCTTTGTTCTGTGAATGGAGGGAAAAACCCGAGAAGAAAAAGGAAGATTAAGTTTGCAGGCGCGAGTCCCAGGCAGCTGGACTTTCTCAGTTAAGGAGGAGGGAATCATCTTCTAGGGATGAGGGAGGCAGGGTTGAGTAAGAGGCTTGAGGACCCTAAAGATTTGAATTATTCATTTAGGAGAACGGAAGGCAGAGCTAAGGAGGAACAAAAGAAACTGAAGACCCAAACCCTTAGCACAGCGGAAAAAAAAAGGAAGTTAAATGATTGATGTCCAGTATTACAAATCTGTTAAAATACAGAACAAGAGGGGGTCTTTGCATAAAAATGTGATATAATTATACCAATAAGATGATGTTTCTGAAATATAAAGCTACCGGAAATACCAAAATAAATTTAGTAGGAGTAAATAAGCCTATACATTCAAGTTTTGTTGTTGTTCTTTTTAATGTACAGTAATGAAGCAGGCCTGCAAAAAACAACAGGGCAGTCAGGAATAACGTGGAGGTCAGGGGGTCCCCTGGGCGTGGGCCATGAAACAGTATCTGCCCAACTGAAGAGGATTCTCATCTGGTGTTTGTGCAAGTGGTAATGATTTCATGGCACTGAGTAGGGAAGTAACGAAGACAGACAAAGACAGAAACAATATCTGTGATAAAGCTCTTCCCTTTTTGGCAGTTCACAGAAGTTATCAGAAACTGTGTGGTATCACTAATGGCACAACCTCCCACACCGAAAAAAAAAAATCACAAAGTGATTAGCAAAAGTGGCCAAGTCGACAATGTGAGAAGTTTATAAAAGCTTCTGTAAAGTCTTCATAACCTAAAACTACCTAAACAGAATCATACTGAGAAGTCACAGACAAACGAGCTTCAACGTGTACGAGACTGGAGACAGTAGTAGGAAATCACAAAGTGGTACCAGTGAACCACCAATTAACAACGTCGTCAACTTGGTTATGACATAGAATTGCACAGATCTTGGAATCCAGGAAATGCTAGCATATGTGGGCAAAATACAGCAGGCTCTCAATAAAGGTCTCTTAAAAAACGGACCGGGTCTAACACGAAAAGCGTCTAATAGGCAGGGACGAGTTGCATCAGGAAAAAGCAGATCGAGTGTAAATCCAAGCAAAAGGTACTGCCTTTAACAGAATGTCTAGACTCACAACAGATGCCTTTCTGCCTACATCACAAACACACTGTAACAAATAAGGTCCAGCAACCACAGACAACTGCGTTACAATTGGATCTTTCCTTTCCTTTTAAGCAAGACATATGTCGAAACTAGGCTGCATTTATCAAGCGCCGCTCCCAACTGTTTCGTTAGGGGAAAAAACTCCAGAGACCAATGGTGGCGGTGGGGGGGACGGGGGGCTTTTCAGATCACGAAGTACAAAAAGAACTGAAGTCTAGTAACTTCCAGAAACCCCCACCAAAAACTAGCACCCTCATCTCCTCCCCCGCGCCCCCCGCCCCCGCAACGCCTCCGCCTTTCCCGATCCCGCTTTTCCCCTAATTCTTGCCAAACAATCTCCCCATTCCCTCCCACCCCCACTCCGATTCCTGGACAGTCTCCTCCCTCAAAGTTAGAGCACCCCAAACAGAAGCTCCCCTACACCTTCTCGCCCCACCCAACACCCCGTTTTCAGTCCCACCTCCTCCCAGGGAACACTCCCTTTCAGCCCGGGCTCCCCCACTTCTCGCTCATGCGCATTCCCCGCAGGGCCCCTACCCTCCCGTCCCGCCCTTACCATGTACCAGGTCCCCAGGATGATGGTCTCGGTGCGGACATGGCAACAGCCGCAGCACCGGTTGCTGTAGAACCGGTCGCTGCGGCTCCGCTTGAAAGTCATGGACACCATCGGGAAATCGCGGGCCTCCTTCTTGGCCGGGCCCCTGAAAAACGCTTTGCGCCCAGCGGTTGAACCCAGACAGCTCAGTCACCGAGTCCAAAACCAAACTACGCGTCTTCAAGCCCGCCCCCAGCCTGAGCCCGGGCCAGCTGCTTCGCAGCTGCGCACTGAGTGCCGAGCGCCGCTCTCGCGCGACCTCGGACTACCCCTCTTCCTCCACCTTCCCGGCACACAGGCCAATGGAAGAGCGGAACGCTGGGTGGACTCGGCCCCTGATTGGAAAAACTTGAAGATTGACAAGACGTCACGCCCAATCAGAAGTGCAGCTCGCCTCAGCGCTAATAAATCCCCCCTTCTTCCGTGAGGGCGAGGGCTGGCTCGTAGGCCTAGGATCGTTTGTGTTGGGGGTAGCCTGGCAGGCCACCATCCCCGAGACCAGAGCGGCAAGAAAAAAGAGGCATTTAATGGAAAGTGGGAGAGACGAGATGAGCGGTGGCAGAAAGCCGGCACGAAGGGATTTTCTGAGTGACATCTGTGCCACGTCCCACTTGGGAGGCCTGACGGGACTGCGGCTGCTCACGTGACCTTTGCGCGCAGCTCGATTATTGGGCTGGCCGGGGGCGGGGCCTGTGGGGGAAGGGGCGGAGCCAATCACCTCTCTGGGGTCCCCCTCCGCACCGTGGGGGAAGATGGGGATTTCCTGGAGGGATACGCTTTTTGTCACTGTGAAGGCTGTGTGTAGGAAGCAAAGAAATACAATCCAACCCTGCCAAAGGCAGCTAAGAGGCAAGAGAATTGAGGAAAGTAAAAGCAGTAAAGCGGAAGAACTGCCTAGGTGCTGGGTGTTTACAGGTAGAATGATTATTATAGGGAAAAATTGTGAAATACATTGAATGGACCAAAAGATTACTGGGTGTCTTCAGTGAAAAACCAGCCATAGTCTGGCAGTGCCTTCCGGGTATTCCGATGGGGGGCTTTCCATCTTTGTTTGTGGAGCTCTGTACAACTCTGAATTGTAGGTAACTAATAGCAAGACGACTTACTCTTGTTCATTGAACTTCTTATTGAATCTTCCCACTCCTTGGAAGAAGCCATTTTGCATCTTTTTGTAAATTCATTTCCTATTCCTGATTAAACAATATAAATGGGTACTTTAAATTCTCCTTTAAGCTATTTCTAACATTTTACCACCCCTCATTAATGAGTAAATAAAATCTTTCACACATGTTCACTTTGTATTTGTATGAGACTTATGACTTTTACTTTTTAAGGAAATACATGGTTTAACTCTTTGGAAAGTACACTTCCTTTTAGCTAATAGAAAGGCCTTCCCCTCTGCCAAGTATATTCTTAGCTGGAGACCACAGTGAATTCAGAGTAAAGTTTGTTGCATTGGCATGGCTTCAATGAGCACTGCCTGAAATTATATATTAATTTGTTGATTATTTATCTCCTCCACTAAAATGTAAATTCTGGAAGAGCAGAGACTGTGTTTACTTCTGCTACACTAAAGGAATTGTCCATGGACGATTATCCTGGTTTGGATGATACTTCCAAACTATCTGGGAGGCCATAGTTAAGCCAAGCTACACTGACGGATGGAGTGGGGCGGTAGCAATTTAGCTCATAGTGAATTATGACATTTCCCCACTTAGGGAGTAGACTTTAATAACCCATCCCTCCAAAAACACAATCACATAGCCCTTACTGTGTTCTATGCAAGGATCCAATCACTTTATTTTGTGTCATTTCATCCTTATAACACCAGCTGTATAAGGCAGGTACTTTTATATTATTTAACTCCACAGAGAAGTTAAATTGCATGTCCAAGTTTACAATGCCAGCATGTGTTGGAACTGAGATTAAAACCTGCCATGCAAGTGGTTTCCAAATTTTGCTGCACATTGGCATTACCTGAGGATCTTTAGAAACCACTGATGCTTGGCTACTAACCCCAGACATTCTCATTTAGTTGTTATGGAGTAAGACCTGGGCCCTGGAATTTAAGGCTCTCCTGATGATTCTAATGTGTAGCACTGTTATTCTGTCCTGACACAAAAGTGGTAGACAAAAATAAATATGATACAATCAAATGAAAAATAAGGTAAAGTAGAAAGATAAGATGGGGGAAAGTTACCTGGTTTATCTAAAAGCCAGAATCAGTCTGTATTCTAAATCAGGTATATTTAACATGGCATCAGATCAGCTCTTAAAGTCTGGTTTACCTGTGCTAGGACTATCCCCAGAAAGGGGCCAGGGGACTGTGGCTAAGCGTGAATCACTAGCGAGCACATAACTGTGGATTAAGGGGGAAAAAACATGATTATAGAGTTTTGTGTAGATAATTTTTATCTAATATACATACCATTTTTTTTTTGGAGAAAATAATTTTATGGTACTATTAGCAAGCAAGTTGTCCTTTTGTTATTGTTGGGGGGTGGTATTTCTAGGAGAAAATAGTTTAGAAACATCCACAACAAAGGAAATTAACGTGAGTCTGAAGCTCTTCAACTAACATAGTTTAATCTACTGTTTTCTTTTAAATAATGGCATAGTCTTATTTACGTTACTTTAGCAAATTATTATTGAGGGTCTATTATATACCATGTGGTGGGGATACAAGAATGAATAAGACAGGCTTGTGTCTTTTCTTATAGTTTTTATAGTCTAGAGAGGAAAAGATAATCAAACATTATGGTAAAGCTGATAGCTGCTATCACAGGGTAATAAAGTGTGTTATGGGAGCACGGAACAAGAATACCTAACTTATCAGGATAGGGTACCTGAAGGAAGTGAAACTTAAGCTAATAGTAGAAGGAAACTAGGCTGGCAACAGAGAAAGGATGAGCCAAGGCAGAGGAAATAGTATGGAAAAAGTGTAGGGGAGGGGAAGGACAGAGTAGGGGATGTTTGCGTGGCAGGAAAGGTGCCTGCCCTGCCAGGGGCTACATTTCCCAGCAGCCCTTCTCCAGCAGCCCTTGTATCAAGGTGGCTGTATGAATAGTTACTACCAATTGAATGTGGGCAGAAATGACATGTGTCACAGCTGGGCCAGGGCTTTTAAGAAGTGAGGCAGGGATGGGGGCCTCTCTGCTCTCCTTTTCCCTCATTCCCTGCTTGGCTGAATGCAGAGAACTGAGGCCCCAGGACATGGCAGAGCCACAAGATGGGAGCCTGGGTACTTGAATCACCAGATAGGGGAAAGCCACAGGTTGACACTGAATGGTTACATAAACAAGAAATAAACTCTTATTGGGTTAAACCAATACTATTTTGGGGGTTGTTTTTTATAGCAGCTAGCATAATCCCAATCTAAAAGAAGTTTGGTATAGTTAGAGAAATGTAAGGGTTGGGGAGGGGAATGGGAAAAGAGGAGTAAGAGCTGAGGTCAGACAGGAAAGCTTGGGCCAGATCAAAAAGGCCTAATAAGGGAAAATTAGGAAAAGTCTTGGCATGGACCAAAAAGCCAACTGGGTACCTTGTCTAACTCATCCTAGTGGATTATCTGATTCTGGGGTCTCTGTGCCTTTCTTTGATTTTGGAGCTACTTAAAACTCCTGAATTGTAGATAACTGGTAGCAAGATTTTTGTCCATAGACCTGCAAATGAAGTCTGACCCATAGAGGCATGCAAATTTTGCCACCACCTGCAGAAAAAGCCAGTTTTGCATCTATTGTAAATTATTTCAACCTTCCTGATTGACCTATGTAGGTGTGGTACTTTGAATTCTCTTTTGAACTGGTTGTAACATCTTACTGCTTCCCTCATTAAATAAAGAGATAAAAATCTTTGACATATTAAGTTTATATTTGTGTGAGAGTCATGATTTTATTTTTCCTAAAATAGTATTCTTTAATAGGAGCTATGTTGGACTTTATGCTAAGTATGAGAGACCATTAAAGGGTTAAGCAAGGGAGTTGCAATATCAGATTTGCACTTTGGAAAGATTATTCCAGATGTAATATGGGGAATGGATGAAAGTGGGAGTACTGGAGGCAGGAGTCTGTCACAGAAATATATGTAAGAGCTTATACTGGCATGAACCAAGTAAAGTACCAGTAAGGATGGAGAAGAATACATGGATTTGGGATGTATTTATTCAGTAGGTATAATTGATAGAATTGGTGATGAAGTGATGAGAGTGGGGAATGGCGAGAGGAGTCAAGAATGGCTTCTAGATTTCTGGCTTGAGCAACTGATTAGCTGTAGTTGCTGTATTAGCTGGGGTAGGGAAGACAAAGGAGTAGGGGACGATGAATAACTAAGGTATGAACATGTTGACATTGTTACGATTAAAGGATCTCCAAGAGACATGTCTACTTAGCAGTAGGATAAGTGGACTTGAAGCTGAGGGGTGAGATCTGGGCTGGTGCTGTTTATGGGGGAGTCATCTTGTAAATAAGTGACAATTGGGAGAGGTAAATGAGAAAAGAAAAGGGCCTGATGCAGAGCCCTGAAAAACACCAACATTTACAGGATGGACAATGGAAGAGAGAACAGAGCAGAATGAGAGGGAGCTGCTGGAGAACTACACAGAAAACAAGAGCACGTGGTTAATGGGAAGCCATGAAAAAATGCCTCACACTAAGAACAGTCAACATATAAAATCCTACAAGAGGTGAGATAAAGACTGAAAATACTCATTGAAGTTAACATGAGATTGGGTATCTAATCAAGAGCAATTGTAGTGGAGAGGTAAGGACTAAAGCCAAGCCGTAGTTGACTGAAGAGTAAGAAGACAGGAAGTGGAGACAATGAGGAGAGACCACACTTTCAAGATATTTTACAGAGAAGGAGATAAAAGGGAAAGGATAAGAGCTGGAAGGAAGTAGAGTCCAGAAAGTTCGTTTTTGTTTTCCTTTAATATGCTAGAAACTCGACTACATTATGTGCTGATGGGAAGGTGCCAATAGAGAGAGAGAGATTACAGACAGAAAAGAGAGAGAGAATATTGTTGAAAGAGATTAAAGAAGACCTACCTAAAATGGAAAGACACCCTTGTTAATGGATTGGAAAACAGTACTATTGAGATGGCATTACTCCCCAAATTGATGTACAGAGTCAATGCCATTCCAATAAAAATCCAATCTGCCTTTTTTTTAGTGAAATGGACAACCTACTTGTAAAATTCATATAGAAATTCAAGGGACTCAGAATAGCCAAAACATTCTTGCAAAAGAAGAACACGGTTAGTGAACTCCTACTTTTCAAATTTTACTACAGAGCTATAGTAATCAAGATTGTGTGGTACTGGTAGAAGGCTAGACATAGAGATCAACAGAATAGAACTGAGAGTTCAGAAGCAAACCTTTACATTTATGGTCAGTTGATCTTTGATAACAGAGCCTTGATAAATAAGTAGTATGGGAACAGCTGGACATCCACATGCAAAAAAGTATGCATTTTGACTTCTACCTCATACCATACACAAAAATTTAATCAAAATGGATCACAGTCCTAAATGTAAGAACTAAAATTATAACATCCTTAGAAGACAACACAAGAGTAAATCTTCATGACCTTGGGTTAGGCAATAATTTCTTAGCTATGACACCAAAGTGTAAGCAATAAGAAGTTGATAAGTTGGATTTAAATCGAAATTAAAACTTACCTGCTTCACAGGACACCATCAAGAAAGTGAAAGGACAACCCACAGAATGGGAAAAAATATCTGCAAATTCATATGTCTGATAAGGAACTTATATCTAGATAATATAAAGAACTCTTACAACTCAATAATAGAAAGACAACCCAATTTAAAGATGGGCAAGGGATTTGAATAGACATTTCTCTAAAGATATACAAATGCTCAGTGAGCACATGAAAAGATGCTCGACATCATTAGGCATCAGGGAAATGCAAATCAGAAGCACCTGAAATACTGCTCCATACCCACTGAGATAGCTAAAATAAAAAAAGACAATCAAAAGTATTTTCAAGGATGTGGAGAAATTGGAACTCTCATACACTGCTGTTGAAAATTAAAGTGATGCATCTGCTGTGAAAAAGTTTGACAGTTCCTCAAGAAGTTAAACAGAGAGTTGCCATAAGATCCACCAATTCTACTCCTACATATATACCCGAGAGAATTGAAAATATGTGTGCACACAAACGCTCCGCACAAATATTCATAACGGCATCACTCATAATAGACAAAAAGTGGAACCAATCCAAATGTCCATCAGCTGATGAATGGAAAAATAAAAGGCAGTATATCCATAAAATGGGATATAGTTCAGTAATAAAAAGGAATGGAGCATTAATACATGCTACAAAATGGATGCACCTCAAAAACATTATCCTAAGTGAAAGAAACCAGTCATAGACCACATATTGCATAAAAACATTTCTATGAAATGTCCAGAATAGCCAAATCTGTAGACACAGAAAGCGGATTAGTGGATGATAGGGACCGGGAGGGGGAGAACAGAGTCCTTTTTTTTTTAGGGTAAAGGGTACAGAGTTTCTTTTTTTTTAACGGAATTTCTTTTTGAAGATGAAATGTTCTAAAATTAGTTTGTACTGACGGTTGCACAATTCTGTGAATATACCAAACCATTGAATTGTACACTTTAGATGGGTGAATCGTGTAGGTTGTGAATTATATCACACTAAACTGTGAAAGAGAGAGACAGAGAGAGGAAAAACGGAGGAGAGGACGGGCTACGGGGCACAAATGGAAGGGTCAGCCCTAACAGAAGGAGGGACTCAGTAAACCAAATAAATAAGTAAGAGGAACTCTGGTGAAATAGGAAAAGGTAGTGAAAGAAAAAAATCTCAATAGACTGGAGAAAGTCTTTATTGAGTCATTTTAAGAAAGAATTGGTAAATAGGAAGATTGCACTGATAAATTAACCCAGAACTCAGTGCACAGAGACAAAGAGATAAAATATGAGCAAGATAGATTAATAGGATACATGAGCAGATTCTACTTCCTCAACTGTAAAATAGGGACAATAATATTATTTTTCTGATGGGGTATTGTGAAGATTTCAAGAGTTTATTCACATTAAGCCTTTCGACAGGGCCTACCACATAGTCAGCGCTCAATAAATATGAGCTATAACTGATTTCAAATTTATTTGTGTAAATAGTATAAGGTAGAGATCTAATGTATTTTTAATGTAGACTGTTTAAATTATATCAATGCCCTGAAAAAGATTCCTTGTGTCTGCTCTAAGCTTCCCCACAGATTTTTATAAGCCTATTTCTACCTCATCCCTACTCCCACCCCAACTGATATTATTCCGTTACGTGTTATTTTCATTTGACCTTTCACACCACAATTTATGGTTAAAATATGCTCTTCTATATTATCCTTCTTTATCAACTTTAATTATAGCACTGTTGAAGAAGATAATTTTTAAAGATTACACTCTGGAAAATCTGCCTGCCAATAAAAGCACTTATAGCAGATGAATGAATCTATAATGCAATATAATATATTCATTACTTCCAAGAAATAAAAGGATTAGTGAAAAATCAATTCAAATCTCTATTAGACTCCTCATTAGACTGTCTTATCAGTTGTGAAGCACCTGGAAATATGGATGAAATATTCAAGAATATTAATCTGTTCCCCCATCCCCTTCATAAGGCAAAAATTGTTTTGGCTGAAAATGCTCCTTAATAAAATAGAACCCAGCTGCTTTCCTTTAACGTCCTATTGCAATATTTCACAAAGAACTTTATTTCCTTTGTTCAAAAGATGCCCACAACCATCTCCTCAAATAGTTTTTCCCTATAAATTCTTGATGTCATGTAGGTTTTTTTAAAGTCCCACTTGGCACATTTCATGATTTTGTTGAAATATTTGCCTTTTTAATCACACAGGGTGGAGGCTTCCAAACAACACGACTTTTTGTAGAAATAATTTAGCGGCCAGCCCAAAGGCTTGGGTTCAATAGAATTGTTATTTCCTTGTAAGTTAGTATGGATTGTACTTAAAGAATTTGTTATATACCTGAAAGAAGCTTAGCAGAGAAAAAGAAATCTGGAACTTTGAATTCTGCTTCATAGTTTATTAGTAAAAATGAGTAGCACATTTAAGCTATATTCTAAATCAATTTCATTTTACCTCCCACCCAAAAACTGAGCTTTAGAATAAGGAACAGTGCCAAAGAAAATGAATAAACTAAGGGTAAACAACAGTGAAAAATAATCTATAGCAAATTAACTGATAGCTTTGCTAAAGAAATCATCAAAATTCATAAATAAAACATCAAAGCAGAAATAGATAAATGGGCAAAAGATGTGAATTGACCATTCACAACCAGTAACAAAACTTCCTAAGAAACACGGAGGAAAATGATAAATCCAAGAAATGAAATTAAATATAAATGAAGGATTATTTCTCTCCCTTTATTAAATGAATAAAACTTTAAAAGAAGAGATAATATCCTGATCTGGTGAGGATATCATAAAATGAATACCTTTGTGAACAAACTTTTGGGACCGCCCCCCCCCCACCACCCCCACCCCTCGCCGCCCGGGTCGAACAGGCAAATCTAGCAAGCAAGCTGCATAGGCTTAGCGTCAGTACAAAAATTCAAGCTGTACTGTGGAGCAGCCGTGCAGGCTGTCTTAAGCCTGTGTTAGAATGACCTTGAACCCCTTAGCTCATGACTGAAGATGCCAACTGAAAAGATCAACAACAGGGCAAGATAAAGGATACCTCTCTCTCACGTGCCCCAGCTGCGTTTCTTAAAGTTTGAGGGAAGAAGTAAAACTCTGGTAATTGTATCCCTCCATGCATAGATAACACCAACATTCCAAGCCTTGTTTGATGTATAACCAAAAGTTCTTGTTATCCTTGAAGTATCTGACTATTAGACGTTTGAGCCCCTTCCTGCACATACACTGCTTTGTTAAAAGGTATGTAAACTGCGCTCAGCCCTGTAGGCCTTGAAGCAGTTCCTCAGAATACTCTGTTGGACTGTTTCCCCAGACACGAGTTCCTCACTTTGATTATCATACACTCCTCCGTTTAACCTTTATTTACCTAGACTCTTTATTTCAGTCAACACTTTTATACATAACTGGTGGGATGGTAAATTGGCACAACCATTTAGGAAAACTCTTTGATAGCGGGTATGAAGAGCCATAATAAATTCACATTCTCTAACCTAATAATGCCATTTCAAAAAAATCTGTTCTTAGAGAAAAGTCTAAAAAATGACAAAAGAATCCGCACAAAGAGATCCTTTATCTCAGCGCTATTTATAATTTAAAAAATTAGAAACGACCTAAATGGCCAGTGATAGAGGAATAGTTTAGTAAATTATGGTATACCTACATGATGAGATGTTATGATGTTATTAAAATTGTAAAACAAGGAAAAATATTTGTTATAATGTTACGTGAAAAAAGAATACAAAATTGTCTATTCTATGTTTATAGCAACACTAAATATAAACCAGAAGTAAATATATCAAAGTGAAAACCAGTGGCTGTTAAGCTAGTAGAGATTATGCATTTACCATATTCCTTTTATCTATTTTCTATTTCTATTCTCGTGTGTGTGTGTGTTTAGTTGCTCAAGAAGTTTATTTTATAATAACACAACAGGTACCCTTAAAACACACTAAATTCTTACCAAGGGTCCAAATTAGTGAAAAGAACAAGTTATAGAATGTTTTAAAAGAAATCTAGGGGGCCGGCCCCGTGGCTGAGTGGTTAAGTTCGCATGCTTCACTTCGGCAGCCCAGGGTTTCGCCTGTTCAGATCCTGGGCACGCACATGGCACCGCTCATCAGGCCACGGTGAGGCGGCGTCCCACATGCCACAACTAGAGGGACCCACAGCTAAAATATACAGCTATATACTGGGGGGACCTGGGGAGTAAAAAAGCAGGAAAAAAAAAAAAAGATTGGCAGCAGTTGTTAGCTCAGGTGCCAATCTTTAAAAAAAAGAAAAATCTAACTTTCTTTCTAGTACATAATTAATGAATAGATACACTTGATTGTGATCAGCATGTTAGTGGCCTAAAATCATTTTTACAATGGGAGTAAGATTTTCCTTGTCCAGATTCTAAGTCAGTTAGTTAGTAGGGAACTCTGTGGTGCTGGCTCAGCTCCTATCTGGGGAATTCTGAGGAACACTCTCAATTGCTGAAATTTCTTTATTGTTACACATGAGGTTTTTACATTACACCACTTTCCTGGGCAACACTCTATAGTTCAATACGCTCTATTTTCTTCATGGGAAAAACTAGTGGGTTAAGTTGAATGATGTCCAATTTCAGATCTAGAATTCTGATTCTAAATTAAGGCTCTCAAAGTGCTTTATGTCTACTAATTCACAAATTGTTTAAGACTTTGATCTAACAAGCTTCAGCTTCAGGATCCTTCTCTTTCTTAGGCCTAGAAAAGCACCTTGCTGTATGTTAAAAATGATCATATGTTTTTGTTTAATTTGCAAAAGCTAAGAGACTTTGACCCACATTGGGTAAGACCCCTGGCTCTTTCCACTTCTGCTTCTCCTTTGTAACACTTCCTCTCATATCAGCTGGTGTCCTAGTGGCTGTGGGGATTTTGGGCATCCAAATAAGGAGAAGTTGGAGTGGGGTTTCATTATTTGGGGTGTAGTGGATATTCATGCATCTCAGTTGCGTTTCCCTGTTGTGGGAATGGCTTCCAAGACCGCTCTTATTCGTGCTGTGCTGGTTTACCTTGTGTTTTGCCATGAAAGACAGGGCTAAAGACACCATTACGTTATGATCTTGTCCTTCAGCACCCGGCCTTGGAATTACCCGGGTCATGGAGGAGAAACAAGGTTTGAAGTATTCAGAGGCAGAAACTAGTCCCTGCAAAATACTTCAAATCTCCCAGCTTTGAAAGAAACCATATTGATGGAGTTTTTTTTATCAAGCTTAATTGAGATATAATTCACATACCATACAATTCACTTATTTAAAGAATACAGTTCAGTGAGTTTTCAGTATATGCACAGAGTTGTGCAACCATCACTACAATAAGTTTCAGAAGATTTTTATTCATTGCCTCCGCCAAAGCCCTTGCCTTTAGCCATCACATTCCAGTCCTCCATCCCTCTTATCCTTAGTCAACCACTAATCTACTTTCTTGATGGAATTTTCCCAAATTAGACAACAATCCTAAAAACTTACATGACATTATGACGTTAATAAAATCTTTTCTTAAACTGTCAATAAAAAAACAACAAGAAATATGATCAACCATGCTACAAGAAAGATTAAATTCTTTCTTCTTTATTTATGGATGTTACGAAATTATTGTCAAACAAAGAAGCAATAAAAGAGTTTGTAAAAATGAAGGAAAAAATATTATAGATAGATGTGTCTTAAGTACTTAGTTCATCTAAATATTATGTTTTAAAAAATATTTTGTCATGTGGTGGTAGTTGTCAGCTTTTTAAAATTTGTGAATCATTGTGATTTCTATCTATTCTAAGTAAATATTTACTTTCGTATTTAGTTTTGATATTCTGATTTTGAAATCTTTTTCTTAAAAAGTCCCCCCATTTGTATAAGTTTCTACTTCACAAAACTCAAATTCACCCCATATCTAGCCCAAGAGAATGACCTAAGGATAATGACATTGATAGTTTCCCAATAAATGAGCCACCCAGATTAACACACAGTGAAGCTCAAAGTTGATAAATCCCACCAATATGTTCAGAGATCGCAATCAGCCTTTTAAGTTCCCACTCTTAACATAGAACAGATAATGGAGGGATACCAGGCTCTAAGGAAAGACTCTAGCATGAAGACAGAGGCCAAACCATCAGGAAACAGGGACTAGGAGGAAATAGAAACCAGGAAAGGAGAGAAGTGTCCAGAGAACCCAGGAGAGAAGAGAGAAGACACTGTATCCATACAACAAGAATAGGATGCCATAACAATGAAGATTCACAGGACAAAAAGTTCTTAGAAATTAAAAACACAAGAGCAGAAATGAAAACTTAATAGGTTGGAAAATAAGGTGCAGAAGATCTTCCAGAAAGCAGAGAAAAAGACAAAGGTACACAAAATAAGACAGAAAAAAATAAGAAAATTCAAAGATTGGTTCAAGATATCCAATATGTGAGTAATAGGAATTCCTGAAAGAGAGAAGGAGGAAATAGAAGTGAAGAAACCATCACTACAATAACATTTCGCAGAAGGAAAGGAATGAATTTCCAGGACTAAGAGGGCTTGCTGAGTGACCATACCATTGGGGTAAAGTAAGTCCTTGTAAAGGTGCATCAGAGTGGAGTGTCAAGACGCTGGGAACAAAGAGAAGGTTCCACAAGCTTTCGGAGAGAGGGAAGAAAAACAAGCCATATAGAAAGAATCCGCATCAGGTGGCCTTGAACTTCTCAACAGTGACCCTGGAAACTCGAAAACAACATAGGTTTTCCTTCAAAACTCTGAGGAAAAAAATTATTCCCAACTTATGTCCTATTCTACACACAGCCAAACTATCAATCAGGTATGAGGACAGAATAAATACATTTTCAGGCAAGTGTCAAAAAATTTACTTCCTACAATACCTTTTTCTCAGAAAGCCACCAGAGGATGTGCTCCATCAGAACGAAATGAAACGAAGCCATGAAAGGGGGAGATGTGAGAGATAGAAAACAAGAGATTCAATATAGGTGAGACGTGAATGAAGACTCCAAAAGGTGATGAAGGGAGACCCCAAGATGAAAACTGTGCATCAGGGGCAGAGGTCAACCAGTCCAGATTGGAGTGCTGTGACTCAAGAGAAAAACATGTTGAGGGGTATCATTGTTTCTGTCCTCTGCAATTGTACTGGATTTTCATCCTGATGAAGCTACTCGAAGATCCATCATCTCTCCGTGTTTCTGTCTCTCTCTTGGTTTTTCTAATGATCACGTTACAGAAAGGTTCCAAATGGCAATTTCTTAAATACTGACTGTGCTCAGTGTTCACTCAGGTGAATTACCTAAGTCAGTGGTTCCCAAAGTGTGGTCCACTGACCCCTATGGGTCCCCCAGACCCTTTCAGAGGATCTGTGAGTTCAAAATTATTTTCGTAATAATATAGTATTTATCTTTTTCAGCGTGTTGACATCTGCACTGATGGTGCAAAACAATGGTGGATGAAACTGCTGAAGCCTTAGCATGAATCAAGACAGTGGGACTAAATTGTACTGATCATCATGGTATTCTTCATTGCCACACATCAGCAGTTAAAAAATGCTAGTTTGGAGGCTGGTCCAGTGGTGTAGTGGCTAAGTTCGAGTGCTCGGCTTTGGTGGCTTGGGGTTCACAGGTTCGGATCCCCAGCACGGACCTAGCACCACTTATCGAACAATGCTGTGGTGGCGTCCCACATAAAATAGAGGAATATTGGCACAGATGTTAGCTCAGTGACAATCTTCCTCACTCACACACACACAAAATGCTAGTTTGGGTTCAATATGCTGACAATGAACAGAAAATTATTAATTTTGCTACATTGACCCTTGAGAATACATATTTCTAACATTCCGTGTAAAAAATAGCAAGTACACATAAAGCACTTCTGCAATTGTTTAACTTGGGAATGGAACTATCTGCTTTTTTAGCACCATTTTCACTTGAAAGAACAACTGACAGGCAAATATTAATATTTAGATATGGGCATTTGGCAGTCGTTTTCCTGAAAATGATGAAGTAAACTTGTCCTAACTGGAATATTTGTTGCCAAGGATAAAATTAGAGCTTTCAAGGGGAAAATCAGAATTTTGGAAGACTTGTATGCGTGACCATGAGCTTGACAGTAATAATTAACGATTCTTCTGATGAGACTGGAGGTGAAACAGAAAAATGTAATTTTTTGATGTTGTACAATGTTGTCGACATTTGAATAGCTGCATAATTCAGTGAACCATTTCCCAGATAAACAATGCATAGTGTTACAAAATCATGCATAGTAAAAGAGCCAGTCAAAATACATGGTAGACCAATAATTTTTCATGTAAGGGTTTGAAAAGTTCCTTCATATAGTTTCACATTCTACATTGCAACTGACCTTTAAGGAATTACCACTTACTAAGTGTTGGTGTCGAATCAAAGAAGAATTAATTGTGGCTACAATTATCTAAAAGGGCTATTAAAATGCTCCTCCCTTTTCCAACTACATTTCTGTGGGCAGCTGGATTTTCTTCACATATTTCACCCAAAGAACACGTCACAACACACTGAAGGCAGAAGCAGACACGAGAATCCAGCTCCCTCCTATCCAGCCAAATATTAGAGATTTTCAAAATATAAAATGGCGCCACACCTCTCACTACATTTTTTAAATTTTGGAAAATATAGTTATTTCTCATAAAATTATATTGTCTTTGTTAATATATAATGGACTTATATTGTCCTTTTAAAATTAGTTTATAAATATTTTTTAAATTTTCCTCAGTTTTAATTTCTAATATGGTAAATAGCAATAGTTATAAACTAGATAAACAAAAGTTTTTTGGTGTTTTCTGTCATTTTAAGAGTACAAAGTGTTCTGAGAGTAAAAAGTTTGAGAACCACTCACCTGAGCCTTCTAACCACCGCAGCGGACAAGGGTTACTGATATTCAGAATGGGGACTTTGGAGGACTAAAAGCTGCCTTCAGCAGATTTTTTTTTAACAGAAGAGGAAAGTGGATTTAGGATTTAAAAAATTCTTAATACTGTGAGCTTATACTATACTCACATTTACTTGAGTTTAGATGATTGGCTAATCAGTGCCACCCCGGACAAGGAGCTTCTGGCCTGAATCTGTTTCTTCACCTGCAAAATGGAAATAAGGTTTGCTTCCTACTGAAGCCTTCATTTCTTTACTCTGATCAACCCAGAAGGCAATCAGAACTTGAAATATTTTTACCACGATTTAATTACTCATCTCCAGTCCCTCAAGGTATTTCTTGTCTGCTAATATTGGTAATTATCTCCTTCAGCCAAATTAAATGTGCGGCTTCTATTTTTAATTGCCCCTAGGTATTGGAAGGAGTAATTGGTACATGTTGCCCAAGTATCTTGAAGATGAAAAGTACTGTGTAATTATCACCATGGGAAAATTACTTTCCATGCACTTGGCTAAAATCACTACTTGGGCTTGTGGAATTAAATTTTAACCTTTGAGACTTCTGGTATGAGTGTGGTGGCAGAGGTTTAGCATTTTTCTGTTTCTTCTTCTTTAAATCATACAAAAGCATCAAGCAGGATGACCAACTCGGTGAACTTGATATTCGGCATTGTTGGGAGCAGCTATCCATAGCCCTCAGAATACAAGTCAGGGCCACCAGGGGCGGCTGAGATTAGACAGAAGCCATGAAGGAGGAAGCGGTGAAGAGGTATGAGGCCCAAGCAGCAGCGGAGTCCAGAAAGCATCAACAAGCATAAACTTCCTAAGGTGAGGTTCTCACCTCGAAGGGGAGGTGCGTGTCTCCTCTTGTCAACCGATTTCGGTGCGCAGGACTGGTGGCAGCCGTCCTTCTGGAACCTGATTTATTTTACAGTAGCCGAGGAAGTGCTCTACGCAAATAACTAGAGAAGCCACAGGCTTTAGTGTGCTGGGGCTGTCATAACAAAGCACCACAAACTGTGTGGATTAAACAACAGAAATGTATTGTCTCCCAGTTCTGGTGGCCAGAAGTTTGAGATCAAGGTGTCAGCAGGGTTGGTTCCTTCTGACGGCTGTGAGAGAGTATCCATTCCACATCTCTTGGCTAGCTTGTGGTGATTTGCTGGCAATCTTTGGCGTTTCTTGGCTTGTAGAAGCATCACCCCGATCAGTCTTCATCTTCATGTGGCATTCTCCCTGTGTGCATATCTCTATGTCCAAAGTTCCACTTTTTATAAGGACACAGAGCCCTTTGGATTAGGGCCCATCCTAACGAGCTCATCTTAGCTTATTACATCGGCAATGACCCTATTTCCAAACAAGGTCACATTCTGAGATACGGGGGGTTAGGACGTCAACATACGAATTTTGGGGGGGGACATCTTTCAACCCATAACATCATACATCCAGGAAGAATTCTGCAGCTGCAACAGCAGAAGAGAGAGGCTTCTGGCAGTAAAACCCGAAGGACCACCTTTGGCCTCACCCCACAAGTCAAATTATTGTGTTTCAACATAATTTGAAGTAATTCCTCTCTGTGTGGTTCTGTCATCAACTGGATAGACAGCTACATTTGTTTGACTTTTTATTCAACTTTTTTTTTTTTAAGATTTTTTATTTTTTCCTTTTTCTCCCCAAAGCCCCCCAGTATATAGTTGTATATTCTTCGTTGTGGGTCCTTCTAGTTGTGGCATGTGGGACGCTGACTCAGCGTGGTCTGACGAGCAGTGCCATGTCCACGCCCAGGATTCGAACCAACGAAACACTGGGCCGCTTGCAGCGGAGCGCGCGAACTTAACCACTTGGCCACGGGGCCAGCCCCTGACTTTTTATTCAACTTTTAAGAACAGCTTTTTCATTTTAACTTATTTTTTTAATTAAGTAAAACTGACTTGTTTCCAAGGTCAAATCTACAAAAGAAAATATATTCCTAGGTGTACAGTTTTACCCCTGTCTCCCATACATTGTCCCCCTCTCTTGCATGGGCATTTTTAAAATTAAAAAGGAATGTTAATCTAAGCATATATGTACTTATGTTCCTGTCACTCCCATTTATTCAACAAATAGTTGCGAACTCAACTTGTCTCTGTCTTGCTTTTCTCAGGTAACAATATCTCCCAAAGATCACCCCTTAGCAATAAACACAGATCTCGCTCCCTCCGTTTTCTAGCTGCGGAGGAGTTCATCGCGTGGATGCACCGTGGTTGATTCAACCTGTCACTTATTGATGGATCTTTGGTTTGTTTTCAGTTTTTGCTGTTACAAATAGAGCAACAGTTAATATTCTTGCAGACATATTTTTGTGTCTTTGCAAGTATGTCTTTGGGCTCCCTCTTCTCTATTATCGCCAAGTGTTAAAAAGTACCTCCTCACACTTTCTGCTGGCTCTGCTTCTCCGCTTCACCGGACCTCCTGCCTCCTCTGCGCGTCGTGTTCCTGTTTTGTTCCGTTTGGATAATATCCCAGCAGTTCTTTTTAACGCGGGGCTTCATCTTGGAAGAGATCTTGGGTAGACGAGTTTGGGAGTTCACGGGGTTGTCTCAGCACCGGCCAACCTCACGAGCCGCACGTAGCTGCACTTACCCACAAACTGGAGCCTCAGGGACCCTCCCAGTTTGGGTGCTGTCCTCGGGGTGGCCTGCTGAGCCTCCTGAGAGTATCTGTTGGCGAGTGTAGGGTCTCCAGCTTGCAGGGCCCTCAGCAGTCCCCCGCCTTTGCCCTGATTTCCCCTGCACCGAAACTGATACCATGCAGGTCTTGCTGCTCTCAGTAATTTGTCCCATCTGCTTGCATTTTGGCGTCCATAGGAGCACCTGGCATCGAGCTTTGCTGCTGATGTCATCAGTCAGTTCTTTGGCTTTTCTCACAACTTCACTGTTAATTAGAAAAAATGCAGATTAAAGCTCAACCAAGAATATATAGAAAGTCTTTGTATATTCTTACACATTTTGTCAGTTTTAAATTGTATCAAAATTAAAAGTTACCCCCCAAAAAATTGAACTGAAATCCATTTTTGACTTAATACCTTGGCCAAAATCCAAAAGTTTGGTAATACATACTCTTGACAAGGCTGTGGGAAAATAGTCCCTCTCATATGTTGCCAGTGGGAGTGCAAACTGGTGCAACCTCTGTGGAAGGCACATTGACAAAATTCATCAAATTTCAAATGTATTCACACCTTTTGGCCCAGTAATCGAGCTTCCAGGAATTTATAGTACAAACGCATTTGCACATGTGTGAAATGATGTATGAACAATGTTATTCATCATAGTGGTGTTAGTAACAGCAAAAGTTTGGAGATTGTCCAAAGTGATTTAGATTGTGATCACTAGAGACTGGTTTAATAAACAATGCTCTGTCCTTTTAATGGAAAGAATGAAGAAGATTTCTGTATAAATAGGAACAGTAAGATCTCTAAGATATTAGAAAAAAGGTACGGAGCAATGTATACATATCATTTTATAAACAAAAAAATGAGGAGGAATAAAACATATTCATGTTTATGTATATTTGCATAAATATATTCTGGAAGAAACTATACAAAACTAATAAGTAATAACCTGGGACGGGTGGAGCATAGGGTACTGGGTGCCTCGGGAGCAAGCATGGGAGGAAGACTTTTCATTGAGCGCTTTTTGTAGTGTTTTGATTGTTGAGCCATGTGAATGTATTACCTAATCAAAAATGTAAAAAGTTGGGAAGCTTATTTTTTCAGTGTATTAGTTTGCACCTGATTCTAGACTTTCTTTTGGAAGAGCAAGCAACTGGATGTGATCTGGCTGCTTCTAAGTCCATCAAGAAGCAGATGTAATGTCATAAAAGCTCGACGTTACAAAACTTGCCTCACACAAGCGGAATCAGATTCCTCCAAGCTGTGACAGTCAGGCCCTGGGGAGCCTCTGACCTCGGGGAGACGCACCATCTAGAGAAGCTGGGCCACGGCCACCCACACGCACATCATCTGCTGCCAGGTCCTCATGGTGTTGAATCCACCTGTTGGAGTGGAAGGGACAGGAATGGACAGGAGACTGAGGGAACCAGAGTCCCGCCAGACCCAAGCATGTCTCTGGTGGACCAGAAGAGGGGAAACTCATTCTGGGAGTAGCTTTCTGATAGGGTTGTGCCTTTCCCTTCGTCATCCTTCTCCCGTGTACATCTCACTGTGACAGGATGTAGACATGCACCGGTCCTGCTGTGCAGCTCCACTGTCCTGCCTCTGTGGCGTCATCTGCCTCTCTTCTCTGCCAGCCCCTGTGAAGTGCCCGATTTGGTCTGACGGTTCCGGTCATTACAACATCATGGGATTATAACAACACCTTTTTTCTCAAAACAGTTTCAAGCATAATTTTTTTAATCAGGAAATATATTTACACCTGGCTCAAAAATAAAACAAGTTTTCTTCAGCCTGTCCTCAGAGGATAAGATTTCAAGTCTCCCCACCGCCCTCGTTTTCTCCCTTTTGCTATAGGGCAGCGGCTCAACATCCCTTGGAAGGTGCCCTTCCCAGTGTGATCCAGAGCAGAGAGACCCAACGGGGTGGCCCCCTGCCTTTTCTGGAGACCATGTTTCTATTGATACAGCAAATCTGAACAAATGATTCACCCCAAGGTAACAGTGACTTCCCTCCCCCCACCTTCTTGTTGGTGTTTCAGAACAGAAGGTTAGAGACGATGCCCCTTAATCCCACCAGAATTAAGCTATAATGGTAAAATTTCAGTAAAATTTTTAGGTAAAACTTCCCCTCTGGAAGGCATTAAGGGGGTACGTGGGAAGGCTAGCATCTTACTTTTGCCCCTTATATCACCTGATTGGTGAGAGAAATGGGAAATGGCAAGTGGTCTCTGTAGGCATGGTGGAGAGCTGGCCCTGGTAAACCTGCACCTGGGCACTTGCCAAGGGGCCAGTGGAGTGGACTGAAGGCTGGCTGGCTGTGATGAAGTGACGCTGCGGGTAACAAGGAAATCTGCACGAATGCCGAGCGTGGCTTGCCAGTGGTCCTCCCCCTGTCAGGCTGGTGCCCTCCTTTGTCCAGTGCTTCACCAGACTATAACCAGGCCTCCGACCTCTGTCATTGACAAAAGGCCCAGCCAGCGACTGCCAGCAGGAGAAAGGAAGAGGAAGGATGTGGTCATTGAACAGCCATATTCCCTGACCGGCCCAGCCCAACAGGATCCACCCCTCCTCTGAGCTCTCAGCCTTGACCACAGTGGCCAGGGCTGCCATGATGCCAACTCCTGAGGGCACCACTCATGTGGCGTTCCAAGTGCACACGGGACTGGTTTTATTCAGTTCCTGCGTATGAGTTTGTCTTACTATCTCAGCTAGACAGCTCCTGGCAAGCTGGGACATGTTTATAAATCTTTTTATACACCAAACCACCTAGCACTAAACCCAGCTTAATAAATATTTGCTGATGGATGGGCAATGTAGAAATGGGGTCATTGACCCTGGATCTCAGAGAAATGGACCATTAAACTGGTAAGAGCATCTATTTTGGAGCTCTGCAAACCTGAATCTGCCCAGCTTTGGCATCTGGTGCTAGCATTAGTCATTCAGAAATGTGACCTTTCATGACACAGGGTGTCTCCCAGCAGCAGTGTGGTGTGACCCACTGTGGCTTTCTGCCCCTGCTACTAGTGTCGGTTTCCTACTCCCTGAAAGGGTCCCATTTTGAGGAGGGATTTCACAAGCCACAGGGAGAACTGACGTACTCTGAAAAGTCCAGAATGGGGTTTAGATTAGTCACGGTCGTGACCACTGTTTATGCAGCCTCGGAGCAGGCCGACTCTCAGATTTCCCTCAGAGGCTCATGGCATTTCTCTGTGTGATTGTTTTTGAAGCATGAGACCTCAAAATCATACTTGGATACTTCTCCTCTGATGTAAGAGTTTGAGTAGCTAAATTATACCTTGTTGAGCCCTCTCGAGCCTGCCTGCCTTCCATCTGGCCACTAACACGCAGTAAGACATTTTCGGGCCCTTTGACGGCATTGTCTATGTGCTGGGCTGCCCTGCTGGAATCAAATGAGTGAAACGAGTGAAAAATAGAGGTGCGGGAACAAACCAAAAACAAAGACCCCGAACTGCGAATTGGAGGACTGGAGTTTTTAGTCAGCAGCTTGTTGGATGACCTTGACCCAATTATTTCTCTGTGCTCCATGTTGCCATTTGCAAGATGCACGAGAAGCACAAGAGGAGGTTGTGTCTGCCCGCCATCCAGAGGACACCTGTTCTGAGGCACGTGTCCCTCTGGGGCTGAGAACTGAGGAGGGTTTTAAACCAAGAACCAGGAAAATTGAAGATTAAAGAATTGAGAGAAGGTACCCAGCTGGCCCACCGTCAGTCAGCCCCTGGGCAGAATAGGGGAGGATTACTGCTCGTCACGTGTGCTGTTTATGGGCGAGACACAACCTTGTCAGGCCTGCACGGAGCCAGCCAGCCTTTCCCTGGTGCCCTTGGCATGGACGGCTGAGGTTAGGATGTCACCTGTGGACACAGGAGGTGTCATATTTTTTCAGAACAGAGACTGAGTTTGGAATTGTTCTCATGGCATAGTCCCCAAGCCCTCTGGGTCCTAACTAATTATCTAGATTAATGAATTGATCCTTCTTTTCCAAGAATGCGAAAATCCAAATGCCTGAGGATGAGAGGGGCAGCCTTTAGTGTCTGCAGCTCCCTGGGAGGGCAGAGGGCCAGGTGGGCAGTGGTGATCCAGCACTGTCCCAGGAGGCATGGGCCTGGCTTTGGTTCCAGTTCTACCCTCAACTCACAGAGCGACCTTGAGGAAGTCCCTTCCCCTCTTAGGGCCTCAGGTTCCCCATCTGTGCAATGAGGGGGTGGACTCTGGGATCCCCAGGGGCCCTTTCAGCTCTGAGCTCTGAGGCTCTATTTGCCTTTATTTTTCCATCAGGCCTTTTCCCTTCCTTCCTTCTTTCCTTATCCTCTCAGTCTCTAATTCTTTCCCCCATTCTGGAAGATGGGAGAACATGATTCTTTTTCCAGCTGGTCTTGCCTATTTCACTGATCCGGGCCACAGTTTTCTCAGTGGACAATGAGGGAGTTTGACTAAAGGCTCACGCAGCTCTCATGCTCTGGTCTCCTGGTATTCTGTGGTGTAAAGTCCCAGATGGTGAACGGTGGGTGGTGCTGGATAATCTGGGCTGGGGCCCCTCCATTCACCCACCACAGGGGAGCTCATCCTTCAGATGTCCAGCTGTCACTCACCTGCTGGCCCACCAGACTTCTCAGGAGGACTCTATGGAAATGGTTTAGCCTGAGGCCACAGGCAGAATCTGCTGTGATGGTTTTTTTATGTGTCAGCTTGATTAACAGTCTCCACTTATTCAATCAAACACTAATCTAGGTGTTACAGTAAAGATATTTTATAGATATGATTAAAGTCCATAATCGGTTGACTTTAAGTAAGATGGATTGTCCTAGATAATCTGGGTGGGCCTGAAGCAATCAAGTGAAAAGCCTCAAAAGCAGAACTGAGTTTCCCTGAAAATGAAGAAATCTACCTGTGGACAGTAGCTTCTGTCCATGCCCCTGAGCCCACCCTACCTGATGGCCTTCCCTTCAGATTTCAAATTTGGCCAACCAGCCCCCACAACCACATAAGCCAATTCTTTGCAATAAATCTCTTGATATATATTTCCCACTCATTCTGCTTCTCTGGATGAACCCTGACCAACACACTGTTCTATACTACCTGTACTCTGACCTGCAGTCTCCAGGTTGTTTTGGAAAATATAACACAGGGAGCCCTAGTTGTCTAGTCCAGGCCCTCAACCTTGACAATACATGTCAAACATTTCCTATGCGGGCAACATAACTTGACCTCCTACCCTCATTCTGGCTGAGGTAAAATGAGGCTCTTGAACTCTTTTGCCTTTGATGGTTTTTTAATACTTCGCAAGTTCTTGATCTTGGGATTCTTTGTACATTTCATTTACTTGATGTTACTCTTAACGGTAGAATCTTCTGAATGCATCTTACTGAGAATGGAATATTCTACCACCCTCACCATTCAACTTAACAGCTATTCTTGAACATATGAAATGAAGACAAATAGCCAAGTGTAACCAGGCATGTGAGTCTCCTGGGAGTCCAAGGGTCCTGTGTCCATGAGCTAAAGCAATCCCCCAAATTAGGAGAGTCTGCAGAATCATGGGCCAGAAATGGCTTTAGGGCCAGTGAAACCAAAGAACCTAGAAAGATGAACTTGCCAAACACCTAGACTATAATTTTTAAAAGTAATAAATGATGCAGATTCCACTCATGTTTGTCCCTGCTGGGTGAGCAGGGGGTCGGCAGGAAGTGTTGACCTTTTTTGTACAGTTCATCAAATGGAGAGTATTGTCCTCTGTAGTCCAAGAGAAACAAAATGAGCCCAGCAGATCCTTCTATCAGGGGGTGGGGGACTAGGATTGGGCTGGGATGTGGAGTGAGGGGGTCCGTTGCACCAACAATGGACATCAGTGAAACTTACATAGAAGACAAGCAAAGTTTCTGGACAATCCTAGGCCATGGGTTTAGGGCTTGCTGGACCACAGTGACCATGAGACTTTGAAAAAGCTCCTGACCCCCTCTAGTATGCAGCCTTGAAGCAGGGCTGGACCAGCTAGTGTTGAACCCTTTCAACCCTAACCTGCAGCGTGCAGCTCTTCCTCCTCCACTCGGTGTATCCATTCTCTTGCTTCTTGCCTGTGCTGACATGTAAGAGGGACAGGCTGCTTCATAATAGGAGCTTCCGATTGCTCATCCAGCATCCAGCCCTGTATCTGGGGCAGCTGCTGAGGGCCTGTCTGGGCCTGGCAGGAGGGCATCTGCACAGGCTGCCAAGCAGTGAGAAGTGCCCCGGTCTCTCAGCTGGCATCTTGCCGCACTGTGGCGCTGACTCATCTCTCCTCCCACAGCTTGGAGCCAGGCAAGGAGAGCCCAGCTCAGAGCAGGGAAGGGCATCAGCCCCTTGGACACTCTCAGGCTTCTGCCCTCAAGGCTGGAGTGAGCTCCTGCTCTGGAGACTCTGCAGCTGCTTTCAGCTTTGTCTGCTCAACAGGTCACAGTGACCACAGCTGGTGTATGTGGGGAACGGACAGTTCAGTATGGTGTAGTTTACTTGGCCTTTTGAGTGTGATAGGAGACGGGGCTGAAGAGCAGAGTAGGGCTGTGGGCATACTCACAATATAAGCTTGTAACTGGAGTGATATTTTAGAAAAATATTCATGCGCTTTTCTCTTTTGCCTTTCTGAGTATGTGACATTCTCTAGTCTGCCTAGAGGCATTCATTTACATGGGGGAGATTAAGGTTGTCCTAAAAGGAATAAAGAAAAAAGAAAGTATTAACATTCACCTTTTGACTTTCAAAATAAGATTCTTATAGTTTTGTTGAAATACAACAACTGCACATATTCAACTCAGTGTTCAATCTAATGAGTTTTGAAATATGTGTAAATCAAGTGTAAGGAAATGTCATTAGAGACCAAGGCCAAGATTATCCAAATCCTTGTATTCCCAGTTACCCTGTACGGGTGTGAAAGCTGGACAGCGAAGAAGGCTGACGGGAAAGAAACTAATTCGTTTGAAATATAGAGTTGGAGGAGAGCTCTATGGATGCCCTGGACTGCCAGAAAGACGAACAAGTGGGGCCCAGAGCAAATTAGGCCTGAACTATCGCTGGAGGCACAAATGATAACACTAAGGCTGTCCTAATTCGGGCACATCATGGGAAGTCAGGATCCTTTAGAAAAGAAGTAATGCTGGGAAAAGTAGAAGGCAGCAGGAAAAGAGGAAGCCCAAATCTGAGATGGATTGGCTCCATAAAGGAAGCCATAGGCATGAGTCCACAGGAACAGAGTAGGGCTGCTGAGGACAGGGTGTTGTGGACATCACTCATTCATAGGGTCACCAGGAGACGAAGTCGACTTGACGGCACGTAACACACACATATTTCTGTGAAATGGTCATCACAATCAAGACACGGAACATACCCGTCACCCCCAAAAGTTTTCTTGCTCCCCCACTCAGTTCCCAGGCAACTCCTGATTTGCTTTCTGTCACTATAGATTAACTTGCCTTTCCATAATTTTAGGTATATGAAATCATACAGTATTTACCCCTGTTTTGTCTGGTTTCTTTCCCTCTGCATAATTATTTTGGGACTTATCTTTGTTGTTGCATGAATCAGCAGGTCACTCCTTTTATTGCTAAGTAGTATTCTATAGCATGGATATCCCGCAATAGGTTCATCCATTGATGGGCATTTGGTTGTTTCCAGTCTTTGGCTGTTACAAATACAGCTGCTGTAAACATTTGTGTACAAGTCTTTGTGTGGACATATGCTTGCATTTCTCTTGGGAAAATACCTAGGAATGGACCGGCTGGGTCATAACATTGGTGGCTTTTCAACTTCTTAAGAAACTGCCAAATTGTTTTACAAAGTAGCTGTAGTATTTCTTCCTCCCACTAGCTGGGTGTGAGAGTTCCAGTTGTTCTACCTCCTCACCAACACTTAACACGGCCAGTCTGCCATTTTAGCCATTCTAGTGGGTGTACAGCAGTATTTCACTGTGGTTGCAATTTGTATTTCCCAAATGACTAATGACATTCAGAATGAGATTTATAGCAAGGCGTTTCCCAAGCTGGCCTGGCTATTGCTTGGGGAGAGGATTTTCTAAATTCCTTTATACTGAAGCAAAATATCATAGTGGTTAAGACATGGGTGTGGCATGTGCCTAACGGCATACATAGAAAAATATTCATCTTAGCATTGCTTGTAATAGCAGAAAAATGAAAAACATTAGGTTCATGAATAGAGGCCTGGTCAAATAGATTATAGCATTGTATTAGTCAGGTTCACCAGAGAAACAGAACCACAGGATGTATGTATATATAGAAAGAGATTTATTTTGAGGAATTGGCTTATGTGACTGTGGAAGTGAGTACAAAATCTGATGAAGGAGGCCAGCAGGTGGGAGACTTGGGAAAGAGTTTCAGTTCAAGTCCAAAGGCAGTGAGGCTGGAGACCCAGGAAGGAGCCGATGTTGCAGTTCAAGTTCAAAAGTCTGCTTGCAGAATTCTCTCTTGCTCAGAGAAGGTCAGCTTTTTGTTCTATTCAGGCCTTCAACTGATTGGATGAGGTCCACCCACAATATGGATGAAAATCTGCTTACTCAAAGTATACCAATTGAAATGTAAATCTTATCCAAAAACACCCTCAAAGAAACATCCAGAATAATGTCTGACCAAATATCTGGGCACCCCATGGCCCAGCCAAGATGACGTATAAAATTAATCATCACAGGTATGAAAGGAATACTATGCAGCCATTAAAAAGGAAAGGCGGTTCTATATGTACTGAAATGAATGTATCTCCAAGATATATTAAGTGAAAAGAGCCAGATATAGAAAGTATGTAAAACATGTTACCATTATTAAAAATTTTTAATAATATATGTGGTTATGATTGTAGATGTATATGTATATATCATAAAGGACATGCAAGACATTGGTATGGGGGAGGAGGAGGTTACCTCTGAAGAGGGGAGCTGAGTGGCCAGGGAATAGGGAAGAAAGGAGACATTTTTTATTTCACTCTGCATCCTTTTGTATTTTTGATATTTTATGGCATGTGCAGAAGAAGCTTTGGCTTTGAATCCCATCCACATTCATCAGAGATGTGTCGCAGCCTTCCCCCTTGAGGGCTACAGGCACAGGGGCAGCAACTTTAGAGCAAAAGTGCTGGCAAGGGCAAGGGGCAGGGATGGAGGCCAGAGTGTGCTCGGAGCACATGGACAGGATTGCAGAATGCAGCCCATCCTTTTGCTGTGGGGCGGACAGCCCAGGCTGGGGACTGGGGAAGACAGGGCTGGAGTCGTGGGTTCCTGCGAGAGCCGGGATGCGGCTGCCTCAGCCAAGGAGCACCATGGCTCCACCAAGCAGTGCTTTTCGCTTTGCAGTGAAGTCTGGCCTACTCGCTTCTTTGGTCCGAGGACGGAAAAGATGACACAGGTCCCACGGGCCTTCAGCCCCACCCAGAGGAAATCTCTTTCTGGTTACAGACTAGCCTGTGCTCTGACATTTTTGGGTTTACACATCTGTGTAAAGAGACCCCCTCCTCCCTGGGGTCCTACGGAGGAAATCCCTGCATGGGCCGGACAGGGAAACCTGCTTTGCCGGCTCTTTAAGATTCAGACTCCACAATAAAAGGGCTCTGCTCTCCTTGCCCCCGTCCCCCAAAAACCAGCCTATGTTGCCACTTCATGAAGAACACAGTCCCGGTTAACAGCATGTGTCATATGCTGGGTAATTCCAAATGCCCACAGTCTTCCTCCCTCTTTCCCATGCTCCCACCTCGCTAACGCCCCTCTCCCACTTCTCCTAATTTTCCCCCCAGACTCTAGGCTGACTTGATTTCCCACTTCCCCTCCTTGCTCCTTTGTTGGATGTTTTCAAAGCAACAAAACAGGGAACAGAACCCCGGCCGTGACTGCCTCTCACCGATTCGACCCACTTGCACGTTCTAAAGCAGACCTTTGGTGTTTTGTTTGTTTTGTTGGAGTTTATTTTGGGGGGCAAAGGGAGGGCATTCTTTAATAGATTCTTTTTCCTTCTTTTCCTTTCCCTTCTTTCCAGAAAGCTAGCACTTCATGACTCAGGACCCACTGAAGAATGAACTGTAAAGTCCCAATAAAATCAGAGGGAGAAAGTTAAAAAAGGAGTTTGCCCCACTGGTCTAGCTGTCTTTAAAAATATAAGCGTTTTTTTTCAATGTAACAAAAATCCTATTTACTTTCTGAACCCTTTTAAGAGGTTTGAGCACATTTTGGTGCATTCTTGAGAAAAGCACAGCTTATCTCTTCACTCTCCGGCATCGTGTGTGTGTGGTGCCACATTCCAAAAGACATGCAGAACGAAGGCCTCTCAGATCTTCCGAGGTACAACTGCCACCCGCGGCTCATTCATGATGCTGTAGCCGCTGCCCTCCTGTGACAGGGCTATCCCTCAAAGAGACAGCCATTCCGCATCCCCTGCCACAGCTTGTCCACCTGAGGAAGAAGTGCAGTGCCTGCCATGCATTCTTATCTGGTGTGTGGGCACAGGCCCCTAGTCTCCAAACCAGAAGTTATTTATGCCAAGTGCTCAAGCCAAAAGGATGACTCATGATCCCTGAGCGGCCCTGTCTCCTCATCTCCCACGTGCGAAATATGTTTTACACCTATTCCCTTCTCTCCACCTTGACTGCCGTCACTCTCATCCAAGCGACCACCTTCTGTCACCTGGAATATCCAATCGCTTCCTAGCTTGCCTCTCTGCTTTTGCTTGTGGGAGAAAAACTGATCGAAAAGTTCTCTCTGTATTTTCCCCTTCTTTGCTTCTCTGCCTCCTCCACTTCATTTTTCAAGGTAGACAGACTTTATAATCTCGTGGTCCTGGAATTATAGAAAGGCCTAATGATGTGTGTGTATTTGTAGAAGCTTGAATCAGATTCCTTTTTGCTAGATGCCCTGGAAAGTGTGGGGAGAGAGTATGTCTGGACCCAGCAACAGAGCCAGAGATGAGATTTTTCCCAAACTTGGAAGAGAGAGTTCTGTGAGCCCTGAGAGCAGTGAGGAGCCCAGCCAAGGCTCCGGGGAAGGAGGCAACCCGATCAGACAGCTTGGCAGCCTGGGACGCCAAGGAAAGGGGACTTTACCCACGGCTGGGGCAGAGTCACTGAGGGTCCCATTCTAATCTTGAACAGTCAGGGTACCTGCTATAACCATGCCAAGTAGACACCCTTGCCCAGTTTTCTGAGTGCCTAATGATTCCCTTGTGGTCCTGAAAGGGCGAGAGGTCTCAGTAATGACCTGCCAGGAAGGAAGGGGCTTAGAGAAAAATTAGACTGAGCTACTGGAAATAAAGCAATGTTTCATGAAGACCTGAATATAGACCAGGATTCATCCCTATGATACACTTAGGGTGACCAGCCACCCCAGTTTGCTCAGGCCTGAGGGGGTTCCCAGGACATTGGACTTTTTAGTACTAAAAGGCTGTCTGGGATGAGTTGGTCATCCTCTTCAAAATTCCTTCTACAAAATGGTAAATTAAAAAAAATCAGATCACGTTACATCCCTTATTGATATCCAGATTCCTAACCATGGCCTCTAAGCCCTTTGTGATCTGGATCTCGCCCCCCTCTCTCCTCATCTCCTGCTCCTGGACCACTCTCAGCCTCCCTCCTTCCTATCAGCCACCCTGCCTCCAGTCTGCCCTCAACAGACCAAGTTTACTCCTGTCTCTCAACCTGTGGCCTGTTGTTCCTTCTGCCTGCTCCTCCTTCTTCTCTTCCTCCTGAACCTCCCCAAGGCCACCTTGTCCCCTCCTGCAGATCTCAGCTCAGAGAAACTGTCCCCTTTAGAGTAGCTCCTCCCACCCTGACTGCAGTCCCTTGCTCTGATACCACTCTCTTTAATTTACTCATGGTAATTTTCACATGGGGAAATTTGCCTGCCTGTGTACTTGTCTATTGTCTGCCTCTCCTTAGCATAGAAGCTCCCAGACTCCAGCTCAGAGCTTCACACAAAGCTGGTGCTCAATAGTTGTTGCCTGGCTGACTGCAATTTTTTGCAATTTTAGTCTTTCCTCTTTTCTTTTTCTTATTTTACTAAAGAAGAATAGTGAATAAGCAGATTCAATTTTTTGAGACAAATGCTTATTTTGGTGGATCAAATGAAAACCAGTTATTTGGCCTGCTTAGTGCAGGGGTTTAGTAGAATAAGTATTGTTTTCTTCTCCTTGGAGAACGTTGTAGCTTATTTCCCTTTACGCCAATCCTCCTTTGGGATTTTCTTTCTAATCTCTGTCCATATATAAAGAATCCATCAAAGGCAAGACAGGAGAGGGGAAAAAAAAACAGAACAATGGGGCAGTCAGCACAAAGTAAGATGGTTAAAACCAAGACCAAATGTATCAAAAAGAGTAATAAATTTAGTTGTTCTTAATTTTCCATTTGAAAGATTGCGCTTATCAGCTTGGATAAAAAATTCAGCTATATGTTCTTTACGTGGGACACACCTGGAAATAAGGATGTTGAAAATCAAAGAATGGGAAAAGATAGGTCAGGCAAACTGTAACCAAAAGAAAGTTGATGTCAGACAAAATAGATTTTTAAGACAAAAAACATTGTTAGGAATAAAGAAGATCACAACATAGTGCCAAAATGTTCGATTTACCAGGAAGATATAACAATTCTAAACCTGTATGCCACTGATTTAAAAATTGCCTTAAAATATATAAAGCAAAAATAAGAGGACTCCAGGAAGAAGTTAACAAATTCACCATAATTGTGAGGGATTTTGACATACCTCCATCAAGTATTCATACATCAAGCACACACACAAAAAATTAGAAAGATTTGACAAAGTGATTAATGACTGTGACAATATGCTTACCTAGCATTGGGAGACACTTCTCCATCGGTCTCTCACACTTCTGCACTCCTTGGGAGTGCAGCTTTTGTTCCAGATATCTGTTCAAGGATGTTCAAGGATACTTGTGTAATGAACAGCCTTGGAATATAGAGATAATGTCTCTCTCCAGAGCAGAGGAAAATTGTTCATTGTCCTGTATAATAAAGATAAACATCTCCCTCCAGGGAAAAGTTTGAGCAGGTTTGCTTTCAGTCCATCATAGAAATTGGAGGCTTCCCAAGCTTGGGGTTCCTCAGCTGTGAAACAAACCCACTGCATGTCCAGCATCCACCTGGGCCCCTCCACATCACCCTCGTGGGACTTGTGGGGCAAGGAGAATCAGGCAACCGTGCAGCGCCTGCTATGCCATGAGTAATAAAGCCCTTTGCCTCTGATCCAAGAGTCTCGTGTCTTCTGTCAGCATCCATGAAACTGTAGCAGGCTTAGTTACTAAATTTCAAGTAGGATAAAATATTAGACCCTTCACAGTTCTTGATATTGCAGACTCTTGCACCCAACTTCAGACAATATACCATCTTCTGAAGCAACACATGGAATATGTACAAATTACCTAGCACCTTGCCTGCCACATGAAAGACAGTCAATAAATGCTACTTCTCACTTCCCTCAAGCTCTCCTGTTCCTCTTCCTTCCTCGAGCAGTCAGCAGCCTCCGGGAAGACATGAACCAGGTGAACAGAAATCATAAACGTGTGTTAAAACCATCTGAGAGATGGTTCTGTCCATCTCGAGCATGAAACAGGAGCACAGGGGCTACAGGATATAGAACAGCCCCTTCTGTGTTGGTCCTACACTGTGGGACTTCATTATTTGAGCTGAGGCAAGACCCTTTCCACAAATATTGTGTACTTATATTCAAACATTGAGACACTCTCCTAATTTTAATTTCCTATGGAAATTAAACCTATATTATTAACCATTTTCTTATAGCTCAGATCAGCAATAATCTGGTTTATTAAATCATTATAAACTCATGTTTTAAGGACCTTCTGAGAATGTGACATTTCTTCATCCTCTCTCCTCCTAGACCTACAAAGTTTAATTAATCTTGGATTAGCTCTATTTTTTTTTTCTGAAGCAGCTTCTTTTGTTTCTGTAGCAACTTTTTACCACCTGTACTCTCAGATAGGAAGGAGTCACGTGTGTGTTACGTCTCAATCCTATACCTGAAAGGTCATTCCGAATTGACTGGAGCAGGATGTCCTGGTGGACAAAAGTCTAGATGTCTACAAGACACCTACTCTGTAGCCACACTTCAGGGAAGAGGGGGGTTGAATGGCCCAGGCGTTGACTACATGGGGAGGGCTGTCACACCTCTATTACCCACCTGCTATACTCCTTTTCAAATCAGCTGGGCTCTGTGCAGTCCAACATGACCAGGTCTTTTGTGACAGCCATGCTCTTCATCGCATTTGCCTCATGACCAATCTCAGCTGATCACTGTAGCCCCTTAAGTCATACATCCACCACCAAGGCCCTGGCGCACAGGGTAGATCTTACTGAGGATTTTATGGGAAGCCAAGATGTTATTCAGCTCTCACTCAGACAAGCTTACTATAAATCTATTCTTGCCTCCATGTTCTTCTCCCTTAGAGCAACTCCTCCTTCTTTCTCTCTCTTTCCCACATCTCCTCTTTTTCCATCTCAAATCAAAAAGTTCCAGCCCCTCTGCAAATCCACCCTCCCCAAATCCTGGGCCACTTGTGTTCTCCACTCAGGAAATCCAAAGCTGAACCCAACAGTGCATTTATTGTTTTGTCAAACACATTCTCAGAGGGCCACCACTCCCTTCTAGCCATACAGCGTCTGCGGGATTTGCAACATTAGGGCTCACTTAGCTGGACTCCTGTCCTTACCCAGAGTCCTGATAGGAGCGTGCTCTCCAACTCCAGAGGTTTTCTGCACCCGTTATTGTTTTCAGTTCTTCTCACAGGTGAGGAAATTGCGAGGCAGAGAGCTGCAGTCAACTGCTGAGGGTCACCCAGCTGCAAGCGGTGGAGTTGGATTTCGGCCCAGGTCTCTGGACTTGAGGTCAAGTGCTTCTTCCACTTATTAATCTCAGCAGCAAAGAAGCCTGTGAAGTGAGCGAGTTTTCCAACCATTGGAAATTCTAGGATGTTTCTGGTCCCCACTGGTCTTCAAGAAAGGCAAATGAAACTGACAGTGAATTTCTTGGCCTTGACCTCGGGCAAATTAAATTTGAGGCAAATTCAGGGGACATCTAGAAAACATTGACTTGCCTGATCCAACCTATCCATGGTTTAGTCTTTCAGTCTAATTAGTGGAAAGTGTTCATGCCCTCATTCTTTCATTCCACTGCTATTAAGCAATGAATGAGCTGAGGCCTGCCTTTGAAGAGCTCCCAGTCTCCTTGGGGATGGCTGTGGGTTAGAGGAGAGCACTAACTTACACAATGTGATGTCCCCAAACACCACAGAAGCATGATCCATAATTGATTCTGCTGAGGAAAAGAGACCTCACTGAGGAGGTGACATTTGAGAAATGGGCTGGATCTAGAACCATTTTGTCAGGTGGGGAGTGAGCAGACTCTTCCAGTTTGCAGGTGCCCAAGGTGTGAAGTTCCGTTGGTTCTTCTGGAGCCTGGCTCACCCCAGCCTCTGCCACGTGTGACCCAAATTTGACCCCAGTGCTATTCTGATCATATTTTTGAGGTAGCGGTGGTGATAGTGGCGGTAAAGTTGATGCAGTATCTTCCCAGAGTCCTAGGAGAGATTCAGTGGATCTCTTAGAAAGGTTGCAATGATTTTGCAAAGCATCCAGTAGCTAGAAGGTCTTAGAATGAGACAGAAGGTGACTCCTCTCCACAGACAGGCCCGGACGGAGGCAGCAACTTCCAAACCTTCTCAGATCATCAGACTTCCACAAACCATCCCAAGGCGGTCGAGGAGGGGAATCTGAGAAATGTGACAGAATGCATCAACATTGCCCAACAGCTGAGACCTAGTCCTTAGCTTGGGGCTTTTCCAGAACCACTATAGAGGCCCTGGGGTGTTTAGTATTTTAGATGAGCAGTGAGGAGCCCTCTGAGGCTGTCTTCCTGGCAGGAACTCATACAGGTTTAAGGGAGCTAGAGCAATGTCAAATCACCCTAGGACCAGCATCAGAGGAAGCGTGAAGGGACCAGGAGAAGGAGCTGTGTTACCTGTAAGGAAGGGGAGTATATGTGTGTGTGTGTGCACGCGCGTGTAGAGATGGAGATGAATACCCAGCCCTTTCTCTCCTCCTGCCCTCCCGTCTTCTGCTGGTGCCTCTCGTTAACCAAACCCAAGCGGAAGCCAGAGAGCAGGGCCATACAGGTGATGCAGCCCCTAGGTGTCAGCCTCCCAAGGCAGATCAGGGCAAATGGAACATAACCAGCAGCCCCAGTGTGAGAGCGTGGGGAGGGTTGGGAGGAGAAGCTTATAAATTGGTGGGGAGAGAGAGACTACATGATCTCCAAGGTCCTTAATAAAAAAGGTTCAGGGCGCTGTGCGAGGCTCCTTGCCATCCTTTGAAAAAGAAGGAAACATCTTTCAAAGATCCCGCCGGACACATAAATGGGTCCAGGATGACGCACTTCAGGGGCGGGCTGGTCGTGGGGGCTGTTCTAGCCACGGTCAGCAGAAACCCCCCCAGCTCTGCAACAGTTCTGTAGCCACACACAGTTGCCCTCGTCCTCAGAGCTGCAGCCACCTGCAATCATACCCTGAGCCCTGCTCCTCCGCCACTGACTTGTGGCCGCAGAGACAGCTTGTGAGTTAAACGACCAAACAGGGAGAACTGAGAAGATCTCCTTGTCACAGCTCATGTCCACCCTATAACAGATGTGAAAGTGTGCAGCCCTGGATGTCAGCCTCAAAAGTGTCCTCAACACACCCCTCAATGGCCCCTTGACCCTGTAATTCTTCACTTTATTGAAACACTTCCTCCATTGCCACAGGGTTCGGGGTGATCTACACCACAGCTCAGATTGCAGAGAAAACAGCTTTTTAAATTTTGTACAGGGTAGATCCAATCTTCCTAACCTAGTACTAACCACTGAGCAGAAAGAAAAGCAAAATACCCTTACTCCATTTCAGAGACTTCATCATGCGTTAGTTTACATTATTGCTCTCATCCTTGTCACTCGGGCAGCTCAGTGTCAGCTCTCCATCCCCTGCTCTTGCCTCTGCTGAGTGGGATCTGGGATCTGGGTGGGTGGGTCTGTGGCTTGTGCCCCCATGGCAGAGAGATGGGCTCTCACATCTGTGAGGTGGCTCTGACCCTCCGTGGACTCCGCTGGTTTGCCTCTGGCCTGGTCTGGCCTGGCTCCAAGAATAGGATTTCAGTGTGGTAGGGACCTGGGGAGGTCTGAGTCCAGGAGGGGGTCTGGCCTTTGTGCAGCCAGGTGTTGCTCACTGTGTTTATTTTGCACAGCCCAGATGAGGTCTGAGCTGGGTGGTCTGTGACGAACCCACACCCAGCCCAACATCAAACCAGGAGTCAGCTGGTCCCAGGGCAGACCCAGGGTGCTCAGAAGCCCCATTGTCCCCTGGGGGTAGGGGTGTCTGAGCTGCACTTCTGGGCTTCCTAACTGGGCCCTTTCATGCCACTCCCTCTACAATCCACCCAAAACCCCTGGGCTTCTGGCCCAGGACTCCCAGAGCTGATGAGTGGGCTGTGGCCCAGGAGAAACCAGCCAAGATCAGGCTGACTCTGCCGGGCTGTGGCCTGGAGGAGAAATCCTGGCTCTCCTGAGGAGTGGAAGGTGGCAGAGGGCTGCAGGAGGGCCTGACTATCGTCTGGCGGGAGGCCCCCTGCCCTAGCCCCACCTCCCAGCACTGGATCACATAATAAATGGATAAAGCTTGTACTTAATACATTAGCAAAGCTGGATCACATACCCAAAAAAGGTGGTGGTAGGGGGTCTTGATAGCTGAGAAAAATCATCAAAACAGTGATGTCAACTCTGTTGTACTTTACAGTTAGGCCTCAGGGCCTGTAAAGGTCTGAACACGGTCCCTCACACTGACCTCTCCCTGCTCAGAAGCCCGATACATGGCAGTGGCTCTCTGTTGCCCATTCTGTGACCTTTGGCAGATGGTTAACGCAGCTTAACTCATACTCCATTGACATTTCCCAGCTGCCCTCTGCCAGGCCCTGAGCAGATGCCGAGGAGACAGAAGTGGATAATACACGAGGGGCTCACAGTCTCACAGGGGAGACAGGCATACACAACCAATGATAATGAGAAGAATTGCTATTTTGAAATGCCTTCTATGTGCCCAATTGTTACGTACATGATCTCTATTCCTCCCGATGAGCCTGGGGGTGAGTATATCTCCAAGTTATTGATGGGGAAACTGAAGCTCAGAGCAGTCAGGACCACCCAGCCAATAAGTGGCAGAGCCCGGATTCAAGTGTACGGCCGCCCGTCTGATCCACGGCCCTGCGCCACCTGTAGCCACAACGCTTCGGGCATCAGGAGGGTCTCCTCCCAGACGCCCAGGCCTGTGGCAGAGGCTGAGTCTGTTCAGCTGTCGTTCTCAGGCACAGGCCCGTATGGGCCCTGCCCTGTGCAGGTAACTGGCTCCCCTTGATTCACCTGAGGGGCTCCCTTAGGCCTCCGTGTATCGTGCACTGCAGGAGGCAGCAGCAAGAGAAGGGGTGCTCGCTGGCAGATCTGGACACCAGGGGTTCAAGGCCTGGCAAAGCTCAGCCTCCGTGTGGGGCAGGGCCTGCTGCTTCCACCGAGAACCACAGCAGAAAGCAAATGGCTTGCGTGTGCGTCGGAAACACCAGGAAATGGGTTCCCCTGTAAAGGTTTGATGAAAGGACCATTGTGGGCAGAGTGTAGGCAGGATCAGGGAGATGAAAACAGGATTACCAGATTTAGCACATAAAAACACAGGATGCCCAGTTAAATTTGGATTTTATATAAACAATAAATAATTTTTTGATAAATACTTATAGCTATAATACTTAGGACATACTTATACTGAAAAATTACTCATTATTTATCTGAAATACAAGTCTAACTGGGCATCCCGTATTTTCTTCTGGCAATAGGAAGTTAGGGACACTTGTGGACTACCTACAGCGGGCAGCTCAGCTGGGAAGGTGATGGGAGGGAACTGCCCCCAGGGACCCAGTGGATCTAGAGCTCTCCAAGGGCAGAGGAACAGAGCCAGCACCAGAACTCAGCAAGGCAGAGAGGGAATGAGCAGAGGGGTGAGGAGGGGCAGAATAAGTACCCCCATCTCACTCTCTCCCCGCCTCTGATCTCCTGCTGGATCTCTCTTCAACAAGGGAGGCCCTTGATGCAGTCCTCAGGGGGTCCTTGGCAAAGAGGAGGGCAGAGAATGGCTCTGAGCAGAGAGACAAACAGAAAAATATCCAACACAACTCACATGCAGACTTCTATCCTCTCCTCACTGCGTCCTTAGCGATTTGGACTAAATGTAGTACTACTTCCCTCCTCTAGGACCCACCATGGCTCCCACTGCCTACAGCAGCAAGTTCAATCTCTTCAGCGTTCAGGAGTCTATCCCTCTGCTCCCCTGAAGCACCCAGTGCTCTGAGCAGGCAGGAATCCAGGGAGAACAGTGAATTCATTGTGGATAATCCAGCCTCAGGGCCTTTGCTCTTGCTCTTCCCTTGGGCAGTCAAGGAATTTAGAACTGAAAAGGCCCTCAGGGGAATCTGTCCTCACCCGCTTCTGGGCAAAACAGGAAATAGGGGAAGGACGCACTTAAAGCTACTTCTCTGCCCAGCCAACCCTCCCTGGCCTTTAAGGCCCAACCACTGTGTCCACCAGGAAGTCCTGGAGGGCTGCTGGCACCCTTGGACCTGCCGCTGGGGTTCTCTCCCCTTCTCCCGGGCTGCCCGGTCCCTCCTTGCTGCCCGTCTCCATGTTGCTTCTCCCTCACCAGAATACAAGGGTCTTTTTCTAAGTTTGCCCTCAGCCCAGTGCTGGGAATGTGAACGCAATGATTTTCTTTTTAAATTACATCCTTTGATTATAGTTCAACAGTTTAATCATAGTTATTAAATAACTAAAGATCTGCCTAATTTGGTACTCGCGGTACAATGAAAAAAAAGCACACAGGCTTTGGAATCAGATAATCTGGGTTTGTTTACATTTTTTTTTTTCAATAAATCTTTGCTGAGTTTACTCTGGTGAAAGAAGTACTTATTTCAGCTGGAAGTGTCCCACAGGATCGGGGATGCAGGGTCCTTCTTGGTAGAGTGAGGACACTCCATTTGCTGTCTGCGCCACTTCCTCCAGGACACAAGAGCTTTTTTGTGTGTGAGGAAGATTGGCCCTGAGCTAACATCTGTTGCCAATCTTCCTCCTTTTTTTTTCCTCCCCAAAGCCCCCAGTACATGGTTGTACATCCTAGCTGTAAGTCCCTCTAGTTCTTCTCTGTGGGATGCTGCCACAGCATGGCCTGATGAGTGGCATGTGGGTCCACACCCAGGATCCAAACCCGTGAACCCTGGGCCACCAACAAACGAGGAGCAAGCAACTTGAACACCACACCACCAGGCTGGCCCCGTGAGAGCTTTTTAACAAGATTAACTTTTCAATATAAAGTTTAATTTTTTAATTAAAATCAAGATTACCAAACATCTTTTTCATGTTTTTTTCTTGCAAGGACTCGATTCAAATGATTTGTGGTGCTTTTTCCATGGGAGAAAGAGTTTTCACTAGTGTTTGTTGTTCTTAACTTGTGGTCCCTGGATGGGTTTCAAGGAGTCTGTGAGGTCTAAAGAGCAGAGAACGTCGTGTTTGGTGTTGCCTGCAGCCCCTTGGCCTCTTCCTCAGCTCGGCTCGCACGTCCCCGAGAGCCCTCTCCACTCAGGGTGGCCAGATGTCCCCACAATGTGCCAGAGGACCAGCTTGGGGAGGTGGGAAAGGTCTAGAGTTTATTGACAATATATCTGCACACACATCAGCTGTTCATTTATGCTCGTTGATAGTGCAGCTTCTATGATATTATTTTTTAGAAACAGTTCTTTGACTTCAAAACAACGTTATGCAGTTATCTGTTAGCATGTTTGCGGTGTCTATGTATTCCGAATTTTCATATTTCTGAAGAAACAGCTTTTAAAACAATCTGGCGCAATCTGTCCCCTATTTTCTATTTCAGCCATCATCTATTTCCTTAGGAACGAGTGACAGCGGAGGTACAGTGCTGTCATCCAACCTGCACACTTGCAGAAGCTTTTCCCGTCCCGCCCTCCTGCTCCCCAGCACCACCACCAGCACACTGCCAGCAGCTTTGATAACATAGCTCAGCCGCATGCACACACAGTCCTTTATGAGTTAATCACTTAACAGTTTTCCCCAATAACAATGGTCACATTATATTTGTGGGACTCGAGGGCCCTTTTTGGTGATGAAGAAAAGAAGGCAGGAGGCAGGAAAGAAGGAAGATAGGAAGGAAAGGGAGGAGGGGAAGGAAGGATCTGCCCTCAAGGCTAATTGAAGCTTCCACCTCTGGCATCAGAAGCTACTCGCCACCCTTCCCCACTATGGCGGCATTAAAGCTCTTAGGGTTCAGCCTTAGTTAGAAGCCTGTGTACAGGTGTGAGCGTGCAGGTGTGTGATGTCAGCCTTCATGTGAGGTTTGCATGTGCTGAAACAGTGTGCTGGGTTACATTGGCATATCCCCAGGATGCTCTGCCCACGCTGCCATCTGTGCCTAAAATAGCCTTCCTCTGCCATTTTCACGTTTTGAAAACCTCATAGTCCTTCCAACCCACCTCCTCCTTGGAGCTTTGTCAGACATTTTCCTTCCATCTACTGCAATCACTTTCTGTCATCTGCTGGGACCTTTAGGGTAATGGCAGAATCTAGTCCTGAGCCAGTATAAAGGATGTTGCAAAAGGCAGAACACAGCACAGGAGTATTATGGGACGAATACTGGGACTGACCGCTGGAGAGAAACAACATAAAACGGATCTCTGGCATGCAGTGTGATTGTCTCGTGGGGGCGCCGCCCAAGGGAGGCCAGGCTCTGAGCAGGAGGAACAGCTGCAAGGAATCAACAGCTGGCCACGCAGGCAGAGGGGGAGGGACCCAACCGTTCCTTTCTACACGCTGTGATTTTTTTTCCTGAGGGTAAAAATGGGGCAGAGGAGGTGCTCAGGAAATATTCTTGAAAGAGAATGAATCAATGGTTTTCCAGAGGTTGGGGGGTTCCCAGGGGCTGTGAGCCCCAGGAATCCAACACACTGGGTCTTACGAAGAGAAATGGAATTCCCAAGTCTCGGCTGCAGAGGAAGCAATAACTTTGTTCGGCATAACTTGTATGTCAGCAGGGCCCCCAGCCCAGGCTGCTGAGGGAGCGGCTGGGTCCGGCATCCCACAAAGGCCCTGGTTTGGCGCAAGACTCAACAGCAACATCAAAGGAAGGGCTTTAAAGGATCCTCTGGATCTGATTTCTCTCTGCATCAAATTTGCTGAGGCTTGAACATCAAAGATTGAGACTGGGGTGATTTCAACTTTCTTCTTTATACTTTTCTGGGTTTTAAAAACATTTTGTTCTAATCAGAGTATTTTACCACCCCCACCCCGACACACACACTTTCATGACAGCTCCCATCCCCTTCTCTGCACATCTGCCACTCCACTGGTGTTTCGTGGATGTCCAGAGTCATTGTCCAGAAGTGCCTGGCCGCGAGGTGAGGCCGAAATTCAGCCTGAGCCCCATCTGTCAAGCCCCGCTTCAGAGCAGAGGAGGGCCACCTTTTCGTGATTCGTCTGCCCAGCCGGGCGCCTGTGTCTAATTCCCACACAGCCCTGTGTGTGCCAGCGGGAGCCAGGCTGGGATTCACCAGGGAGCAAGTCCAGGCGAAGAGACCTGGTGCTGTCGCCTTTACCCTCGGGCTGTGCTGTCAGTCCCTGGGGTCTCAGCCGCCTTTTCTGGGCAGCCTGCCTGCTGGGCAGCACTGTCGTCACTTCGGGACCCCACTGTGCTGGTGAGCAGGGCTCTGCAAAGGGTCCCACAGCGGCACCATAGCCTCTGGGATCCTCAAAGCCACATCATTCCAGGAAAATCGCTACACGTTGCCTCATGGTTTCAAAGCCGGAGCTGCAATCAGTCAGGGCTTTGCCGCAGCCCAGCATTCTATTTTAGCCTAACTCTGGGCTTCACGGAGCTGTTGAGGACATAGGGGTGCTGGGCAAGGGGACAGTCTGTGGGACAGCACTCGCTGATCTCCAGTCGGTCCTCCTCGCTGAGGGCCGAGGCTTCATACTGCTTCAGACTCACCATGTTGGGATCTCTCCTTGAGGGTACGCTCTGCCTCTGATGTGGATGCTTCCCCGGGGGTTCCTCTGACCCCCAGGCAGACAGATTTCTTCCCCACCAGTGACCCAGACAGACCCACACACGTCTGCCCCCAGCTCAGGGACAGCCATGCTGCTGCTCCTCCCAGTGTTACTTTTATTATCAGAAAGAACAGGTTGGTCTTCTTTCCCACCTTCTTTCCTTTCAGATTAAATGGCAACATACAACAGATTTCAGAAATTCTCAAGGTAGAGCGTAGGTGTGAGCAGACATGGCCGCTTCCTACCCAACAGCCTTCTCTGTCCACCTTTCTGTCTTGGTCCAGACCTGGTGGCCACAAACTCAAGGTCCCCTTCCCAGCCTAGAGAGATGAATCTCAACTAGTTTAAACCATTCGTGGAAATTCCTTCTTCTTGCCAGTGGTCTTGGCACCTCTTGGGCACCAGTGTCTGGTCTGGCCTGGCCATCCTCTTGGGAATGGCCACCCAGGAGCAAAAGTCTTTCCCACACAGAGCCCAAACCCCGTGTGGTCAGCTCCAGGGAGGCCCTGACATGCACCTGGTTCGAATGGCTCCATTAATTCATATACCTTTAATTCTTCTAAATCAACTTTAATCTACCCTAGTGCTCTCACACCCCTACTAGAACTGTGTGGAAACTTTCGGAGTTTCCTCCTGTCATCAGTCATTGGCCGCCCCCAATTACCACTTGGACTCCCAATGACTTAGTCTGACATGGACCCTTCACGTCAGGTGGTTCTGTGCTTTCTGTACAATATCCCCAGTGCAGGAATATCTAGCAAGACTGGAAGCCCCAGGTTCTAGGGTCCAGGAGGCCCAGGCGCGCCCAGGGACGGGCCTCTTCACAGGCCTCACTGTGAGCTCCGACAGGCTAGGGGATAAAATCTCTTTTCAGTGCTACTCTCAGAGGCGCCCCCTGCAGGACATCAACCAGCTCTTCCCGGAGACTCCTCAAGACCTGCTTTGCAAAATTCCCTCAGGCAAGAACATAGCCAGGTCTGGCTACCTGCTTGTAATGGGGAGGAGAAACAGCGAGAGAACACGTATTAATATCTCAGTGAATTGTCCCTTCATCTTTTCTAGGAAATCTGACTCCTCCTGTCCCGACCTGCCTTCTAAGAACAGTGAGAGTCTAGAGGCAGAGGGACAGAGCTGTGAGGGGTGGTGCTGGGATTGGCCGGTGAGTGAGCCGTCTTGGAGGAAGCCTGTTGGCCAGCCCAGCAGGGGAAGGACGGCTGTCTTGGTCCTGAGGGCAGGAAGAAGTCACAGTCAGTTGCCCTTACAGGCCAGAGTTTGGGTTTCTAGAGCTCCAGGGATCACCCCACATATGTATGTGTCTGGCTCTGACACCAAGAACTGAGATTCAACAAGTCCAGAGGGGGCCAGATGCAGTGGTGCTGGGCCCTGTAGGACAGACGGACAAGGATCAGGATCTCAGGACCCCAAGACCTGGCGGGGAGGTGGCCTCGTGTGCTGATTCATAGACTGTGATAAGCAGGATAGCCTCAGTCAGGGCGCCTGACATTCGGACAAAGAAGCCTAAAAAGTTGATTCCAGCTTGCGGGGTGGGGGCGGGGTCTATGGGATCTTAGACGGCCTCTTGGATGAGGTTGGGTTTAAGCTGACTTTTGTTAGGAAGCTGACAGGAGACAGATGGGAGAATGCATCCTAGACAGAGGTGACAGCTTCTGGAAGGGAGAGACATCACAGCTATGTGGGTAGGAGGAAGAGCAGTGGAAAATAAGTTTAGTAAACCAGCCTGTGACCCAATCACAAAGATCACTGAATGGCTGACAGAGGGGTGTGCGTTCAACTTCAGTTGGCATTTTTATCAGTCTACATGCTTACAGTTTAAAGGTCCTTGTCCCCAGCCCCAGCGCTCACCTTCTCCTCCCCCCGCAAGCTTCCAGCTAGTTCTTTTAGTATTTACCTGCTCTGCTCTAAATGTTACACTTACATTACTGCTATTGGATTATCCAATTTTGAGTGTCATTCATTGACTTTCTACTATGGAAGATGGGATTTCACTCCTTCCACCTATACATAAACATATTTCCTATCCCTGGAAATGTAGTTTCATTATAATTTTAGTTAGATCAATACTTTGCATATACATTATTACTGGATCAATGATACTCACAGCTGAATTATATAGTATATTAAGGTAACTTTTTCTTCTTTGCTTATTTTTGTGTTTTTCCTGAAATTAATTATCGTCTTTTGTTTGTTTTAATTTCTTTGTGTTTCTAATGACTTATCACTATCTAAACCCCAAAGTTTTTGTCAAGTATCTTATGAATCTCCTTTCAAGATATTCAGACGCACGGCGACCTACCAATTTTGTCTTCCTGGGAAGTCCGTCCTTCAGCCCTGCTCCTGTCTGGATGACTCCCCAGAAGGCCCGAGCACATGCATCAGTGGGAGATCCCTCCACCCCTCTCCTGGGTTAGTGTCACCCCCATATTTTGGTGGAGCACATCCCCCAGTAGCTTCCTTAGAAAAAGTGCATTCAAGGTACATTTTCTGACTCTTGAATATCTGGAAAAGTCTTTTTTCTACCCTTGCAGTTGATTGATTGTCTGGCTGAATACAGAATTCTAGGTTGGAGATATTTTCCTCTAGAGTTTTGAAAATATTGCTCCATTGCCTTAAAAAAATGTTGCTGTTGAGAAATATGAAACCCTTTTGATTTCTGCTTCCTTTGTACGCAAGAGGACTTTTCTTTTTAATCTTTTTGTTGTGTGTGTCCCCAGTGTTTTGAAATTTCACAATGACTTGCCTTGCTGTGGGTCTCTTTCCATGCACTGTGCTGGAGTGGTCCCTTTTGATGTGGAAACTTTTCCTTCAGCTCTGGGAAATTTTCTTGAAATATTTCATTGATGATTTTCTCTGTCAGTAGGTATTTTTTCCCACCCTCTAAATATAGATGGAAATATCCTTTCTCCCAGAATGTAACCAGATCTTGTGGTCCTAGAATGTAACCAAAGAAGTGAGTTATGGGAGAAGTATGAGCCAAGACATCTAGTTAAGTCTGTCTGGAGTAGGAGTTGAAGCCTACGCTTACTGTGGACAGGGAGTTCTGTGGTCTGCTTCCAGCGCCTCCTGAGGTCCTTCATGGTGGTGAGGGGCCTGGGATCCCACCTGTAAGTCCCACCTCATCAGAGAGGCTTCCCCCTGCGGCCTATCTAAGGTAACACCCTATCTTCGTCCATTTGGGCTGCTATATAAACTGGGCAGCTTATAAACAATAAACATCTATTTCTCACGGTTCTGGAGGCTGGAAGTCCAAGATCACCTTGCAGGCATGGTCGGGTTCTGGTGAGAGTCCTCTTCCGGGTTGCAGACTACCAACTTCTTGCTGTGTCCTCACATGTTGGAAGGGGCCAGAGAGCTCTCTGAGGTCCTTTTTATAAGAATGCTGATTCCATTCATGAGGGCTCCACTCTCATGACCTAATCACCTCCCAAAGGCCCACCTCCCAATACCATTGCCTTGGGGGGTCAAGATTTCAACATATGAACTGGGTTGGGGGGCGGACACAGACATTCAGACCACTGCACACCCCAGCCCTCAGTGCCAGGCATCCAACTCTGCTTGACTTTACTCGCCACATCATAGGTGCTCAGTGTTTGTTGAACTGAGTCGAATTGGAGTATCTGAGTTACAATTTCTCCATCTTTAAAGTGAGAGGGTTGAAAAAAATGACCTCCATCCCCAAGAACACGTTCCTCCTTCCCCTCCAGACACCCTGGGACTTGTCTCAGCCTAATCCTATCTTAGCCCGTTCCTCACTCTCATCGAAGTTACTAGGACACCTCCATTCTGCTTCTGAGGTTTCTCACCACCTGCCCCTGCCCCCGATCCCTATCACCTCCCTAGCATGGCTTTCCTCATGTGCTGCCTCGCCTCTAAGAACTGCTTCTTAACTCGTGTCCCTCCACCTTTGTTGTCCTCCAAAATATCCTCCCCACCAGCTACCAGAGAAATCTAAGACACAAAATAGACCCTGTCCTTTCCCTACTAGAACCTTGTCATTGCCCACCCCCAAAGGAGGAGAGATAAGAGAATTCCATAAACATCCACACTTTATCTGTTAATATCTTATCCTTGACAATGCCTGTCACATGGTTGTGCCATCTGAGTCCCATAACAGCCCTCTGACCCAGGCAGGAAAGGTGAGAACCTCTGGCCAGTGGACCCATGAGTGTCTGAGGGCTCAAGGAGGCATGTGTGGAAGCCAGTCAGTCCCCCTCCGCCGGCTGCACCCCTCCAAAGACGAGGTCTAATTTGTTGTTAGGAACCAGTCTCAAGTATGGATAACCCCAAGAACGGGACAGAGATAAAACCCAGGGAAGACAGCCTGTGGCGTCACAAAGCCAAGTGTTAAACGTCAGTCCTAGTGACTAGGGTGGCTGCCAAAACACTGTGGCTTCTGTGGGGGCTCCATGTAGTAAAGTGTCCTTCCGTCCTCTCCAGGACCCCATGGGAGGCTGGCATTAGGCAGCCACTTCAGGAGGTGCAGTGCAAGATGCATGATATCGTGCCTTTCCAAGTCACCATCCGGAGGGGCCAGAAGGGATGTGACCAGGAGGTGGCTGACCAGGACAGGACAATTCCCAGACTCCCCAGTGTGGAGTCGATAAACAGCCAGGCAGTGCGAGTTTATTTGGAACACACGTTGAGCCAGGGAAGCCCGAGAGAGGTAAACACCACATCGTCATTAACAAGAGACTAGATTTTTGTTAATGTGGTGAATGAAACTGATGTTTCCACCGGTCATCCCAATATCCAGAGCTACAAGAAATCTACTGGTTGGTAAGAGCGCCCTCATGTGTCACTTCGGTGTAATGTCAGCTTGGTCTCCGCAGCAGCCCGAGTAATTCCTCCCTGCCTCGTCTCCTCCCAGCCTCCGTCCCCTCCCTGGGTTCTTCTCCTCCCGTTTGCCTGGCAGACCCCTTTGTGGGCTCTGAAACTCGACAGGCTTCAGGGGGCTTCTCCCGCTGGGAGAGCAGCGGCCGGGCGTCTGAGTGTGAGTGCTTCTGTCACCAGACCGAACGTTTTAACCCTTTACGCTCGACATACGTTCACACTCTTAAAAATTATCGAGGGTCCCAGTATGTTTATGTGGGTTGTATGTGTTGATTTATACCACGTAAGAAACTAAAGCTGAGAATTTTAAAAGTTACTAATTCTTTTAAAATAGCAATAATAAACTCATATTAACACAACATTTTAATGAAAAATAACGACATTTTGAGACAAAAAGAGTAAGAAGAGTGGCATTGTTTTACACTTTTGCAAATCTCTTGGATGTCTGGCTCAGTGTGAGAGCTAGATTCTTACATTTGCGTCCATTCAGTCTCTTGACATGTCACATGTCACGTAGCCTCTGGAAAACTCCATTGTACACTCGTGAGAGAAGGAAAGTGAAAAGGGCAAATAACATCGTAGTATTTTTATGAAAACAGTTTTGACCTCGAGACTCCGTGAAAGGGTCTTGGGAACCCCCAGAGGCCCCCAGACCACTTTGAGAACTGCTGAAGTAAGAATATGGTCACGTGAGCCACAGACGTGGGTACGGATCTGGACCTAATTTTTCTTTAATGGCTGTCTTTGACGTTCAGGTTCCCTTTGCTTTGCTATCCAGAGATGGCACTGAGGTGGGCGAGGGTCGTGCCCCTGTGACGTTCTGGGGGGCTCTGCTTTCTGCTCCCCTAGCTCCCTGCTCGACTCCTCGCACCCTAAGCTTCACGAGGATTTAATCACTCTTTTCATGTAATAGGCAATGCCTGCAATGCCTTAACCCTCAGAGAAATCTCTAGATGGGGATTTCAGACAAGTGGAAGAGCCACCCAAGGGGGCATCTTAGGGCAGGAGATTTTGGCAGGTGTTCACAGCAGTCCTCGCCCCCCAGAGTTGGCTCCTGTGTCGACTGAAATTTCCAGGAAGGAGGTGGTCAGTAGTGATGCCCGGCCTTGGCAAATGGGGCTCTGGAGTGGTCCTGAGACAGCCACTCACTAGTTGTGTGACCTTGGGAAGATCTCTTTGTCCATCTCAACTTCAGTTTCCTCATCTGTAAAACTGGACTTATCGTACACGCCTCCCCAGTTGGGGTCAGACTTACAGATAATACGTGCCAAGCACTGAGGTGCTGGCCAGGGACTCAGGAGCCCCGAAGCCCCAGCCGCATCATTTCCTAATTGTGCGTGACCTGGGCAAGTTCCTTTTAGGAGGACTTGACCTTCAAAACGTTTCTAGAGCCTGACCACTTCTCACTTCTGTTCTCTTATCACTCTTGCCCCAGCCATGCTCGTCTTTCACCTGAATTAAGGCGGCAGCCTCCTGCTCATCTCTCTGCTTCTGGCCTGGCCCTCCAACCCTGGTCCACTCTCCATGTAGTGACCGGAATTAATTTCTAAGTCAGGTTATGTGATGGCTCTGCTTAAAACCCTCTACTGGCTTCCCATCTCATTCAGAACAAAACTCAAGTCCTTGCAATGGCCTTGTAGGCCCTACAGGATCTGCCCCGTCCCCTCTCTGACCTCACTTCCTACCTCTCTCCACTGTCCATATTCCAGCCACACTGGTCTTCTCCTGTGTCTTCAACATGCCAGGTGTCCTCTGACCTCAGGACCTTTGCGCTTGCTGTTCCCTCTGCCCGAACCCTCTCCTCCAAACAACACATGACTTGTTTCCTCATTTCCCTCAGGCCTTTGCTCAAAAGTCACCTTTCAGAGAGCCTTCCCCTGGACACCCTATTTAAAAGAACATGCCGTCCCTCAACCCCTGGCATTATTTTTACTCTCCACATCATAGGTTTTCAATGTTTGTTAAACTGGGTTGAATTGGATTATCTGGGCTATAACTTCTCCATCTTTCAAATGAGAGAGTTGCACTAGAATTTTCAGGGGCCTACTAGCTCTAATGTCCCATAACTTTGTTTATGTCCCTGTGTTGGAAAATGACTTTTAAATGAAAGCACAATTGTATCTGTAGATGTATTTGTCTGCCTGCGTTTGACGAATTATCTCACATAATGAGCATGAATCCTGTTCCAGTCTCCTGATTTAGCAGACAGAATATCACAGGAGCACCAACCCTGCCCAGCTCAGTGCAATGTAGATTCTTTGGATGAGCAAAGAAAAGGGAACCTGAGCTCCAAAGACAGCTATTTAAAAACCAAGTTAGGTTCCAGCTCTGTGCCTGGGCCTGTGGCTCATACAACCCTATTCTTAACTCAGCAGCTCTCAACACCCTTTTCAGGGAGCCCTGACCTCAAAACAGAGCACTCACGGCAGCTCACCTCTTCCCCGACCCTGGCAGCAGCCCCCTAACTCCTTTCCTTGACTCCTGGCCCTGCTCCCTTGGGGCAGCCCATGATCTTTATCCAATGCTCCTGACCTCCTCTCCTCCAGTCCCTCCTAGGGCTTTGCCAGCATTTGCCAGGCGTTCTCAGGGCATGGTGGAGAGAATAGTGTCCCTTACCTGGGGGCACATCCTGAAGAGCCCACCACAGCTCAGATGGAATCAAAGTCTCCTGTTTTAGCTTTAAATGCAGGGGATTTTGTGTTATAGGTTCCATAAGATATCCACTTTAAAATTTTAAATTTATGTATTTAATTATGTACTTTCAAGCAACTCAAGTAAGGCGAGTGACGTTTATCCTGGGACTTCTGAATTTCCTTGCACATCATCAAATGCCTCTGGAAGCGGGGTGCCACCCTCCTTTCCTTTCAGAAGCAACAACCTCCAGGAAAAGTCCCCGCTTCTCAGCGGAGGCGGGGTGGGGTGGCCGGGCGCTGAAGGGCCCCTGACCCGCCCTGCCCATGGCCCTGGTGCCGCGACCTCCCCTCCAACCTTGGTCCCATTCTTGCTCTTCTTTCCCCCTGGAAAGCTTCTGTCCCATGGGGATGGGTCCTGCTGGGTCTCTGGTGTCCTTCCCTCCGGAGCACTCCTCTCTGCCCCTGCTCCTATTTGGCATTGGTCACTGTGCTGCCCGTTCTGTCGCTTGACTCCTGGTTTGCGCCCCTGTCGGAGGGCGCGCAGCCGGGAGGCAGCCGGGGGCCTCAGCACGCGGGTGATGCTCCGTGAAGACAGTATGGGAGGTCCGCGGCCGGACGCTGAGGAGCCCGGCCGGCCGGCGAGGACGCGCCTGCAGTTCCCGCTCAGGCCGCACGGGGGGGCGTCTGGTCGGGCCCACGGCTGGCCCGCCCTGCCCCCGGTACCCGCTGAATTCTCGGCGCTTCCCGCCCAGCCACGGGGCGCCTCCCTCTGGGAAGGGGCCGGCCTGAGCCAGCAGGATCCTGGGAGGAAGTAGAGCCCCTGGGGCGGGGGTCCTCCTTGGGTGGGATCTAGCTGGGGACGTGCGGGATGACCAGAGACCCTTACCTCCTGTCGACGCCTTCTGGAACATGGGGTCCAAATTGAGAATCACTATCAGCGTCCCGCCCACCCCGCTCCTCCACCCCGGCGGCCTCTCACTGTCATCTTGGGCCTGAAAGCTGCAGTGAGTCTGTGCTTTGTCACTTAGCAGCTGTGTGACCCCGGATGAGTGGCTGCACCATTCTGGGCCTGGGTGGCCTCATCTAAACAAAGTTGAGATGCGGCTGTCTACCAAGAGGATTTAATAGAAGACAAGGGGTGTGCAAGGTGCATTGCGGGCATACGGTCGCCCCTTCTTCACTCCTGGGGTCTCTGGAGCAAGGGCCAGTATTCCCCGCTGACCTTGCCCTCGCCAGAATCCCTACTAGGACCACGACCCTGCAAGAGCAGCGCGTTGCCTCCTGGCCCTGAGAGCACTGTGGGGCGGGGAGCCGGGCATGTTGGGGCAAGGCCAGGCCTCAGGATGGGCACGGATTATGCGCTGATTATCTGAGTTCCAACAATGTCAGCGAACACACAAGGCACCTCCTGAAACCCATCCAAGGCCTTCCTTAGGACCTTTGAGTACCATATTTCCCGGGACATCTCTGCCCTCAAAGCAGGTTGCTTTGTTGGGGGAGGAGGGCCGCGGGCGGTGGGAGGAGGGGCCTCTCCGCCCTCCCTGCGCATGTGCAGGATGCTCCCCACGGGTTGTAAATTTGAAAAGAAACTTTCTCTTATGTGTGTGCAAGAGGTGTGTGAGGGAGGGAGTGTGCGCGTTTCAGTTAATATTGCTTGAAACCAATTTCAAGGTGATCAAATAAGAGGCTTCCTGTTTACATTTCATTTTGATAATTGCCTATTACCACCGCAGCCAGAACCCCGGAGAAGCTGGGTGTCTGCAGGCTCCCCTGGGCTTTGAAGGAGCTCTGTCTGAGCTCAGCCTGGGCAGACTCCCAGGGATGCTGGGGGAGCTCGGCACTGTCCCGCCTCCCTTCCTCCCATGCCCCCTTCACACTGCGGCTCTCCCGGCCTGGACTCTGACCTCCCCGGGCTCCCACCCTCCCTCGCCCTCCTCCACTCTTGCTGTCTGTTTCCTGGTGTTCTCCCCACTTCATCCCCAACCCAAATCTCCAGGAGGGAGGCCCATGATCTCTCCATCAGCCAGTAATCCTGAGGGGCTTCAGCGTGCTTCCCCGCCCCTCCACTCCTCATTGCTCTCAGGGGGCCTGGGCTGGCTTCACACCTGCAGCATGTTTTGGAACCTGAGTATTGCTAAGTATTAGGTGTCCCTCAGCATGTGTCACTGCAGGTGTCATCACAGCCTTCCCTCCAGATGGCCCATTGCGCTAACATACTGGCCCCTGGGGCTACAGCCAGCCAGCCTCTACTTCTGGCCCTCCCGTGGGTTCCCTCACTATTCCTGGGCTTCGACTTCGCCTCCTCAGCCAGACTGTGAGCTCCCGGAAGGCAGGGCCCCGGCTTGGCCTGCCCTAGCCATCCCCACCGAGGGCCTGGCCGGGTGCCAGGCACATAGGAGCACTTAGAAAATGCTTGCCAGGTGTAGCCTAAGGAGACTGGGTCCAGGTTGGATGGGAGCGGGGCATGGACTGAGGCTCTGGGACTGGAGGAGCAGTGGTGGCCCTGAAGTTACTGTGGATAATAAACACCAATTGCAGGAAGGAAGAGAAACAGTTCTATGTAATAAATAAGTAAATGAAGAGGGTCACAGAGAGGTCACCAGCTATAATCACACACACACACACCCCCACCTGGAGCTGTTGAAATCCATGAAGGGAGCAGAAAGTGTCTGTGAGTAGCCAAGATTGATGTCACAATCTCCATACAGTAAAGCTCATGCACTGTACCCTGAGTTGAACCCCTCGGTTCTACGCACTCAGGAATTCCTGTTTTTATGAACATTTCTAACAAATGCAGGCATCTGGTTCGTAAACCCACAACAGATTAGGAGCAACAAATCAAAGTGTTGTTAAACTGCTTTGGGCCAACATTCTGACAGCACAGAGAGGTGACAGCTGACAGCCTTAGTGAGGGATGAGTCTGATGATCTACAAAGGCCTATCGTAAGGCCCAGAGAGCCCAGCAGCCCGGGGCCATCTGGCGCGGGGCACAGAGCCACACCTAGACGAGGAGGTGCCCTCTAAGCCCGTCATCACTTTGCAGCTCAATATGGAAACGGGTGCCCGTAATGATTAACCCTGAGTCACAGAGAAAAGTTATGCGATGTTCAAGACTCTGTTGAAGTAGTTAAGGAAGCACATTATTCAGTTTAAGTAAGTTTCCCTCCAAAATAGTTAAAATTTACTTAAGCTTAACAGAATACATTCTTTGCTAACTAGAAAACTGAGTGGTGGCTGTCATTTCTGGCTTCCCAAGCACTTTGTGCACACACTTTCATCGGGGAGGCTGCACAATTTATTATCATTATAGAGATGAGGGCAGGTGACTCACTGAGGGTCCCATGGCCTACGTAAAAGAGCAAGTCTCAGTGTCAAGTGTCCTTGACACTTCCACCACCTCCACTTCCCCACAGCTGCCTCTCTCCAGGAATGACTCAGGCCCCTGAGGGCTCCAGATGGGTGTTATTGTCCTGGTGTTGCAAAGTGTCCTCTTCCCAGCTGTTTCCTTCCCTCCTGGTCTGTCACACACACACACACACACACACACACGCACCCCCTCCCACCCCCTCAGGCCTGGGGCTGCTGGATGTGACTTTCACCTGCACTCTGTCTCCCCCATCAGTATAACTCAGCGCTAAGCATCCGCCACAGATGTCACTTTGGTTCAAACTCTGGATATCTCCAGACTGGGTCTTCAGGAAGGTGGTGGGCTGGACAGTCATGCCATCAGCACCCCTAACCCAGAGTGAGCCAGTCACTCAGAGGCAGTGTGGCAGGGCGGGCTCTAGGGGCAAAATGCCAGCTCTGCTACCTACTACCTGTGTAGCCTTGGGAAAGATATTTAATCTCTCTGTGCCTTGGTTTCCCCATCAGTAAAATGCAGATAATAATAACGTTTAACTCACAGGGTTGTCGTGGCCATCAAATCAGGTAATATGTGCTTAAAATTGTGCCTGGCACTTAGTAAGCATTTGACAAATGTCAGTAGTTCTTGTTAACACAAGGTAATTTACACGGATCACTCCATAACCTGTCCCAAATACTTTTTTTAGAATAAGACTGGTTATAAAGAATCTTGAATTGTCATACCAATCCAGTAAGGTGGGTATGAGTTTTCCCATTTTGTAGCTGAGGCTCCTAAAGCACAAAGAAGTGAAGTGACTGATTCGAGGCCAGAGTGCTGGGAGGTGGCAGAACTGGGGTTTGTATCTGGGTGCCATGGTCTGAATGCTTGTGGCCCCCCAAGTGGGGTATTAGGAGGTGAGGCCTTTGGGAAGTGATTAGGTCATGAAGGCAGAATCCTCACAATTTGGATTAGTGCCCTTAGGAAAGAGACCCCCACGAGCTAGCTAGTCCCTCCGCCATGTGAGACCACAGATAGAAGGCACAGCTATGAACCAGAACGTGGGCCCTCACCAGACACCACATCTGCCGGTGCCACCATCTTGGGCTTTTCAGCCTCCACAACTGTGAGTGATAAATGTTTGCTGTTTATCAGCCACTCTGTCGCTGGCATTTTGTCATATTATCCTGAACAGACTAAGATGCCGGGTCGACCTGACATTTGAGTCACGATCTTTCCACGACATTGTGTCTGCCTCTGTCAGTAGAAATGCTCAAGAGAAGAACTTCCTTGGGAAAGTGACTAAAAGAGCAGTCCTACAGCTCCTGAAATCTGCAGTTCTCGCTTTCAAATCCTGCTTTGAGACATGGAATCACCCAGATATTACAAAGTTCTAGAACCTAAGACGGAAAGTTTGAGAGGAAGGAGGGTGCTTCCATTTTTCAATAGCAGAGAAGCCGAGAGGCCAAGATTGTCCGTTGTCATCATTCGTGGGTGTTCTGGTGATCCCTTGCTTCGTAATCAATCACCTCAAATCTTAGTGGCTTGAAGCAACTATAATCATTGTGTTGTTATCTCTCACCATTCTGGAGGTTGGCCAGGCTGAGCCAGGTAGTTCGCACTCAGGGTCCTTCATGCACTTGCAGTCAGCTGCCAGCTGGGGCTGGAATCATCTGGAAAGTCTGCTCACTGGCTAGTGGCTGATGCTGGTGGTCAGCCAGGGTAGTAGGAGCTGTTGGCCAAAACACCTCCATGTGGCCTCTCCGTGTGGCCTGGGCTTCCTCACTGCGTGGTGGCCAGATTCCAAGAGCAACAGTCCCGAGAAAATAGAGTGGAAGGGCACGGCAGTTTTCTGACCCTGCTTTGGAAGTCACATAGTGTCACTTCTGCAGTGACTTCTGTTCATCAAGGCAGTCACAAAGTCCCACTCAGGTTCAAGGAGATGGGACACAGACCACTACTCAATGGGAGAGTGTCAAGAAGAACATGTAAGATGGGATACACCATGGAGGCCATCGTTGCAAAATACAATCTGCCACATGGCAGGCTTTCCTGGAAGAACTTTCCATTTGAAGGAAAAAGGTGACAAGTGGCAAATTGTGCCTCCAACAAGAACCTCTCCTGTAGTCACGTCTGATGATAGCTTCTTTGGGGAACTGGCCACAAGAGACATGATCGGCAGCAAGATTTACAGTCCTGCCAAAGCTGTCATTGAAATAAATAGGATTAGGCTGCAGTGACTTCATCATCTGGACTGTTCTAATTTGCAGCCATGCTGTGACCAACAAAGCTGCTGGGGCACGTGAGTGGAAGTGCCTGGTCACCTCTGGGTCAGGCTGTTTGCTGGAAATCCACCGTCCACCAGCAGACAGATCTTACATCCTCCCCTTACCAGCTTTTTTATGCAGACAAAAGCTGGAGGTGATTTTGCTTTAGAAGTTCCAAAGTCAGCCAGAGCCACAAGAAATATCCTCTGTCTTCCCTGAGCTGGGCTCCCTGAGGCCCCAGTCCCAAGGCTGGGAGGGCACAGTGTGCTGGGGCCTGGCTCCCAGGGGACCTATGTCCCGCCTCCAGGGGAGTTCAGTATCCATCCACAATCCAGTCTGGCAGGCCCTGCAAGGAGGGGTGGCTCCTAAGATGTGGACCACAAGCCGCAGGGTGGGGGAAAGACCTACTCCAGCCGGTTCCATCCATTTCCCCACGGCTTCCTGACCCCCAGCTGCTGGCTTCCCTCTGGGTTCTCTCTCCGGCTCCCTGCCCCTGTGACAGGAAGCATAGCCTCCTGCTAACCCTATCGTTGTCGCAGGCCCTCCCGTGCAGACCAACCTGGTGTCACCCTGGGCAGGGAGAGGCTGGGCTGGCCTTCCACAAAGGCTGCAGAGCAGAGCTTGCCGGCATCGTTTCTCGAGGCTCTCACTCTCAGGAGACCTTCCTGCTCACTGGGGCCGTGGAGTAAGGCTGCACGCAAGCAGGGGTCCAAGGACGGGGCAGCATTCCGGGCCGCTGTGGGAGGTGGGCTGTGCAACTGGCCCAGGATGTGCTTTCACTGCCTCTCGGCTGCCTCTCTGGCCCCTGCAGAAGCTCGTGCCCCTGTGGGCCTTCCTGACCCCGCAGAGGGTTCCCCTATCGAGTGAATTGGCCCTGACCTCAGCTCCCCACCTGTGAACTCTCAGTGCAGAGCAACGATGAAATCCACAAGTTCCCTAAACTCCTGGGTGGGTGGCTCCCCCTGGAATATCCAGGTCTAGAGAAATGTTCATTACAACCACCCCCATTTATTCAGCATTTACTATATGCCAAGCACAATGGCAAATGCTTTCTCTGTACTTAATCCTTACCCACTGACAGATGAGAAACCTGAGGCTGATAGAAGGGAAAACACATTTCTCATGGTGTCACACCAGTAAATGTCGGAGTCACTGTATGAATCCAGATCTGTCTATTTGCAAACTCCTTATTAGAAGTCATGAAGTGTTTCTGACGTACCCTAGGCCTTGGCAGGTGGTCCCTGAGTCCATAAGTATCCTAACCTGGGACCCTCCCACGCTGTCCTCAGTCCCCTTTGCATGGGGCAGAACCCAAATCAGTGGGGCTGGGGCGAGGGGAGGACGGGGAGAGTGGCAGGCAGGCTGGCAGCTTTGGCTGGTCAGGGAAGGGGCTCCCCACCGTGGGTGCCCAGTGGAGGCTGGGTGCTTCTCTGACACTAGCTGTTGTGGAGAGAAGTCCAGCCTCAGATGCTAAAGGCCCAAAGATGCGAGGGGGTTTCCGAAGATGACTCCACAAGGCTGGGGGTGCTGCTGGCTATTTTGACAGCTTAGCTGGCCCTCAGAAGGGCCCCTCTTCATGACTGCCTCTGAGAGAGCTCCTCGCCCTCTCCTTCCCTCCAGGAAGTACTTTAGGTGGAAAGTGCATGCACTTTAGGGTCAAGTCTCTAATCGGCCACTTATTAGCTGTGTGACCTCAGGAAAGTCACTTCACCTCTCTGAGCCTCAGTTTTCTCCTCTGCAAGTAGGGTTAATAATACCCATTTGACAGTGTTGTTGGGAGGATTCAAGATCTTGAGCATGAATCCCTGCACATGGGAGGCAGGACACTGTGGTCAAGTTGATTAAGCCCAGGTGAGAGTGTGGAGGACTGCTCTACGAGGACCCTGCATGCTCAGCAAGATTTCCAGTGTGGGCATGATTGGGGCTCCCTGATGGGGCCCCCTGGGCTTGCTGGTGCACAGGACTGACACTCCTCTGCCAGCAGCGAGCAGCCGCCATTTCAGGGGGGTGTCCTGATGAGGTTTGGATAGGTGAGGAGGAGGAGAGGGGCCTGCAGGAGCTGGAAGGATGGGTGCAGGGGAAGGGAAGGAGGCAGGGCGGCCACACTGCAGCAGGGTCCAATGCCAGCATGAGGCTGGGAGGTGGGGTGTAGCCCAGCAGCCTCCGAGGAGAGTTCACAGGCAGCTGGCTGGAGGAGCAGGATGACAAGAAAAAGGGCTTGGAAAGCCCAGGCCGGACTCTGGGCAAGGAGAGGGTCTGGCAGGGTCAGGCCAAGAGCACAAGCAGCCTCAGGGCTCAGGACTCTGGGGATTGGGGGCGTGGAGGGATGGGTACTAGGGACCAGGGACTGGCTCTGATGTGCTGGCTGTTCTGGCCTACCTCTTCTCAGGTAATTCTCACAAGCACCATCCAGGTTTCCCAGATGAGGAAATCAGGCTTAGAGACGATAAGTGGCTTTGTCCCAGGCCTCAGTCAGGAAGGGCCAGAGCCGGGATTTGAATGCAAGACTCTCTACCACTTTCCATTGCACCAGGCAGAGAGGAAGAAGGAAAAAGTGAGTGGGCCCAATGGGGCAGGACCTTGTTTGCTGGGAAACCAACCCAAGAGATCTTCGTATGAGAACTGGTGAGCGCGCCCTGCCCTCACCCAGGGTGCCTGACAAGGGTCGGGAGCGCAGGACGGGAAAGGCAGGTTTCCCGCAGGCCTGGGGCTCTGGAGCAGCTGGGCCAGACCAAGAATTTCCGGCAGAGCAGGCCCGTTTGCTGCGGCCACCCGCCCACCGGGGCTGTCACTCACAGAGTAGCAGCAACTCTTCACAGCCCTTAGACAAGACACTCCCCCGTGACTCCTCATCCCCCACTTGCTTAGTCACTGATGTGTCAAAACGGAGGAAACTACCTTCTCCCAAAGACGTGGAGGAAAGAAGGACGGGACTGTTGGATCCAGAGTTCTCCCACCATCCTTCTCTGGTCTTACTCCACCCTAGCGATCACAGCTTCTCCAGATGGGCCATGCACTGTCCCTGTGAGGAGTGGCGGCAACACAGCCCACGTCCACTCAAGGGAATGCGGGAATCCTGTAAGCCCCAGCCATCGAAAGACAGAGTCTTGGGATCCCTCATAGAAAGGGATGAATGACACAGAAGTGGCTGCTTGGGGCCATTTGAGGCCTGGTTTACCCAGAAGAGTCCATCAGAGACCGCCCTAGTGTTTGGCCTTAGAGAGCCCCCCATGGCCGCCTCCCCAGACGCAGGGCCCAGCAGGGGCTGAAGGCCACGTTCCCACGCCGCTCCTGCTGGAGCCAGGCCAGGCCTCAGTCAGCGCCTTTCACGGCCGCCCGGCTCAGAGCCCTGAGCACCGCAGGGTCTGGTCTGAGGGGAATCAGCCAGTTCCAATTACCTGCGGAGAGGGCTCCCACAATCAATGCCTCTTTATTTCCTGAAAAGCCACATGCTCAGGGCAACAGCCGGGATAGACCTGCAGTCTCTTCCCATCCAGGCAACTCCCTGGGGCTCCTGTGAAGATGCAGAGGTGCCTCCTACCCACCTGCCCTGATGAACCAAATCTCGAGTCCTTGACCGTGACCCCTGGGGGGTGGGCTTGGGGGAGGGAGATTTGAACTACCTGGGGACCTGAATTTGTGCATTCCTTCAACAGATACAAGTATGCTTGAATGTCCACCACCTTCCGGGCACTGTGTTGGCGTGGGACATGGCAGCGAACGAGACAAACCCTGCAGAGCCCTGGGGATCTCACATGAGCAAGTGAGTTGTCCGGTCCCATTTTCCACCCTGTCAATGAGAGGGCTGGACAGAGCAGTGAGTGCTTCTTGGTCACTGTGTCCTGGCCTCTGCTGGAGACTGGACTAGGACGGGCCTGAATGCTGGGGCTGATTAAAAGAGATCCTAAATAGCTCAAGCCATCTGACTGTCACAGGGGCTGTGCCCTTGTGGCCATTGAGCCACTCACAGGCAACCACGGCCAGGCAGGAGAGGTCACAGCAGTCAGGATTAGACCCAAAATTGCAGATGAGGACATTCCAGGGCTCCTGCTCTAGCCCCTTAAGAGACTGCCTTGCTGGAAGAAGCTCGCAGTCAAAGATGAGCGGATCTCCAGGCCGTGGCCCTCCCACCATGGACCTCTCATCTGCCACGGCCAGGTTAGGACTTGCCTTCTGGCCTCCCATCCGCCATGGTCATGGGGGCAGGCATGGAGAGCTTGAGCACCTTGGAAGTGTCTAGATGAAGCTTTCCAACAGGAAACCTAAGCAAGGTCTCAGCCAGTGGGCGAAGGCAGCCGGTCAAGGCTCTCCTACTAGGTGGGATCAGGCGAGGCCAACTCAAAGAAGAGCTTCCATGGCCTCCAGGAGACACTGCCAGTGTCCTGGAGACTGGGCATCCCAGCCTCCTGGCTGCCCACCACACCCCACCTTGCCTGCCCTGGCCCTTATCATTCCACAGGAGGCTCCTGGGGAGCTGAGCCCCTCCACATCCAAGTGGAGGGACAAGGGTGAGCCAAGGGGGCACAGGATTAGGAGGGGCAAGGTCTCCCAGAGAGTAGGACTAAGGCTGTCAGGGTGGAGTCAAGGCCAGATGTGCTCTGCCAGGAGGGACCTGGTCCAGGCCAGCTCAGGGAAGGCCTCCAGAAGCCTGCACTGGGCCTCTAGGGGGTTTGAGCCCAGCAGCGATGGAGCCCTGACCTCTGGGTGCAGGCACCCATCAGACCCTGGGCAAATCACTGAGCTTTCCAGAGCCTGAAAATCAAGTGAGGCAGGGAGATAAGACCCTTTACTGCATCAGCCAGTAAATGACAGGCCTCATGGAGCACCTCACCTCCAGGGAGCAGGCTGCCACCTCAGGTCCTCCTACAGCACAGGGGTGGAGAACACACAGCTGAATGCTGGGGGCTCCTCCAGGTGGGCAGTGAGATCCTCGGACACCACCTTGCTGGAAAGCGTGGGACAGGGGGCAGGGAGCACCCAGGACACCAGGCAGCCTGGGCAGAGATCTCAGGGCTGCTTCTTGCCTTCTGTGTGACATGGGCAACTTCCTTCAGTTTATCCGTAAAATGGGCCAATAATGCCTGTCCTTCTCTGAGGCTCTGGGAGGAACTGTCGCTCCTGTTGTTGCTGTTATTATTATTTGGGCCCAGCAGTCAACTGCTCTGTAACATGCACAGTCACAATCAGGATAACATATCCATGGTCACTGTTAGGGGCTAAACTCTGTCCCCCAAAATTCATACATTGAAGCCCTAACCCCCAGTACCTCAGCCTCTGACTGGATTTGGAGACAGGGCCTTTAAGGAAGTGATTAAGGTTAAATGAGGTCGTATGGGTGGCCCTGATACCATTTGACTGATGCCCTTAGAGAAAGAGGGAGAGACACTAGGAAAGGCCATGTGCGCACACAGTGAGAAGGCAGCCATCTGCAAGCCAAGGAGAGAGGCCTCAGGAGAAACTAAACCTTGGACTTCCAGCCTCCAGAACTGTCAGCAAATAAATTTGTGTCATTTAAGCTCCCCAGTCTGTGGTGTTCTGTTACGGTGGCCCTAGGACCCTATCACAGTTACTAAGGAGGTCACTGGGCTCAACCATAGGCCGCCTTGCTTGTCCCGGAAGCTCCTCTCAAGGCCTCCTCACGGGGGGTATTTCCTTGGACCTAGGATCTGCTGGGCAGGGGCATACCCTTCTCCCAGCCCTCACATTTGGGGTAGGGTCACCCTCACCATCTGCTGGAGCGTGGCTCTGTCCTGGCCAGCCCCAGACAGGCCGTCAGCCCTCTCAAGCGTCCCTGGCACTCAGGGCCTCTCTTTGGTTGGCAGCCTGGCAGCTGTGGCCTGCGCCTGCCCGGCAGGGCCTTGTCAGCCCCTCAGCAGGAGCCCGGAGCTGGGTGTGGGCACCCCTCATCTGCACCGCTGCTGGGCCCTCAGCCCTCTTGGCTTTATTCTTTCTTCTAGCTCCCGGCCAGATTGAGAACCCTTCAGGAGGGCTCAGTTAATATTCCCTGAGGTTGGCCTCTCAGACTTCTTCCAGAAATCCAACTATGGTTCCCATTCCTCATCTAGCTGACCAGAGTGTTCAGGAGACTCCTGGAGACAAAGGAGAGGTGGGAACAGAGAGAGGAGCAGGAGGAAGGGCATGATGGCTCATGTGCCCTCAGGCCTGGACCCCCTGGAGGAAGTCTCCGTCAGCACTCCTCCCAGCCCATCCCAGAACTACGAGCCCTGCTGGAAATGGCAACACCTTTGCGCATGACCCCTGACCAGCCATTCTGAGGTGGCCATTCTGCTCAGAGGGCCCTCAGCCAGAGGTCAGGAGCCTCACCACTGCTGGTGAGGAGCTGAGGACTGTGTGCCAGAGGCTGCTCATGGCACTGAGGGGTCAGGACCAGGAGGTCATGAGAGAAGGCAGTCAAGCTGGTGCCCGCCATGGTGTCCAGAACCAAACTGACACCAGGCTTTTTTGTACCAACTCAAGGAAAGAACAGGCTTGTTTTCTTTTCTCAGCCCCCAAGGACTTTCTCTGCCCTCCCCTCCCAGGAGGAACTTCTGTGAACCTGGAGACCTCCTGGCTCTGCCCAAGCTGGTCTTGATTATCCAGCTACACTGCAGGGAAGAGAGGAGAGAGGGGCTGGTCAGTCCAGCCAGGTCGAAGGCAAGGGTTCCCTTCCCTTGGACAGATGGGCGCCTTGATGTGTCCACTCATTCATTTGTTCAGTAAGGATTGACGAAGCATCTTCTGTGCCAGCCGCTGTGCTAGGCTCTGGTGAGGGTAGGTGAGAAAGCTGTGGAAAGGACCTGTTGTTTGTGCAAGGACAGATGACTAACATGAAGGATGAAGGAGCCCTTTCTCTGGGGGCAAGTGGGCACCTGACAGCGAAGGAGAGACACACATAGGCACCCTAATAAAACTCCTCTGAGAGCTCTTTGTGGCAGGGCTGGGTCCCGGGGCAGCCTGTTTGTCAGGGCCAGGATCCAGCCCCACACTGTGTTTCCTTTGTGTTCACGGGTCCACCATGTGGGGGTGGTTACTCTATGGCATGCTGGAGGGGGCATGTGAGGAGGGTGGGGCCCGCAAGGATGAGCCTTCCCTCCATCCCACCCCCAGGTAGTTCCCCCAGCCACGGAAAGAGCTGATGTTCCTTGAGTGCTGGACGCGCCCAGGGGTGGCAGTGGAGGGACAGTCTTCTCTGTTGGTGAGGCCAGGATCAGCAGGCACAGGCAGAAGTGTGGGTGTCTGCGCCTGGAAGGCAGGGAAGCCCTGGCCTAGGGTCTGAGTTGCCATGTTATCATTGGACATTTCATCCTCTTGGTCAGGCCCAAGTTCTGGGTTGCCCAAAGGCCATGTGTCTTAACCATCTGCCTCCTGTACACCTGTACCTGTGTGGTTGAATATGGCTGGAGAGAAACACACATGAGGCTGACGGATCTCACCCAACTAACAGAATTCTCAAATGGGCACCCAACATGGCATTCGCCTATATGTCCCTGGCATTTTCACTCTACCTTCTTCACTGTCTTCTAATGCCACTTGTCCCTCAGCTGATCATTTTGTTGATCATATTACATTGAGAAAATAGAAAATATTGGAAAGAATCCCTTCACTTTCCCACCACCAAAACTATAACCGTTTGCATGTGTACCCATCTGCCTGCCGCCATCCCAATTCCTATCTAAAGTTCTGGGTCCCAGCCTTCTTGCCTTCCCAAGACCTTTGCTCATGAAAGTATCTTATTATCTTCCCTTCTTTAGCATAATTTCCCCCTCTCTACAGGATCTTTCCCATGGGCATACATAAATGCTCTAGGAGCTCCCGTCTCTTTAAAAACAAAAATCAAAACAAAAACAAACAAAAAACTTGCCCCTTGATGCCCTCCCCCTGCAGCAGCTACCCCTCTGATTATTGGCTCTCCAACCCAGTGAAACTTCAAGAAGCGCTCTCTACCTGCCGCTCTCACTCCTCCACTCCCATTCTCTCCATGTCCACCCCGCTGGGCTTCCTTTACCACCACTCCACTAAAACTGCTCTTGTCAAGGTCTCCAGCAACCTTCACATTAAGGAAGCCAGTGGTCACTTCTCTGCCAACCTGTTGCACCTATCAGCAGTGCTGGGGTGGTTGGCTATGTCTCCCCTCTTGTCTTCAGCAAAAAACCCTTCCCCCTTTCTCTCAATCTCTCTCTCTCTCTCTCTCTGCCCGTCTCAGGCTCCTCTCTTGGTTTCAGTCAACCTCTAAATGTCGTCTGTGTCAGAGCCTGGTCACAGACCTTCTGCTATTCTCCAGACACTCTGCCTAGATGATCTAATCAAGGTTTTAAAACCACTGGTGTGTTGATGCCTCCTACGCTTGCATCTTCAACTCTGACCTCTCCACTGAGCTATGGGCTCCTGTCTACTTGTCATCTCCATTTGCATACCTATCAGGCATTTCAAAATTAACATAGGCAAAACAAAAATTTGATTTCTGTCCCCACCCCAGTCTGGTCTTTTTTCATCTTGATAACTGGAACCAGCACACACTCTGTCTCTCCAGACTGGAAGGCACCCTGGATTCCCCCGTTTCTCTTCCTAGCCACATGGCATTCATCACCAAGTCCTGTAAACTCAATTCGTGGGATTCATCTCCAAGTCCTGTAAACCCCACTCAGCACATCCTTTCTCCTCCACCTCCATTACTGCCTTGTCTCACTCACATGACTGTTGGAGCCTCCTCTGGTCCCCTACGGTCCGCTCTAACCACACAGCCAGAGCAAGCCTCGAAGCTTTTAAATAAGATAATGTCCCCCCTATTGTTACTTGCATAAAACCTAGGTTCCTTGCTATGGCCTGCAATTCCATACAAAAGAGGGCCCCTACCTGCCTCTCCGACTCAGCTGTCCCCACTCCTCCTGTGCATCAGCCTTCATCCTGTTGCTAAACTTGGGGAGTGGGCACAGTGCCACCTTAGGGAGAGCTCTTCAGCTCTTCCCTCTGCTTAGAATACGCTGTCCCAGGGCTTTGCCTGTCTCAGCTCAAACATCACCTCCTTGAAGAGGCATCTCTGAGCCCCGGCTCTCTGGGCCACATCCCCCTGATTGTTTGATTTCGAGCACGTATCATCGTGGAAATGACCGGTTCTGAGTGTTGGTTTCCTTGCTTGTTGGTTGTCTCCCCCACTGGACTGAGGTGGAAGCTCCACGAGAGCAGAGGTCTTTTCTATCACGGTCTCTGCCAGATCTCCTGTGTCTAGGACAGTGCCTGGTGCATTAGCGGTGTTCAATAAATAGCTGTTGAATAAATGAACAAATGGAGACCAGGCAACAGGGATAAAACTAAAACAGGATCTGACGTGATCCCAGCCCCTGGGGGCTCATATATGGATCGATGGAGACAAATTGGCATTTATAATGCAATGTGATAAGCACATCCACAAGTGCCAGGATGGGTGCTGTGGAGCCCCTTGGAAGGGCACCTACCAGAGCGTGTGCGAGCGTGTGCAGGGACAGGCTTCCTGGGGAGGTCACGTCCAAGTTGAGACTTAACGGACAGTAGGCAGGTGCAGAGGAGGCGGCCATCTCAGCTCAGGCGGGGACACCTGACCATACAAAGAGCCAGAGGGCGTGAGAGCATAGTGAGGGCGTTCTGAAAACCGCACCCGCAGACCATCTGGCCTGCCCGAGGGCAGAAGGGCTCGCCTCCTTCCTCCCTGGGTTGTTTGGAGGAGGAGAGGCCATCGTCTAGATCCAGAGCATTCATTCCTTCGTTCATTCCTTTGACACTAACCACTGGGCTCTGAATACATGCTAGGACCTGTGCTGGGCGCTGGGGAGGCAGCAGTGAAGAGGCTCAGGCCTCTGTGGTCTAAGAGTCAAAGCCGAGCTATGAAGGTCAAGGAAGCCTCAGCCCAAGGCCACACTGTGAGACCTGAAGCAGACACACTCCTGCCAGCCCTGCAGGGACTTGTCTCTGAATGGATCTTGCTGCCTGTCTTTCTGTTCACACGCTGACACACTTGCTCACCACACACGCAGGCATGCACATCATCTCTGCTCTGGTCACATGCACACACCCACACCTGACCTCCTGACCTCGCACAGGCACCTCCGTCCTCACACACTCACCCTCCCACCCGAGGCAGTGACCCCAGTGTGCAGATGCTCACAGCCTGCACAAGGTACTCCTGCCCTCTGGAAGCTCCCGTGCTGCTTGGGAGGACCATGTAGGTTCCAGAAACACACCCTCCCCAAAACATTTATAACGTTACAGACAAACCAGTACAGGGTGTAAACTGCACTATATGTACCATATGATGGAGTAATTCAAGCAGGCTTCTTGGAAGAGGAGAACTTGAGCTAGTTCTTGAAGAAAGTCATGGAATAGTGAAAATGAAGAGAAAAGAGTTTGGTTTTTCGTGTGTACATTTTTTTAAGACACTGAATTAATCAGGTTCTTCAGGCTACAGAAAAGATAATGTATTGATTGACTCATGGAACTGAAAAGTCAGCGTTGGTCTGGCTTCAGGCAGTGTTGGATCCAGAGGCTTAGAATGATGTCAACAGGGCTCTGTCTTTCTCTACATATATTACCCAACTGGGTTCTCGCCACACGGAAGGCCAGACTGACCCTAGGAATTCAAGCAGACAGAAACTGTCTTTCCCAAGAGCTCCAGCAGGAAAGGCTTGGAGAACTCTGATTGGTCTCATCTGAGGTCACATGCCCATTTCTGAACCGATCCTCACAGTCAGAGATATGGACTTCGCTGATTGGCTAAGCCTGAGCCATGTACCTACCTCTCTAGGAGGCCAACCCCATCCAAACCACATGGAATGGGTTTCCTGAGGGGAAAAGGGGCTCTGTTATCAGAAGAACAGGGAACAAGTACTAGACAGATAAATCAACAGAAGTCAAGTGCCCCTGCCTTAAACAGCAGCCCCTCCCTGGGTTATAGCGCTCTACATTTTTTAACGCTTCCACATAATTTATCCAGTCTGCTGCTCAGGATCAATCTTGAGCCAGGCATGGTTACCATCCTCGTTTTCCTATAGAGTAAGAGCACTTCCAGACATGGAACTGGATTTTTCTGCTCTATTCTAATAGAAGCCAGAGAATCAACTTGGAGTCCCTTGGGCCAACTTGTCTAGAAGGACAAATGACCTTGGAGCTCCCAGGCAAAGCCTCTCTCAGCAGGGGGAGGTGGGCATGGGAGGTGAGGGATCAGTTCTTGACACACTAAGTTTGAGGAGCCTCTGGGACACCCAAGTGGAACAGCCCAGGAAGGAGATGGGCATGAGACTGGAGCCTCCCCCTGCAATGACCAGACACCTACTGCCACGCCGAGAGCCTCTTTACCTTCTATGCTAAAGTGGCCAGTCAAGGGGCATCTGTTCAGAGGACAGTGGGACCAAAGCTCTGGGCACAGCCAGGATGGGGGTGGGTTGGGGTAGGGGCAGTGCTGTATGCAAGGACATCTGCCTGGGCTTGGCTCCTCCGTGCAAGGGAGAGCTGAGATCAGCCCAGGACCTCCTCAGCCCAGCTCAGAGGACCTTCAGATCACTATCTATCACTGACCACTGAGCACTTCTCTCCTCGGTGCCTCAGCTGCCTCCTCTAACACTCAGCAGGGCTGGGTAAGATGGTCTCCGAAGATGGCCCCCGATGATGCACACCTCCTGGTATTCGTGTCATGATATAGTCCCCTCCCACGCTGAATCTAGGCTGGCCTGTGACACACATTACTCCATAGAATGTGGCAGAAGTGATTCCATGCCAGTTCCAGCCTTAGCTTTTAAGAGAAATGGCAACTTCTACTTCCTCTTTCTTAGAAGCTTCACTTCTGAGATCCCTGAGTCACCGTGTAAGATGTCTGACAACCCTGCTCATGGGACCATGTGAAAAGGCCATGTGGAGAGGAAGAGAGGCCCAGCTGATGACTCAGCATCTTAGTTCAGCCTCCAGATGACTCCAGCCCCAGCCTTTATCTGGATGCACCCACGTGAGAGACCCCGAGCAGACCAGCAGAAGAACCAGCAAGCTGAACCCAGTCCACCCACTGACCCAGGAGAGAGAATAAAATAGTGGTTGTTTCAAAGCCGCTGAGTTTTGGACTGGTTTGTTATGCAGTGACAGATAACGAAAACAGTCTTCCCGTTGAGCTATTGGCTGGTATTCCTGAGTCTCGTACCACCTTCCTCCCAGCCCCCAAGACCTGACATGGTTAAGTCAGGGCTTGGTTAACAAGCAAGTGAATACTCAAGTTAATATCTATACCAAGCAGGCGGGCCAGTTTTTAGTATGGGAAGGGATGCACACATGCTGTCGATTCCAGAACTGAGCTTTCAAAAGACCCAACCCAGTTCCCACAGGGCTGGAGACCAAGGCAGGGGAACTGGCTGGCTCCCCTGCTCCATCTCTGAGTGCTGGCCCAGAGAAGCAGATGGTGAGGCTCAGATGCCATTCAGATGCGCTCGCACGGCTCTGAGATTGAAGGCTGTGGTATGGCGAAACAGGATGGTTGAGCCACCTCCCAGCCTGGCCCACAGGGAAGTAGGCCAACTGAGCATAGCTCTGCCGTCTTGGTCACGCTTAGGTCCCCCTCACATTTCCCACCACCTCAGACCTGATCCCTCTGCTTCATCTGTCCTGGACCAGCTCTTTCTTGACTCCCATCTTTTGCAGGCCCAAATGCCACCCCTGCAACTGTAATCACTTCTCTGCTCTAGGGAATCTTTCCTTCTCTTTCCCCAAGATCTCCAGGATCACAAGATCATAGTCATATGGGGACTGCATTCACTGAAATGTGTCAGGAGTGACTCTTATCCCACTACTAGCCCATGAACTTCTCGAGAGCAAGGACTACAGCTTCATTTTTCCCTCTAACACATTCCATTAGTAAGTTCATTCAGTCATTCATTCACTCAACAATCCACTATGTGCCAATATCTGTTTGGTGCAGGGACATAAAGCGAAAAAGTATTATCCCCGCCCTGGAGTCATGTTTGGTCCAGTTGGACAGACAGGCATGGAAATAGGCAATTATTACACAATCACATCATGCTAGGAGGGAGGAGTGTACACAATGCAGTGAGAACAGTGGGCCTGGGAGGAGGGGCTACAGATAAAATTCACTAGTGATTCTCAAATGCCAGGCTCTGCTCTAAGCATTTCGTTTATTTCTATTTCTATTTTCATTATTTTGAAGTGCTTAAAAGAGTAAACTATTATTATTTTAGAATAGGAAAGTAAAGACAAACTGTACAAAATCCCAAAAGTGCCAATGCCGCCCTCTGAGCCTTCCCAGAGGAACATGCCCTTCCCCGTATTTTGTGCCTTCCAGATATACTATATTTTATGCATAATACGTCTGCATGTGCATGTGCACACATGCACACACACGCACGGCTTTTATGTAAATGGTTGCACAATATTCTGCATCTTTTTCTTCATTGAACGTATCTTGGGGCTCACTCCGTGTCCGTGTAGAGAGCTTTCATCCCTGGCTAATGACTGTGCAGAGTTATAGTTTGCCGTTGCAGGAATGTACTATACTTTGTTTAAGCAATCGGCTATTAATGGCTGTTTATGTTTCTTCTAATAGTTCACTATTACAAATAATGCTACAATAAATAAACTTGTATATACGTTATTTTGAACAAGTGTCAAATATTTATAGGATAAATTCGTAGAAGTGAAATTGCTGGGTCAAGGGTAAGTGCACTTAAAATTTTAACTGCCCTCCATCTAATGTCTAGTTCTTAAAAACATACCACCAAGCTTTATAAAGCTTTTCCTCTAATCTCCTACCAGAACTCCCTTCTGCCGTGGCCAGAAAACCTAGGCTGGCCAAGGAGGAGAAAAAAGGTAGCATTTCCTTTTAAAATGCTTCTTTTCTTCTATCTAAGTATAAATATAAATTTAATATACAGATATATACAAATTTCATGTTCGTGTATTAAATTTGTATTTAAAATATAAATAGCATTTAGTAATACGCTTAATAATGCAAATACAAATATGTTTATATAAATAACTTAAATGTAAATGTAACATTCAGCAGGGGGGTGTGTGGTCAGGCACCGCGTGCAGCTGCCATGGGGCAGAGTCTACCCGAGCAGGGAGGGCGGGAACCTGGCCCTGGTGCCCTCCTTGGGATCCTGGAGAGAGTCTTGCCAGTAGCAGGTCCAGCCTTGGGTTGTGCAGGTTCAGAAGCCAAGCTGTGGCATCTTTGCTCACCCTGGCTTGGGGTGGGCTTTCTGTCACAGGTTCCAGAAGAGCCTGCCTGATGCAGGCTGGTCGTGGGAGAACCTGACCCGGGGGCAAGCTGAGGGGATCCTAAGGGAGCGGCTGTTTATGCGTGCGACACCTGGAGGGCCGAGAGGGGTTAACCAGGCCGACCAGGAAGGGGTAGGCGCCCAGACAGAAGCAGAGCCAGACGTCTGCAGAGGGGAGGAAGCAGGCAGCTTTCTGAGCGCTGACGTGGTTCCCAGCAGCTGGGGCTTCGCTTGAGAGGTTGAGTGACGAGGGCCGGGTGTGTGCACACAGGTGCTGGCTTTGTGATTAATCGGATTCATCCTGATCTTTCAGATGAAGTGGCCAGAGTCTCACCGGAGCAGTGAGCAAGGGTGTGACTGAACAATCAGCTTCCTGACCCCCACCCCCGGCCCCCGTGCATCTCCACCCTGCGCTCAGACCTCTGAGACCCACGCCCTGGCTTCTCAGCCTGGTTTCCCAAAAGGCGGTGACCCTTGGAGGCCTGGCATCCCTCAAGCCCCGCGGGGCCACACCTGGGGCCCTGCGACTGCCGAGGGAGAGCCGCCTCGCCAGGCCCTGTGAGAAGGCCGACGGGAGACAGGCCACGGGCGTGCCAGAACCTGTCCTGGTGTGCACACATGTGCACACACAGGAAACCAGTTACCCTTCCCCGGCTGAGCCCTTAGGAACGTTCTCCAGTATTTACTATTCCTCCGAAGTCATTACCTTATCTCAGGGGCCCTTTGGAGCCTGGGTGAGGCAGGAAGGAAAGGACAGGGCTGGGAGAAGAGGAATTTGCCCTCTGCTGTGTCTCAGGTCTCCAGGCTTCTGGGGGAGCAGCCTGTACCTCCCCAAACTGCCACTAGCCAGGCCCAGGCCATGTCATCGTCCCCACACCTGCCGCAGGCCTCTTGTCCCTGCCTCCAGCGACTTCCTGCCAGTCCATCTTCCATAAGAGGGATCCTCCTGAAATGTCGCCCCCCTGTGCATAGCTCCACTGGGCTGCCTTCAGACTGAGGCAAACTCTTTTCTATGACTTAGAAGGCCCTTTGGAATCCCGGCTGACCTGTCTAGCCTTGCCTGTCCCCATTCCCCACTCACTCTGGGCTTGGGGCACAATGTCCCACATCTGGTCCCTGACAGCACCAGGGCTCATGCATTAGTTCCTATGGCTGCTGTAAGAAACTGCCACTAACATGGTGGCTCAAAACCACACAGATTGATTATCTTCCAGTTTAGGCAGTCTGAGCCCAAAAATGAGTCTTAAGGGGCTAAAATCAAGGTGCCAGCAGGGCTGTGTTCCTTCTGGGGGCCCTAGGAAGGAATCCATTCCCTTAGATTGTCCAACTTCAAAATGCCGCCTGAGTCCTTGGTTTGTGGCCCCATCCTCAATCTTCAAAGCCAGCAGTGTAGCATCTTCCGATCTTGCTTTCTCTGACCTCTGTTTCCTTGGTCACATCTTCGCTCTCTGACTCTGACACTCCTGCCTTCCGCCCGTAAGGGCCTTTGTGGTTGCATGTAGGGCCAACCCAGGTAACGCAGGAGAATCTCCCCATCTCAAGATCCCTAATTGGGTCACTTCTGCAAAGCGCCCTGTGCCATGTAAGGCAGCATATTTGCAGGGATTAGGACGTGGACATCTTTGGGGGCCGTTATTCTTCCTGTCACAGATCACGCTGCGCTTTGGCACATGCAGGCCCCTCGGCACTGCAGGCAGAACAATGGCTGACTGGGAGGCCACATTGGGGCTCCAAGCCAGGCCATGCTCTGCTCATCGAGCTGTGTGTACGGGCATGGGCTGCATCCACCCAGAGGGGGCACCTTTGTCTAATTCACACAAAGGTACCACATGGGCCAGCAGAGGCCCTGCCTGAAACCCCGACCCTCTTCCGCCCATTCCCCTCCTGACCGAGAGCTACTCATTCTTCAAGCCTGGGCTCAGTTCAGGCCATTTCCCTGACTCTCCCCTGTTCCGTACCCACACTCCCAGTAGCATTAGTCACTCCTTCTCTGGGCTCCCACTTTATCCTGTACTTTCCATATCCCAGCACTGACCACAGGACATTGGGAATGTGTGTCTGCCTGAGCAGGATCTGAGCCCAGAACTGGAAGCTTTCCCCTGCAGCCCTGCTCTTCCCCAGGCCCCACCACCTCTGTTCTCAGGATAGACACCCCCTCTGGGGTGTTCCAGCTCCTGCCTTCTTTGTCCCGCTGGGTGCAGGCCTCACGTAAGGCTACAGAGGTCCTATGAGACAGGCAGGAAGGAAGCAGAGGTGATCCTCCCCTCAGAAATGCTCCCAGCCCTGGGGGAGCCACCCTACCCAGGGAGCCCCAGAGCAGACAGTGAGCAGCTTGAGGTCCTGCTGCCAGAGGAGCTCAGGCTGTGGCTCAAGGGAGATCAACCAGAGAGGCAGGAAAAGGTCAGGGAAGGCTGCATGGAGGAGGCAGTCTCCAGGAAGGGGAGAGGAAGGAGCAGAAAAGGAGCGACAGGGATGCAGAGTAAATGAAAGGGGAGCTGTCCCAGCCTCTTCTCACAGAGGGCCAGAACAGGGAGGATCTTGCCCAGGGTCACTCAGTGAGCCAATGGCAAAGCTGGGACTAGAACCCTGGTGTCCTGGCGCTCAGCCCGTGGCTGTACCAGACATTGCCTTTCCTCTTCCTTCTCTGCCTCCCTCAGCCCCTGATCCGGGGGATCCCCTGAGAAATGGAGCACCCAGATCTCTCTCCAATGAACACAAGCGTTGGCAAGCCGCACCCTAGATGATACAAAAAATGAATATACTGAGAATAAAAACGAAACACTCTTGGAAATTAAAAACATGATAGTGGCAATAGAAGGCTTGGAAGGTAAAGTGGGGGAAATCTCCTAGAAATTAGGGAAAAAAATAGATCCACATCAAGTATATCTTTGCAAATGTCAGACAATCAGGGCCATAGATAGAATTCTACAAATTCTAAGAGGTGCAGAAATCAGGTCACATTGCAAGGATGAGGAATCAGAATGACTTTGATCTCAGCAGTGCTGGGACACGAGAAGACAGTGAAAGAACACTAGAATGGTGGAGAGAAATGGTCTCCAACTAGAGCCCTCCATCCAACCAAAAGACCAACTGTGTACGGGAACAAAGACGCTTTCAGACATGTGATATCACAAGAAACACTAACTGCTGTGCTATTTGAGGGGGTCCATATACGTGTAGAAAATCTAAGGAAAAGGAAGCAAGTGGACGGGAGGGAGAGCAATACGATCAGGGAGTGACACCCAAAAGACTTCTAAGGCATGAGTAATACTATACTTAGTGGTCACATTAAATAATATACTTAATTATTCTCCAAATTGTATTTATTTTATACACTCTTCTGAATGTACAACATATTTCACAATAAAGATTGTTTACACAATTTACACAATGAAGATTATTTACATATTTCACAATAAAGATTGTTTAAAGAGGCTTCTGGAGGGCTGGCAATGTCCTGTTTCTTGACCTGGGTGATTGTTACATAGGTGTTGACTTTATGATAATTTGTTAAAGTGTATATTTATGTGTTATGCATTTTTCTACATGCATGATATATTTCCCAATAAAAAAATTAAAAGAAAAAGAGATTGTCTACTGTTCTGTTTTGTGATGTCTTCTCCCCTTTTTGGCTCCCAAATTTCAGCGAATTCTGCTCCACAGCCTTGTGCTGGTGGCCTCCGCCTTGTGTTGCTGGTCCTTGGGGGAAGAGAGGACCCCAGGGGGAACAGGGGGTTCTAGGCAGGGATGATGCGGCACAGAAAGGGAGGAGAGGAGAGTAGCAGAGACTTCAAGCAGAGGCAGAATGTTGGAGACAGACGAGACCAGAGTAAACCTAACTGTCCCCAAGTCATTGGGAGGGGAGACATTCTGGGGTCTTCACCTTATGTGGGATAGGGACTCAAGTCAATGCACTTAAATATTACAGAAAAGGTTAACCCTATAATCCTGGAGAATTTGGAGGCACCCTAGCAACTCAAAGATGGGTTACGCAGGAGCAAGTAAGAGGTGGACATGGACATGCTTTATGAGTGCCAGGTAGTTTGGAGGGTTAATAACTGTTAGTAGTGATGGGATTCCTTCTCCATCCCCTTCTGGGGTGAGTTTTTCTAAGAGTGGTAAGGTCTTTGTGAGAGGGAAGGTAAACCAGTCAGGGATCCTAGTTGCAAACAATACAATCCACTCTAGCCGGATCATGCAGAAGGGTAAGCTATTAAAAGATATTATGAGGCTCAGAGAACTCTCAGGAGGCCAAAGAGTCAGACTTGGATGCTGTGGAGCCAAGAACAATAGCCAAGTCACACAGCAGGAGCCGCCCAGAGAAGGCAAAATGGCGCCACCACACCACAGACAGTCTCGCCCTAATGGTGGCCCCAGAAACTGCCACTGCTGCCGTGAAGGCCCAGAGCCCCATGCCACCATGCTATCCCATGAAGGACACCTACAAGACTCATGCACAGACGTGTGAACAACAGAGCCTGGTCACAGGGACTGTCCCTCGGGAGGCAGAAAGTGAGTTCTGGCTTCCGCCTTGACTAGGAGGGACTCATAAAATGGAAAATTCTCCAGACATAGGAAGTGTGTATGAAAGACGCAGGATGGCCACGGATGTGACAAACACATACTTTTGGAAGGACAGAGTGGGGTGATTGGGTAGAGGGAGTTATTTTCAAGCCCAAGGCAGCAGCCAGGAAAGAGGGAGCTGGGCCACTCATGGACTCTGGGTCCTGGCTGGGGTCGGGGCAGGGTGGACAAGGGCCCCTACTCCCCATCCTCACATCCTGCCTGGATTCAATCTCCTCTCCTGGGAGTAGGGCTCTGAGACGACCCTAGCTGCTCCATGTGCCTGCAGCCCTGCTCGCCCTTCATCCAACCGGCCACCTCTCACCACCCGGAACCAGGGCCACAGCCTCAGTCCTACCATCTTCCATCTCACCCTGCTGCCCCCACCCCACTCCCTGTGTCTTAGGGCCCAGAAACCTCTCCCAAGTCCTGACTGAGGAACTGGAGGCCGAAGACAGTCATGCTGGAGCAGCTGGCCGAGGCTGGGGTACAGCTTGGGAGAAAGGCTTTCTGTGCACCACAGAGCATCTTGGGTCTGAAGACAAGTCAGAGAAACACAGCTGTCCCCAAGAGGAGGGCGGCCACAGGGCCAGGATGAGCACAGAGCTTATTGGCACTGCTTCCCCTGAAGTCTAGCTGTCCTTGTGGCATCACTGTCCTACCAGGCTGGGAGCTTTCATGCAACAACCGGGAGTCAGAGCCCAAGAAAGAGAGGAAGACTGGGTAGGGAAAGCCACCTTTTATAAGTATTCAAGGACTTCCAAAGGAACGTACCAGAAACGAGGAGAGGTAGGAATCATCTTGTGACCGGTTTCTAACTTTAAGTCCAGTCTGCGAAAGAAAGTGCCTTGCATGTCCCAGCTCTGAGACAGGTCCTGGGGACAACAGGATGGGAGGGCACCAGCTCTGCCCTCGTGTCTACCTCCACTTCGGCAGCCCTCCCCAGCCCACAATAGACCAGGACAAGGTGCTGGCAGCCTCTCCCCATTAACCGCACCCCACAGGCTGAGGTGGGGCGGGCTGGATTCCTCCTCTTGCTTTCCATGGACGTGGTGCCGCCGGGCCAGGCTGCAGAGGCCGTGGGGCCTGGCATGGGCCACGTGGGGTTGGCGCTCAGAGAGGCGGGGGCAGTGGGAATGAGCTCATTCTTTCCTCAGCTCAGGAGCGCTGATCGTAAAACCAGGACACTGAGCAAATGGCCCCAGGTGTGTGCTCTCGCAGTTTCGCTGGGATGGTAGTTGGGAACTGGTAGAGGCTGACCTGGTTTCGATGAAGCGGCTCCTGCTCTGGCACAGCTTGGCTCTGCTGCCTCCTCTCCCCTCCCTTCCTCACCCACTTTCTGGAGGAGCCGGCCTTCACCGTGGCCCCTGGGAGTCATGGCAAGAAAGCAAAGGGGGTGTTCTCAGAGGGGTCCCCAGAAAAGCCCCTTTGCTAGAGAGGCTGTACCAGGAGAGGCCCAGGGTGTCCAGAGAGGGGACAGCATCCTGTGCCTCCCTTGGGGGTCCTCTTGCTCTCAGCTCCTTTGAGTCACCATTTACTTCACAAAGATCTAGAATCAGATGTGGCAGGACTCAGAATCCTCTGGTCTCTAAAACTGCTTCCTTCTACAGATGGGGAAACTGAGGCCCAGAAAGGGGAAGGGAGCAGTCACAAAGTCAGATAGTGGCAGAGCCGGGACCTCACTCAGATTTCTAGACTCCCAGCCCATCCTTGTCCCTTGGCCTCAATGGAACAGCATGGGAAGGAGTCATAAACTGAGGCTCTCAGACCACGGGAAATGGCCTTGCTCCTCAGGCTCCTGAGGCTGTGCCTCCCGTGGGAAAGGCAGTGGCCCAGCAGCGCACTGGAGAGGCCCCACAGGGTCAGTTCCCGTCTCCCCTGCCCGTTCTTCGGTGCCGCAGTTCCTCCCAAGCTGCCTCTCCCCATTCAGAGCTCACCTCAGATACCCCAGGACAGTCGGGAGAGCACCCCCCAAGCCCTCAGGAGATGGGGGAGCTTCCCACCCTCCTCTGCAGACAGCCTTCCCACCACCCAGCTTACCAGGCCCTCACTAACCTCACAGGGCCTTCCCTGCCTCCCCAACCTGGCTGGTCTCACTGCCTTTGCCCTCCCAGGACAAGCCCACCTCCTCCAGGAAGGCAGCATGGGGAGGTGGAGGTTCAGGAGGCTGACAAACTGAGGCCTGAATCCTAATGGCCACCTACAGCTTTGTGATCTCAAGTCACCTGGGCTTTATGAGTGAGATTTCTCAAGATGTCAAGTGGGCCATACCCCTCCCTGCGTGGTTTCAGTGAGGACTGGAGATGCTCACACATAGTAGGCCCTCCGATCAAGGTGGCTGTTATTACTAAAGATGTCTAGAAGTCTCTCCGACGCCCCAACCCTCAGGTTCCAAGGCCCCGCCCTTCCTTGGGGTCACAAGCTGCTGTCACTGTCCCATGCTGTGGGTTCAGGCTGTGCCCTTGCCCCTCCCCACCCCTCTTGAGCAGGGTGAGTGAGAGAGAAGAGGGCCCCTCAGTGTGAGAGACACACACACTTGCCTTCCTGCTCCTTTATTCATCATCTCAGAAAAATGGGGGAAAACAACATTCATCAGCTGGAGGTGGACAGGCTGGGGCACACCCATACAATGGCATGATGCTCGGCAACAGAAAGGAACGAAATAGCAATACATCCAACAACAGTGCCTCTCAAGAGCGTCATGCTAACATGTAGCAGCTAAATGAAAGAAGGAAACACAAAAGGCATCACACTCTGCGAGTCCGGTGGACGACCCCAGAAAAGGCAACACTGTAGCTACAGAGAGCAGCTTGGCGGTTGCCTGAGGTGGAAGGGGCAGTTGGGGGTTGATTGCAACGTTAACAGCAGATAAACTATTCAGTATCTTGTTTGGTGATAAGTATACGGCTAGTTCCGTATGGTGGAACTAATCCAACTGTACACTGAAAATGGGTGAATTTTACTGTATTTTCACATTGGAAAATATGATCTGGGATGCAACCTATATCTTGCCCAGCCATATACACACGGAAAGATTTCTCTACTTAGAGAAGTCTTAAGAAGTGTCCAGTACTTAACAGAGATAAGACATTGAGTGATCAGGGAAAATGAGGGAGGATTTGACAAAATACAACACCAGAGCATCACAGAACAATTGGCCTTAAATTGACAGGAGTCTCTCTAGAGCTGCCTGTCCTCTCTCCGTCTCCCTCTTGCAGCCTTTTCTCTTTCTGTCTCCCTCTCTGCTCCTCTCCACCTCAGTGTGCCTCCCTCCTTCCTTCTCCCCTCCCCTTCCTCTCCATAACGTCTTTCTGTCTCCCTCTACTGTCTCCGGTGTCCCATATATGCCTCCTCCCTTCTCCTTCAGCCAGAAAACAAAAGACAGAAATAAAACATAATCAAACCCTCGTGCAAATGGACACCCCTGGGCTGAGCAAGTCGAAGACTTCAAAGCACAGCCTATTATTTCCTCTGTTATTTCCAACCGGCCACATAGCTTGCTCTTCTCCTGGACTTGCCTTGCATCCTCACGGTGCCCAGCACAGGGCCAGGCACACAGCGACCCCTCAAGAAGGATGTGCATTTGGTCAGGGTGAGGTCAGAGGGGGAAGGGGAAGAGGTCAGGGTCAGGGATGGGTCAAGGCTAGGAGGGGCGACAGAGAGGGGCTCCTTTGGAGCTGTTAATTCCTGGTCTTACTCCTGTGAGGCGACAGAACAGAAAAAACTCGCACACCCTCAGTCCTCCTCCCAGACCCTCTCAGCCCCAATCAGCATCAGTCATGGAGGCTGGGGCTGGGGGCTGGGATGGAGACCTGGTCAGCATCAGCCTGGCTGATGCCAATTAAGACCCGGGAATCCCCTGCCCCTAACCCTGGGCTCAGATCAAAAGACCTTGGCCCTCAGATGAGGGCCTCCAGACCATAAATCTGAAGGAGCCCAGCCTCCAGTTAATGAGCTGCCTTAGCTGAGACCAGAGTGGGATCCCGGATCCTATTTCATTCCAGGGAGCAGCCAGCCCAGAGTGAGGGGCCTGGAGGCCCTAGACTCGAGAGCGCCCTGTCCCCCCACCCACAGCACCCAGCTTTGCTCCATAAATCCTGAGGTCACTACCTCAGAGGGGACATGAGGAATCACACTCGGTCTCCTGGGCAGCTCCTGCCCACCGGGGCCCAAGAGCTGCTCTCGGTGTCCATAGTCTGGCCCCACAAGAATTTTAACCGCTAACATCTGCGTTCAGGAGACTCCGGAAGAGCAAATGTCTTCAGTTCCTTTGATTCCTTTCACACAGAGCGCTTTTTAAATTTTAATTTGAGGTGACCTCTGACCTCAGTTCCCACTCCCATAGATTCCAGATATTTCCTGCACCCTCACATAACCACCCAAGCCAGCCTCCACCTGACCAGAAGCCTTGCTAAGGCGGCACTGGCTCTCCCAGCCATGGCCTGAGTGGGGCTAGGAGCACCCTGGCCTCTGGTTCCCTCCCAATACCCCCTGACCTCTCCCAAGGGCCGAAGATGCCTGCACGCCCATGAAACATCTCCGCAGGGCTCTGGGACCCGTCCCCCTCCCCTATCCTAGCCCCAGGAAGCCAGGGATGCTGGCGTCTTTGGTCCCCTGCTGTCATGATTTTCAGTAACAACAATAGAACTGTTGGTGGAGCACCTACCTCATGTCAGCGAACCTGGTTGCTCAGGAATAATTGCTCCTAACTTACAGATGGGAAGCCACACTGGAGAAGGAAAGGGACCTGAAGAGTGCGCAGCCAGTGCGCAGCAGAGCCGGAACCACAAACAAGGCTTTTCACCATGAGCCCTCTGCAAGAGGGGCACAAGCCACAGGCACTGGGTGCCTGGTGTTGGAGGTGCTGGAGCATAGGTGAGCCCACCCAGTTTGTGAGCCTGAGAGGCTGAGGTCCTTTCACCCAGGTGTGGCCTGCCTATCCCAGTATGGTGACCAGCATGGTGAAGCACACAGGGTCTCAGCAAAAGCCACAGAGGGCAGAGAAGGGACAAGGGAAAGGAGGATAGGAAAGAGCAGGGCCCGTCAGACCCTGAGCCTCCAGCCCTCTCTTTCTAAGTAGCCTTTGGACTAAATTAGAGAGTTGCCTCTCTGTGTGCAGGGACCCACTGTGTGCCCAGCACTATGCCAAGCTGAGCTGTGCTGGAGGGCTACCAAAGGGGTGAGGTGTGTGAGGTATGACTGCCTTCAAGCTCTAAGAGACTAGCAGAGGAGCAGGGACACATGCATGTGAAGTGGCCCCAGGACCAGAGCCCGGAGCTGAGAGGGTCAGGCAGGCTCCTTGCAGATGGGGACTTTCCAGCAGGGCCTGGTTACACAGAGGCCTCCCACAAGTCACCCACACGGTGCTCAGTCAGGGACCCGGCAGCCATCGCTGCAATGTGGCCACTGCCAGTGAGTGCCTTAGGTTCTCCAGAGCCCAGAGCCTTGAAGACCCAGCCCAAGCTATGAGGTGGCCTATCGGCCCCTCCCCTGGGCCAGAGGCTAAATGGCACCATCAGGCAGCCTCACTGGCCCCAAAGCCCAGCTCCACTGCCGCCCCAGCTTTCTCGCCAGTGGTTTGACCCCATGACTTCCCGTGAAAGCCTTCCCCTGGTCCCATCCCGTCCTCGTCATGCCCGTGACTCACACTGCCTTCCCAGGCCCAGCTCACCACAACTGACATCACCTTCACGCCCACCCCTTTCCAGCAAACCCCAGTGATCTTCTCGTTCCTCCAATCCGTCTTCCTCCTCAGAGTCAAGAATACTAGAGCTGGAAAGGATCTTAGAGAGTATCTGGGGTGGCCTCACTTTACAGTTGGGGAAATTGAGACCCTGAGAGGCCAGAAGTTTGTTCCAGTTCACAGGCTGTGATGCATTTAGAATTTGCCTCTTTGACGGAAAGGGGTGGATTTAGGGCTCCAGCAAAATGTCAGGGGTATACTCACTGCTCTGCTAGTAACTAAGCTCTTACCCCTCACACCTGCCCAGTGGAGCCCAAAAACCAGGGTCCAGACTCCCTGGGCTCCATGGCTGCCCCCTGGGCACTGAGGCACCAGGAGCAGCAGATGAAGGGATCGTCCCAGCCCCGTCCCTCTGCCCAGGTGGCAAGTGGCCAGTTCTTCCTCAGAGAGATCAATTGTTTCCAAGAAAGAGGAGAAGAGAAGGAAGGAGCAGGTGTAAAATCCTGCCAGGAAGGGGAGGTTGAGCCACAGCTGCATAAAAGGGAGGGGTCCTCTCCAAGGACCCAGAGCTGACAAGGAGACGCAGACAGAGGCAAGTGTTCGCCAGTTCTCAGAGCACGCTTCGTGCTTCAGGAGGTGAGAACAGCCCATGGATCAGCAGTTTTCAAAGTGTAGTTGCTGGTCCAACAGCATCAGCATTGCCTGGGAGCTTGTTAGAAATACAAAATGCAAGTCCGTCAGCTCCACCCCAGACCTAATGAATCCGACACTATGGGGCGGGGCCCAGCAAGCTCTCCAGCTGATTGTAAGGCATGCTCAAGTCCGAAAAACACTAAAGAGCAGCCAAAGCGATTAGTAGGTCTGGTACCTAGTCAGCACATGTTAGTCCTGCCCCCACGGGGCTCACTGATGTTCCCATAAGCCCACTCCACTTGCCCTCCCAGCCAAGTCAGGCAGGACTGCCACAGGCAGGAGATGCCAGAGGGACTCATTCCATGAGACTCATGGTCAGAGATGTGGCCCACGGGCATGGGTAACCCCAAAGGCACATCCCCCATCCATCTGCCTGCAATGTTGCCTCTGTCCTTACAAATAGGATTCTGCCTCAGTTTTCCTGCCGCACACTTCGGCTTACCATTGACCTTAGATCTCTGGCCTGGACCACTCCACTGGGCCCTGTACCATGCCATACAAGAAGTTGCATCGTCAGTGGAGTACCATATCCTGCTCCTGCCCTCCTGGTGCTGGCTGGGGTCATTTGTGGACAAACAATCAGCCATAACTGTGCTACAGCTGCCCGGGTTCTTCACGTACAAATGCACAGGCTGTCTACTGAACAAGGGCCACTGGCTGAAGGAGCTCATGGAGGGAAAAATCCAGTTCACATTCCCCTAGTGCAAGGTGGCATCCACCACGCTGGGCACCTTTTTCTAATTTGCACAAATGTGTTCTATGGGTTAATGCTTGAGTGTCACCCCCTCTTCTCCAAGATTCCTCTGTTTCTGAGCTGGACCTCCCCCTGCTTTCCCCACGTCTACACCAGCTAGACCTCCCCTATCCCCTCATGCCTGAACCAGCTGGAACCCCACCCTCCCTAACTGGCCATGCCTATTGGCATCACATGCGCCCTAATTGTCTTCTTTCTTTGGAGCCCCTTGGCTGGACCAGTTGCCTCACCTTTTCTCTCCTTACTGTTCATCCTCACTGACTCTCCTGTCATCTTTAAGATGACATAATAACTAGTAGACAGAACATCTTTGTCAATTAAAGTTTGAGGCCATTTCATTACAGCGTCTCCTAAGCCATCCCACTCACCAACATGCTGGAAAGGCCTTCCTTCTATGGCCCGCCTGGTGCTTCATCCCTCGTAACTTCTGCACATTAGGGGCTGGCCTCCCTCTGCCCCAGGGTAGCCCACAGAGACTTGGAAGTCGTCCTCCATGTCTGGTTCCACTGGATCTTCTCTTCCCCGCTGCTTTAACTAGTCCACTGGTGGCTTGGTCTCTCCCATCACTGCAAGTCAAGCTCTGCAATGTTGATTCTGCTAATTGATTTTTTTCCAGACAATCGAACCAGCAGGCACCTAACTTTTCCATTTTAACCATTTGAGACTAAGAAAAATGTTTCTAAAACACAATATATTCTTCTCTACCTCCTGGAATAGATGAAAGGAGACAAAATGTAGCCTTTTCTTGGGGCCTCTAGATAATAATTATTTTTTAAGCCACTATAAAAGAGGTTTTAATAATTCAAGTAATTACATGATCACTGTAGGAAAAAAATGGAAAACACAGACAAATGAAAGAAAAAAGAATGTTATCACCTGCTATCTTACCAGCCAGAGGCAATGACTAATGACTTTTAGTTGTATAACTTTCTGGACTTTTTCCTAAGCAAACACCCTTCACAAGTTTGGGGCACAAATTCAGTCATTCTTATTTATTCAATAATTGCTTGAGCTCCATATGCCCATATGAACAGGAAACTCATTCCACAACCACTCTTCCACACCCACTCCCCCAAGGAAATTGGGGGCATACTCGGTGCTAGGAATAATTGTGATTACAAATGGCAATCAGAGAGAAACTGGAAAACCAAGAAGTGCTGATTTCCCTTGCTTCTGGCACGGCACTACGGTATCTCTACGGAAAATGGTCTTGGAAACTCAGCTAAGATCCTGCCTTGCTGGGCCTGCCCCTCACCTGGTCCACAGAGGTGCCCACCATCGGGCTCCAAGGTCACCGCTCACACTTCCAAGTTTAGCCATGTTCTCAAGCAGAGCATGACCATGGCAGAGGCCTCTGAGTCCAGGGGAGCTTCCATCCTCAGCCACACTCCGCGTCCAGGCACCTCGAGGCTCTGAGGTTGAGCCAGGTCACCGGTGCTGACACCTCCTTTCTTCTGGTGCCATCCCCTTGTGAGCTGTGGGTCTCTCTTGCTGGGGCACGTCATCAGAGGAATTCCAACTTCAACATGAAGGGGTCTTTGTCTTCATCCCTTTCTTCCCAGTTGTTCCTTTGCCCCAAGCAAACCAACTCCCTGGTTCTCCCTGCGGGCACAAAGAGGGGCCTGCCCTTGTCAGGCCACCCAGGAATCTGTTCTATCCTTTCCCTGGGGAAATCAAGGCCTGCTGGCCTAAACTCTGGATAACCAAGAGGGGCCACTCAAGGGACATTTCCCTTAATAAAGAAGTCAGTTCCTGCCAGTTGTCCAAATAAAGAAGGAGCTGATGGCAACTTGCATTAGAAAGAAAGAAAAGTTCTGACCTAACAGGCTCCCTGGAACCAGCAAATTTGCCATATACCCATTCTCCAGGTGAGGACACTGAGATGGTCCACTTACTTCTTGAGAGACTGAAGTGCCAGCCTCTAGCACTGAAGATCTTATCACAAAGCAGTTTCCTTGTGGCATCAATGTATCAGGAATTCCTCTCTTGCTGGAAAAAACTGAGCTCCCCCTCTGTCCCCAACCCCTGGGGCGTCAACCTAGGGCTGACCTGGCAGCACTACTTACGGGCTCCAGGTGTAGCCATGGTCACCCCTCAGGTCCCAGGACAGGGAGGATGTTGTTTCCAGGCCAGAGAAGGCCAAGTTTTGTCTCCTGCTGCCTGGGCTGGGGAAGCATCTTGTCAGCTCAGGGGCACAGCAGGAGCTGGGCTGGGACAGTCCCTGAAGTCAGTGCCCTCCTCGGGCACCAAGAATACATGGGATGGACAGTTTGGCATGCATCTATGTGTTGATGTTCTGAGATTGAGATAATTAAATATATTTTTCCCAGATGGAGAGAAGAGGAAAATGAAGGGAGCCAGAGTGCTCGGGAGCTGGGCATCCTGCTCTCCAGCTGCCTCTCCTCTTCCCAGCATCCCACCCCAGCTGTGGACCACGTGTTGGCATTGGGGCACCCTTCTGTGCTCCAGGCACTCCGCTAGGGAGCACAGCCAGTGTTGAGGGGAGAGGAGGATCCGCATCTTCCTTCCCCCACTCTAGCCCTTGGGCCAACACTTTCTGCTGTGGTGGTCAGGGGGACATAGAAGGCAAAGGCCCAACCTGGCGCCACCTGCCTGGGCACCAGCTTCTGGGAAGAGGAGCACCCATTCATGGAGCCTGGCCCAAACTCTCATGCTCATGGCCAAACAAACCCAGTTTTTTGGCCTCTGCTCGGTGGGACAAGTGTATATCTCACCTGACAAGCCTTGCGAGGCCAGAGACAAAGGGAGAGAAAAGGCAGGGACAGCAGCACCTCCCATTGATCTGGAAGCTGGAGGAGGAGCAGAGAACTGGGGTCTCACTCAGGGGAGTGGTCTGGACATTGCAGGGCTGGGGCAACGCACCAGGACAGTTGGAAAAGCCGCCCCCTTAAGCCTCTCCCGGGAGACTTCCTGGAGTTGTCACAGTGCACAAATGAGCAGAGGGAACAGTGCAAAGAGCCCTAGGGGCTGGTGCCCCCACTTCTTACCTGTGTTTGCTACAGAATTTTCATGGAGAAGGAGACAATGACTAGGGGCACTGGACTGATCTTGAAGCGGCCACTGCCTGGCAGGAGCACCGTTTTTGTTTAAATGGAAGGTTTATTTGGACTGTTCCTGGGGGACGGCTTCTTTCTCACACTATAATCTGCCTTCTCGTTACCTCAGCTATATCCTCCCCAGACCCCTCTGCCGTCCTGCCTCCAGTCTCTCCCTTCCAATCCACCCAGGCCTGCTGCTGCCTTAATCCTCATTTTACTAGGTGAAATTTTACCAGGTGTCAGTGTTCTGCTCCCGAACCTTCAATGGCTCCAACACGAGACAAGGCAAAGTTCAAACCCCACAGCCTGCATTCAGGATCTTCTGTGGTTCGGGTGACGATACAGTCCATTTTGTCTGGGACAGTCTGGTCTATACCTGTTGTCCTGGAGTAATTGTTAATATCAACTCCTCTCATTCCAAAAAGTGTCCCAGTTTGGACAATAAATGATGTGGTCCACCTGTCTCCAGTCCATTCCCAGCCTGATGTTCCAGACTGATGTCCAACTGTCTCTTCTTGAATCCTCGGAGTCAGCGGTTCCTAACTCTGGCTGCTCATTAGAACCACTTGGGAAGCTTTTAAAAAACACTGCTGCCTGGGTTCACCCTATAGCAATTTAATTAAAATCGAATTTCCAGTGGCTGGGCCCAGGTTTTGGTATTTTTTTAAGCCCCTAGGCAACTCTAATGTGCAGCCAGTGTTGAGAACATTTGATCTAAGTTAAGCAGGTGTCCTGGAACGCTGTCCCTGAGCCCATCTCAGACATTTCTGTCCCGGAGTTTTTCGGTAACTTGTCCCGGTTGTTCATCACTCATGTAAGTCCTACCCAAGCTGCCAAGCCCAACCCCAGTGCTGCCTCCTCCTCCATCTTTCCCGACCTCTGAGTTAGAAAGGGCCTCTCCTTCCAACCACTTCTGCCCTTTCCCTCCACGGCTACCTTGTATTATGCTGTATCTGGGTCCATGTTTTGCCTTCTTCATAGTCTATGAGCTCTGCGGGGTGGGTCACGTCTGATTAATCTCTGGCAGCCCAGGACCCAAAGCCAACTTGCAGTAAAGGCCATGCACAGGGCTGAGTGACTGTCACTGCTGGTCCTGAATTTGCACAGCACCACCCACCACCTGTCTGGATGCCAGGCTGCCTGTCCAAGTTAGCTTTCTTTTCCTGGTATGTGGCCTCTCATTCATTCATTCATTCCGCTTTCTGCCAGATGCTATTCTCCCCATGTCCTCTTCTTGATTCCCTGCACTATTGGAGAACTCATCTCCATCCCCGGGGCAGCCCAGCAGACCATCTTGGACATAAACAGTACTCAGCAAATATTGATTGATAACCGACTGACTAATGGATAAACAAAATATGATAAAGCCATATAACGGAATATTATTCAGCAACAAAAAGGAATGAAGTACTAATATATGCTACAATGCGGATAACCTTGAAGACATTATGTTAAGTGAGAGAAGCCAGACACAAAAGGCCATAAATCATATGATATAATTTATATGAAATGTCCAGAATAGGTAAATCGGTAGAAAAAGAAAATAGATCAGTGGTTGCCAGAGGCTGGGGGAGGGGAAAGTTGGGATTAACTGCTAATAGGTATGGGGTTTCTTTTTGGGGTTTTAAAAATGCTCTGAAATTGGATAGTGGGGATGGTTGCACAACATTGTGACTATACTGAAAACCACTGAATGGTACACTTTAAAACAGTGAATTTGGGGGCGGCCCAGTGGCACAGCGGTTAAGTGCAGATGTTCCGCTTTGGCAGCCCGGGGTTTGCCGGTTCGGATCCCGGGTGCGGACATGGCACCGCTTGGCAAGCCATGCAGTGGTAGGCGTCTCACATATAAAGTAGAGGAAGATGGGCACGGATGTGAGCTCAGAGCCAGTCTTCCTCAGCAAAAACAGGAGGATTGGCAGCAGATGTCAGCTCAGAGCTGATTTTCCTCAAAAAAAAAACGTGAATTTTATGGTATTTGAATTACATCGCAATTAAAAAGAAATATTGCTGATGGATTTTTCCTCCTTTACCCTGTTCTCAAACTTTCATATTCACTAGAATCACCTGAAATGTTTGCTAAAAGTGCAGGTTCCTGGGCCTTGCCTTGGAGCCTCAGCTTCCGTAGATGGGGGCAGAGCCTGCGAACCTGCATTCGATGGTGCTATTCTAAGTGCCACTTCCCTGTTCCCCCGAGGACTTGGATCAGAGCATTTCTGAGCCAACCTCAGAACCTCAGAAGACAAATAAAATTCTTTAACCTATTATTTCAGAAAAAAGGCTGAAGATTTCAAACACAACTAAAACTTTGTTTTCAGCCTGCTTCTTATTAAAAACAGACTGGGACCCAAAGAAACCCCATCAGGGGTAGGTAATGAAGTAATCATGATCATAATAAAAGAACAGAATGGAAAAACTGCCTGGCCTGGAGCAGACCACAAAAAAATTGTCTTCTACCTCCAGTGCTCGACGAGCCACTCAGATGAAAATATCCCACTAGCCACAGGGAGAGCTTAATTTGGGGAGGGAAAATGAAACATTAGTAAACCACTGCTCACTGCCCCCTGCACAAACACACACTTGCAGACACCCACGCCTACACAGCCAAAATTCTAATTTTTGGTATGGGCTCCATGATTAGGGCTTTCTTGGGGGTTACAAGGAAGCAGAGTTGTAAATCGGTATTCGAATGTGATCAAAAGGAATGTCTGTATGCAATTATTTTGTTTTGAGACCAGCGTTCAGAGGCACCAGCTCTAAAGCTCTGGCTGCTCACGTGGTGTGCTCTCGCACACATACACGCACATGACTTTTGTCCCCCAGAAAAAAGGGAAGACAAAGGCCTGGGTTTTATCATTGTTGCCTCTTTGTTAGAAGTCTCACCCCAATAGCTCAAAAAGGACCCTCTCCACCATCTGCCCTGGCTGGTCCTTAGCCATTGAAAGAGGAAGTCCAGCTAACAACCTCTTGCCCCGGAAAGTAGCAGTTACTGTAATTCGAGAACAGACATCCCTTGCTTAACAGAAATTTACTTAACAAAACTCCAAATTGAATAAGCAGTAAATGAGAGGAAATAACATTGGCGATGCGCGTCTCCTGAGTTCCGGGTTCTGTGCTGGGCAACTTCACATGCATTTTGGAATTTCATTCAACAGACATCACAACAACCCCACAATGGACGTATTCTCATCCCCCATAGGACAGGGAAGAATCTCAGGCTCAGAGTGGTTGTGTAACTTTCTCATGGTCACAAGGTTAGCGAGTGGCATTGTTAAATCAAATGAAAGATCTCAAAGGAATAACACAGAAAAAGTTCTATGGAATCTCGGTGTCCTATGAGTCCCTCTTGTGTTAGCCAGCTTGCTAAGGCTGTTGCCATGTGTTATACATGCACATGAGAAAGCAAAACTCCGTTTGTCAGATAACGTCTGAAGCAATCAGCACTTTGCCAAGCTCAATAAGCCATCATCATCAATGGGCATAAAGTCAGTGGGTTGTGTTTGGGAATGGAACCGTTAACACAGATGCGTTCTAGTGACGTCATTATTGGCATCCTAAGTCACAAGGCTCTGGTCTGCATCTCTGTCTACCAGCCCAGCCTCTTTGGTAGCTGCCTCTCTGGGCTCCAGCCAAATAGTGCATGGCTGTTCCTTCAGGGCACCATGTTCCTTTCTGCCTCAGGCCCTTGGCCTCTCCTCTCCCTCCATCCTTCTCATGACCTCAGTTTCACTTATTAACTGTGACTAAAGGGAAGCCAATGAGGACAAGGACTTTGGCTGGCTGGTTCACCACTGGACGCCACCCCCCAACCTAGAATGGTACCTGGAACATTGTCAACACTCCATAAATGTCTGTTGAGAGAATGAGTGAATGAATGAATGATATTTCAGACCTCAGCTCACACTTACTTCCCCAGTTCAGCTTTCTCTGGGTCTTGTACCCCTTGTTATATTCTCCGATTAGTGATCTCCTTTTTTCTTTTTTATGCGTATGTGAATTTTTGTGATTACCTGTCCATCATCTGATTCTCCCACAGGACTGACTATAAGCTCCATGAGGGCAAGGACAATCGGGTTCTGCTCACCATGATGCTCTTAGTGACAGTCATATTGTAGGTGTTCAATAAAAAATGTGTGATGGATGAATAAATGGCCAAGCAAGTCTTAGGGAGATCAAATCTTTCTTAGCTGCTATTTTCATAATAAATTGCTCACAGGAACTCAGGGGAAAAAATGAGTTAGGAATCAAGAGATGAAAAAGGCAGCAATCCAATTTAAAAATGGGCAAAGGACTTGAATAGACATTTTTCCAAAGAAGACATCCAAATGGTCATCAGGTACATGAAAAGGTGCTCAACATCACTAATCATCAGGGAAATGCAAATCAGAACTACAATGAGATATCAACTCACACATGTTATCATGGCTATTATGAAAAAGACAAGAGATAACAAATGTTGGCAAAGATATGGAGGAAAGGAACCCTGTACACTGTGGTGAGAATGTAAATTGGTACAGCCATTATGGAAAACAGAATGGAGGTTTCTCAAAAAATTAACAGTAGAACGACCTTGTGATCCAGCAATCCTACTTCTGGGTATATATTCAAAGGAAACAAAATCAGTGTCTCAAAGATGTGTCTGCATTCCCATGTTTACTGCAGCATTATTCACAGTAGCCAAGATATGGAAACAACGTAAGCATCTGTCAACAGATGAATGGTTAAAGAAAATGTGATATATGTATACAAGAATGTATATAAGAATATATATAAGAATCAGCCATAAAAAAGGAAATCCTGCCATTTGCAACAAGACAGATGAAGCTGTAGGGCATTATGATAAGTGAAATAATCCAGACAGAGAAAGACAAATACTGTCCTGCATCACTTCCATGTGGAATCTTAAAAAAAAAAAATTGAATTCAGAGAAGCAGAAAGTAGAAGGGTGGTTGCCAGGGGCTGGAGGTGGGGGACATGGGCAGGTGTTGGTCAAAGGGCACAAACTTTGAGTTAGAAGATGAACAAGTTCTGGGGACCTAATGTGCAGCATAGTGGCAACAGTTAATAATATAGTATCCTATGGAACCTGAAATTTGCTAAGAGAGTAGGTCTTAAGCGTTCTCACTACAAAAAAAAAAGTAACTGTGAGGTGATGGATGTATTAATTAACTTGATTGTGGTAATTATTTCACAATGTGTATTTATATCAAATCATGTTGTACACTTTAAATATATACAATTTTATTTGTTAATTATACCTCAATAAAGCTGGGGGGAAAATCACGTCTAAATGGCCAATTATTTTTTCTCCAGAGGAACACATTCCTGATTTTAGAATGAAAATCAATGGGAAAATGAGGTTGACTTCAAAGTCCATTGCCTTGTGGCCATTTTTGATGGAGTACATGTGCTCCATTAAGCTGGCGGACCTTCATGAAATTACCGTGATTTACTGCTCCCGCGTTTCCTAAGGCATGCAGCTGCGGGCAGAAGAGATTGGGCTGTGAAAGTCTGGGGGGATGTGTAAAGTCGTCTCAGGAGCCAAAGACCATTTCGTTTTCATGGTTTAGTTTGCAGGGGCTGCCTGGCAGATCCGGGTGCAAACCTCAGCTGCATGGGGCAGGCTTAAAACCCGGACACACGGAGGCTAGAGACTGGGCCGGGACAAGCCAACAACTGACAGAGAAACTCCCCCCAGACCACCCTGCCACTTCCTATTTGCTGGCAAAAGTTTTGTCCTCTGTGCCCACACAGGGCCTATCTTGGCTGTGGATGTGCTGACGGGCATGGGAGGCCTGGGTCCCCTGTGGCTCCGAATGCTGCAGAATTCCTGGAAACGAGCAGAACTCACTGGAGCACAGAGTGTGCAGAATTAGGGTGCAGGGGCTGGCAGCTGACGCCCACTGAAGACCCAGACACCCAACCATCCAACACAGCTGCCCACTCCTAGGGCCAGATGTCTTATTTTTTACCTCTATTTTGGTGCCGATTGGGTAAGGGAGTATCTTTGAAAACAAGGTAGATTTTTTTTAAACTGTCCTCATAGGCGGGGTGGGTCATGCTGTAGAGCAAGAAGAAAGACTAATAATAAATCCCCTCACTCCATGTGTGTGAGGAGATAAAATATACAAAACATAACATCTACCATTTTAACCCTTTTTAACTTTACAATTCAGTGGCATTAGGTACATTCACAATGTTGTGCAACCATCACCACTCTCCATTTCCAGAACTTTTTCATCATCCCCAACAGACATCCTGTACCCATTAGACAATAACTCCCCAACCCTCTCTCCCTCCAGCCCCTGGTGACCTCTGTTCTACTTTCTGTCTCTATGAATTTGCTTACTCTAGGTACCTTATATAAGTGGCATCATACAATATTTGTCCTTTCGTGTCTGGCTTATATCACTGAGATTAATGTTTTCAAAGTTCATCCAAGTTGTAGCATGGATTAGAATGTCCTTCTTTTTTAGGGGTGAGTAATATTTCACTATATGGATAGAGCACATTTTGTTTACGCATTCATCTGTTGGTGGGCATTTGGGTTGTTTCCACCTTTGGGCTATTGTGAATCATGCTGCTGTGAACATGGGTATATAAATATCTCTTCGAGTTCCTACTTTCGATTCTTTTGGATATATGCCCAGAAGTGGGATTGCTGGATCATATGATAATTCTATTTTTAATTTTTTTTTTTTGGTTGAAGTATTGAGCAAGGTCATCAGCTGGATGTGAAACGGGGAGGGGATGTGGAAGACGTGAGGAGAGAGAAGATACAAAGTAATCATCTTAGAAAGAGAAAATAAACTTACTAGGGAAACAGTTTAGGATTACCAGGTTGTGCTGCATGATCATTTGAGGTTTGTGGTCATGAATTTTAAACAAAAGTTCCCTCTAGGAATTGTGTGTGTGTTTACGTGAGTGGTATCTATCATTCTCTATGTATTGTTTGGCAACCTGCTTTTACTGCCGCCAATGTGCGATACGTACAGTGTTCCATAGAATTGAGGCCCTGGAGTTAATGTACCATTCCCCCAGTGACAGACAGCTAGGTCATTCCCAATTCTTCACTATGATAAGGGAAGCTGCAGTAAGGACCCTTTTTACCTGTTGCCTTGGCCACACAGAACAGGACTGTTTCTCCAGGCATGCACTAAGAAGCAGGTTTACTGGGTCATAAGTAAGTGCATCTTAAAGTTTAATAGATTCTCTCAGCTACTCTCCAAAGTGATTCTACCAATTTATACTCCCACCAACAGAATATGAGAATACCCCACATCTTCACCAGCCCTACGTCCATCAAACTTTCTATTTTGCTTGTCTGGTAGAGTAAAAAGTAGTCTTTCATCATTCTAATTTACCTTTCCTTTATTACTGGAGATGTTACTTCTTTTCATGGGTTTCTTGACCCTTTGAATTTCTCGTTTTGTGAACTGTCCTTTCTTATCCTTTGCTGTTTCCTTGTGCATTGCTTACTTTTTCATATTGATTTATAACAGATACTTGTGTTTTTTTTTTTAAAAAGATTGGCACCTGAGCTAACAACTCTTGCCAATGTTCTTCTTCTTTTTTTTTTTTCTGCTTTTCCTCCCCAAATGCCCCCAGTACATCATAGTTGTATATTTTAGTTGTGGGTCCTTCTAGTTTTGGCATGTGGGACGCCGCCTCAGTGCAGCCTGATGAGCAGTGCCATGTCCGCACCCAGGAGCCGAACCAGTGAAACCCTGGGCCGCCGAAGCAGAGCGCGCGAATTTAACCACTCGGCCAGGGGCTGGCCTCAGATACTTGTTTATTTTGAATATTAATTACATGTATATTGTAACAGCTGCAAGTATTTTCCTTAGTTGCCAGTTTTCAATTTTGTTTATAGTGTCTTCTGATGTGGTCAAGTTCGTTGATGTCTTCCTTAATGGCTTTTGTGTTGAGCATCTTGTTTCACAATCTTTCCTTGTCACAAATCCATAAAAATAATATCTTGTGTTTTCTTCTAATTTTTTTGTAGTTTTAATTAAACTTTTTATTATGAGATAATTGTAGATTCACGTGCAGGCGAAAGGAATAATGCAGAGAGATCTCGAGTACTCTTTACCCACTTTCCCCAATGGTAACATCTTGCAAAACTGTAGGACAACAGCACAAGCAGGATATTGACGTGGAGGTAATCGAGATACAGAATAATTGCCTCACCACAAAGAGCCCCCATGCTACGTAGCCACATCCACTTCTCTTTCCCTCACTCTCCACCCCACCACTACCTTACCCTTAACTCTGGCAACCGCTACTCTGCTCTCCATTTCTATAATCTTGTCGTTTCAAGAATGTTCTAGAAATGGAATCATATAGTATGTAACCTTTGGGGCTTGGCCTTCTTTCAGCATAATTCCCTGGAGATTCGTTCGAGTTGTTTTGTGTATCAATAGTTTGTTCCTTTTTATTGCTGAGAGGTATTCCATGGCGTGAATGTACCCCACTTTGTTCACCCAGTCATCTATTGAAAGATGTCTGGGTTGTTTCCAGTTTGGGGCTATTACAAAGAAAGTTGGTATGAATATTTGCGTACAGATTGCTCAAAAGTGCAATTGTTAGGTTGAATGATAGTTGGATGTTTAGTTTTTTAAGAAACTGCCAAATTGTTTTCCAATAGCTCTACCATTTTACATTCTCACCTGCGAAATATAAGTTTCTTCACATCCTGGTCAGCATTTGATGTTGTTGCTATTTTTCATTTTAGCTATTTTGATAGGTATGTAGTGATATTTCAAGCGTTTTTTTAAAAGATTTTATTTTTCCTTTTTCTCCCCAAAGCCCCCCAGTACATAGTTGTATACTTTTAGTTGTGGGTCCTTCTAGTTGTGGCATGTGGGATGCCGCCTCAGCATAGCTTGATGAATGGTGCCATGTCCACGCCCAGGATCCAAACCAGCGAACCCCTGGGCCGTGGAAGCACAGCGCGCAAACTTAACCACTCCACCACAGGGCCAGCTCCCAAGTGGTGGTTTTTTTCTTTTTCTTTTCTTTTCTTTTTTTTTGTTTTGAGGAAGATTAGCCCTGGGCTAACATCTGTTGCCAATCCTCCTCTTTTTGCTGAGGAAGACTGGCCCTGAGCTAACATCCATGCCCATCTTCCTCTACTTTATATGTGGGACGCCTGCCAGAATGGCTTGCCAGGCATGCCATGTCCGCACCCGGGATCCGAACTATCGAATCCCCGGCGAGCGACGTCAGAGCGTGCCCCTGCGAACTTAATCGTGGCGCCACTGGGCAGGCTGCCTCCCCGCCCACCCCCACACTAGTGATTTTAATTGGCATTTTCCTAATCGCTAAAGGTGTTTAACATCTTTTCATGTGCTTTTTTACCATGAGTATATTCTCTTCAGTGAAATGTCTGTTCGTGTCTTTTGTCCATTTTCTAATTTGTTTGGTTTTTTTACTATTCGGCTTTGAGAGGTCTTTGTACATTCTAGGTGCTAGTCCTTTGTGAGAGAAGTGTTTTACAAATATTTTCTCCCATTCTCTAGCTTATCTTTTCATCCTTTTCACTAGGTCTTTCACAAAGCAAAAGTTCTTAATTTTGGTTAAGTCCTACTTATCAATTTTTCCTTTTATGGTAGTGCTTTAGAGGTCAAGGCTAAGAAAACTCAGCTTAGCCCAAGATCTCAAAGACTCTTCTCCTAATTTTTTTTTCCTGTAAGTTTTATATTTCACATTTAAGTCTGTGATCCATTTTGAGTTAATTTTTGGATAAGTGTGGGGTCCAGGCCAAGGTTCACTTTTTGTGCCTATGGATGTCCACTTGTTCCAGCACCATTTGCCTCAAAGACTATCCTCCCTCCACTGGGTTGCTTCGGCATCTTGTCCAAAATCAGTTGACCTATTTATGTGGGTCTTCTTCCGGGTTCTCTCTTCTGTTCCACTGATCTATGTGTCTGTCCCTCCACCAACATCACACGGCCTGAATTACTCCAGCTGTGTAATGTCTGGGAGATTGAATAGGCTAATTGTCACTTAATTTGTATTTTACAAAATTGTTTTAACTATTCTGGTTCTGTCACGTTTCCGTGTAAATTTTAGAATAATCTGTCTATATCAACAAAAATTCTTATTTATTTCACAAGCTTTCTTTATCAGAATGCCATAAAAATAATCTCCTATATTTTTTGTAATTCTTTCATAGTTTTTTTTTTAAAAGATTTTATTTTTTCCTTTTTCTCCCCAAAGCCCCCCAGTACATAGTTGTATATTCTTCGTTGTGGGTCCTTCTAGTTGTAGCATGTGGGATGCTGCCTCAGCGTGGTTTGATGAGCAGTGCCATGTCCGTGCCCAGGATTTGAACCAACGAAACACTGGGCCGCCTGCAGCGGAGCGCACAGACTTAACCACTCGGCCACGGGGCCAGCCCTCTTTCATAGTTTTTTAAAATGTTTTGCTCTTTAAGTAATCTAGAGTTTTTATTATAAGTGGTGGGAAATAGAGCTCAAATTTGATTTTCATTTTTTGCAGTCATTTCTTCCAACATTTTTAATTGAATGTTTTTTTACTCTTAAAATACCAATTTTCTCATACAGTATAGTCTTACATATTCAAGTCTGTTTCCGCACTCACTCTGTTCCAACAGTCTGCTCCTCTATTTATTCCTATATCGGTTCTGATTCTACAACTTTATGTTTGATATGTAGCAAGGTAAGTTTCCCTTCACTTTTGCTCCTTTTTGAAATAGTCTCTTCTCATGCATTTTTTTCTTCCACGTGAATAATAATAATAACACTGTCAATTTTAATTAGAAACCCCAGTGAGATGGTTATTGGGATTGTATTGAATTTATAGATAATTTCTCCAATAGATATCTTCATAATATTGAGATTTCCCAATAGAGTATATACTTCCCTTAATCTGGGTCTTCTTTTATGTCTGTTGTTAAGTTTTATGGTTTCCTTCACATAAGTCTCTCACGTTTCTTTATAGGACTGGTCCTAAATATTTTGTGAGTTTTGATTGTGTTGAGAAGAGGATCTTTTTCAACATGTATTTTCAAACTAGTCACTGTGATATAGGAACAACCTCTTTCGACATGAGGCTCCCACAGGACACTCATAGGAACCTTTCTACGGAAGCAGAGACTGATGTCAGAGAAGGAAGCCTGGGACCAAATGCAGGTCCTCCCTCATGACAACTGCCAGGCACTGCCCAGAAGGCTCTAGAATGGAGGTTGGGATAGACAGCAGAGCTGCAGGGTCTCCTTTTCACTTGCTGAGTGGGGACCCAGCAGACAGCTCATGGCTTTGTTTAACACGACCTCCCTCTCGGTGAGGCTCCAAGAAGACAACTGCAACACCCGCGCCCCATCACCCACCCCTCCTCATGTTCCCTGTTGCTTTGCAGCTTGTCTCTTATGGCCAGGCTGCACTTCTACCTGGCTCTGAGCAAGGCCTGCTCTAAGTGGGTCCAATGGTCCAATCTGGCAAGTGGATGCCACGATCATTAACCGGTTAAAGGGTAATTACACCACGGGATTGGGAATGGGCCAAGCTGCTGACCATTCCCCGAGGAAGAGGTGAGAGGTGAGTATGGAGGAGGCTGATGGACAAAGTTAGAACCAAATTCCTGGCTTGGGCAGCAAAGGGGCCCAGGAATGAAGGAGACTGGTCCTCAACTACCAGGATGCAGGATGACACTCTCCATGGGTAGACAGGCCGGGCAGCAGGAATTGAGGGGCCTGGCCAGTGGCTCATGAAGTAGCCACCATATGAGGTGGGGTACAGGGTGGGATGGTCTGGCAGCCTGGGAGCAAGAATGCTGCGGGTCCACTTCAGCAGATCAGAAGCGGTCTGGGGGAGCTTAATCGTGTGCGTGACACTCGTCTTCTCTGTTTCCGTGTTTGACTGACTCAGGATTCATCATGGTGTCAGTAGGAGTTCCAGCCTCTTTCAGCTGAGTCCGGAGGCCAAGGGAAGGAGTATCAAAGGGGATACAGGATCAGTATCCTGGGGGCCAGCGTAGAGGTGTCAGTGGGAAGAAGAAAAAGAGAGTCTCACAGAGGGAAGGAAGATTGAGGGCTGGAATCCCACCTGCTCTTCCTCACCCGAAATACTTGTTTCAGTTGCACCATGCAAATTCAGGGTTTCATTAGTAAATGAAGAAGGTTTTCCAGTTTCTTAGCTTTGTGATCATAGCTATGTCTGCATCTGACAAATAGGGATGATAATTCTGCAAAATTTTCCAAATTGTAGAATGCTTATCCCTGGAAATTTTGCGTGGTGTAATAGATTATCTTATGTAGTATGTTGACATATCTTTAAATAATGATGAATCACGTGGTAAGAGATGTATTCCTTTTTCATTTTTTTCTCTCAATTCTTCTGATTACACAAGGAGAAAGTCTCTGGGACTTTCATAAGTTGGGATGCTTTGAGTGCAGTAAGAGAGCGCTCAAATTAAAAGTGAATAAAACAACGAGGAAATTGTATTACCTCACACACCCTTTCCGGGGAAGGCAATTCCAGGGACGTTCAGCAGCTCAACGAAGTCATCAAAGACCCACGTTCTTTCCATCTTTCCTGTCATCTTCATCTTCTTGGCTTGATCCTTAAGCATGTTTCCTAATGGCTACAAAATGGCTGCCCCTGTGCCAGAATTCATATACTTAAGACCTTATTTAAAGATATGATGAGTACCTTAAATCAGGATTTGTTTGTTTATTTTAAGACACACACACAAAATTTTATAGAAGTGAAATCCACATAAAATAACCATTTTAAAGTGAACCATTCAGTGGTTCACCATATTGTGAAACCATCACCACTAATTCAAAATCTTTCTTTTATTGTGGTAAAAAACACATAATGTAAAATTTACCATCTTACCCATTTTTAGGTGTACAGTGCAATAGTAACTGTGCACATTGTTGTGCAACAAATCTCTAGAGCTTTGTTTTTGCAAAACTGAAACACTATCCCCAGTGAACAACTCCCCATTTGCCCCAGCCCCTGGCAACCACCACTCTACTTGCTAAGAGTTTGCTTTAGATACTTCACGTAAATATAAGTGGAATCATGCAGTATTTGTCTTTTCGTGACTGGCTTATTTCACTTACCATAATGTCGTTAAACTTCATCCATATTGTAGCATATGACAGCATTTCCTTCTTTTTAAAGGCTGAATAGTATCCCATTGTATGGATGTGCCACATTTGCTTTATCCATTCATCCTTTGACGGGCATCTAGGTTTCTTCCAGGGTTTATTTTTTAAACAGGGAAGTAAATCTTTTCTAGGAGCTTCCGGTGGACTTCAGTCAGTTCTCAGTGGCCACAGTTGGGCCGTAGTCCTGTGCCCTGGCTAAAGGGAGGCTGGGAAGGGAGGGAGCATAGCATTTCTAGACTCTCTAGGAGGATGGGGGCTCTCCCTGGAAGGAAGAAGGTGTGAGATGGCTCTATACAACGGCGTCAGCCGCAGTGAGAGCGTGGAACCTCTCAAACAGCAGCTAAAATGCCCCAGAATACCTCAGCCTCCAACAGGCAGTACAATGACAATACCGTATTTAATTTTGCAGCTATTTATGACAAGTGACATTGGATGTAAAATTTCATTTAAGAATAGGTGGATTTAAGGGTTTTTTTGGAAAAAGAAGTTGACCTAAAGAAAAGAATTAAATAAAAATATAGGACAGGAGGTGTGCAAAAGATGTGGCAAACATCTTAAAGGTAACAAGGAAATCACCCAAGCTGAGGTTGCAGGGTGATGGTGAGGTTTAAACGAAATAACACGTGCGAAGGCTCAGCCCAGACTGGAACACAGAAAAGATTTTCTCAATGACTTGCAACAAGAGTTGTGGTTCCCTTTGAGCTCAGATTGCCAGCTTCAGCAAACAAAATCACAGGATGCCCAGTGAAATTTGAATTTCAGATAAACAACGGATAATTTTTGTCCCACACAATATTTGGGACATACTTGTACTAAGAAAATTACTCATTGTTTAACTGAAATTCAGATTTAACTGAGTGTCCTGTGTTTTGTCTGCCAATCCTACTTCATACACTTGCCCTGGAATGAGGAAGAGTGGGGACATAGCTTGGGGACACTGGGATGTCACCAGGGCTGCCTGCCCTCCACCAGGCAGTTGTGCAGAAGCTAATCAGGGAAGGTGGAAGCTCCCAGGGAGGCCGGAGAAACCACCCTTGGGAGCAGCCTCTACTCTGCTCCCAATCCTGGGACGGCCCCGTGGACTCTCCAGTCCCCTGCTTCCCCATCTCCCAGTGGCTGGGACGTGGGAGGGAACCGCAGTGGCCTGGGAGAGAGTGTTGCTGGGGCAGCATGTTACAGACAGAAAGGATCTCATGAACACACAGGAGTCTGCTATGTGACTTTAAAGGCTTCCCACAGGGACCTGGGCCCATAAACACTCAGATGAAGAGGTTTTATGAGTGTTGGGGCTGAACCGGCCCCTCCCTCCCCTCCACCCCGCTCCCTGCCTGCACTGAGCCAGGCCAGGGAAGCTCTTCTGCCCACAGAAGGACACGAGCCTAGCCTATGTGGCACAGGGGACTCAGGATGTGACACTTTTCCTTTCAACACCTTCTCTGGTCACGCTGAGCGGGATCCCTACACACAGGCGCGCGCACACACACACACACACACACACATACTCACAGAGTCAACTACAGCAAAGCATGCCTCATCTCTTCCATTTGCTGACTCAGTAATTTTGGAAGGGTGGCCTGGGGGTAGGGGGAAATATTCAAAGCAAGAGTTTAAAGCAGTCATCTACATCTCTGGGATGACAGGCCAGCTCATTGGTCATGCCCAGAAATATGCCCAGCAGTGCCATGCAGGAAGACATTGTACACAGGCCTGCATTCCTGATTTGCCCCCTCTTGCAGTGCCCCTGTGCTTTACAGCAGACCCCACTTAGTCTCTCCAGGTCTCTTGGGGGCTGATGCTGCCGGCTAGTTACATTGCAGGAGAGTTGGATTTAAATGGGATTCACTCCAGACTCACAATCTCTGGGGAGAAAGGCCTCAAAACTCTATGGATGCTCAGGTCTGGAAAATGGTGGCTGTGATTCACACCAAGCCAAGAAGAAAGAGACTCACGAGCCCAGCGTGTCTTCCGTTTGTCCCATGGCATTGTTTAGGCCCATTACTCACACCGCAGACCAGGGTGACACAGCCACTGCCTAGTGCTTCCTCATCACCGCTTATCCTCTCCGCGTCTACTGGGTGGGTGGGGCTGTGGGAGTGTGTCCTTCCCGGACAGAGGGAAGCCCGTCTATGACAGAGGGAATCTCTTCTGTCTCGGTGGCACCATGGAGATACAGTAAGTGCATAACGAAAACTGCCCGTCCTGCTCGGAGCTTCTGTCTCCAACATACGTCGTTCCAATGGGGTGTGGGTGTGGAGGGGTTTGTGCACCTGCACAGATGTGCACACACACCCCTGTCTAGCCCCCATCTCTGCTGTTAAGCATCTTATTATTACTGAGCACCTTACTATCTATCCCTGGGGCACAGACAGAGAGCCCTGAAGCAAACCCAAACAGTCCTTTCTTTCAGGGTCACATCTACCAGCCTTGGTGGGAAGGGGGTTTCTTTCCCTTCCACTCCTTGTTCTGGGGGGTCCTCACGGGACCCTACTCTTGAGGGTCACAGGGAACAAACCCCTCCCGCTTGGGCTTCTCTTTGCTGTCTCCTCACACGGCCACTCAGGCCCTTCGCTCCTCTCCCTTCTGGCAGGATGCTGACTGTTTGTCCCCCGACCACTGGCTTGTGCTGTCAGCTATTGCACTCCATCTGACTCTAAATGTGCCCGGGGGGAGGAAATCTGACCTCAGATCCCACAGATACGGATCTCCAAGATAAACGGTCCACTCACACCTCAAGATGGCTCACGGATCAGCATGTAGCCAGTGTGGAATTGCGCACAGAGTCTCTATCTCTTGTGGCCTTGAGTTCAATGCCCTATTTATTACCCTGGCATTGGTGTGTGCCAGGGACACAGGTGTTCGCCAGGCTGCAGAAAGGGGGATAGCGGGCAGGGTGAGAAGAAGGAAAAAACCCAGCCCACAACGTGGGGACGCATGGGCATAGTGAGCACCACCCACCTGCCCAGCTCATGTTGCCTGGTCTCCTGGGTCTGAGCATGAGTTACTGGTCCCATCAGAGGACCCATCAGAGGTATGCTTGGAAAGCACTTATCCCCAAGCATTGCAAGAGGAAGGAGGAAGGCAGGAGTTTGCGACAAGCATTGGACTGAGATAAAATCCTCTCCAGCCTCTAAAGCACCCCCTCCCACCTTCCCCCTCTCTGAAACCTCTAGGGCAACTCCAGGCGACAGGTGGGCCAGGAGCGGAGGGTGGAGAGGAGCTAGGAGAGCCCCCCCCGGGAGCTGTTCCCGAGGCAGCTCTCATTTCCACCTTTGAGTGCACACCCCAGGGAGAGCCGGGGCCCTGGCGCTCAGCATCTCTGGGCACAGCAGTGTGAACGAGGGCCCTGGGAGGGCTGTCCACCCCACAGCCAGGGAACGTCATCCTCCTTGCTCTCTTGCTTCCTTTGCAACTAACAGGCCCCAGAGCGAACGCTGGTTTCTGGCAATCAACTTGCACTTCTGCTGCACCAGCTAAGGACCACACCCCATTCCCACGAAGACTCGTCCCTGTCTCAGGAGCACGTGGCTTTAGGGCCCTTCCGGCATGGGAGCGGACACTGAGGCACGGCCGTGACACACAGCGCAAAGCTGACCTGCTTCTCCCTCAGGATAGCTCCATGATACCAGGGCCAAGACATCTTCTCGTGATGGGGGTTGGGGGATGAGAAAAAGAGATATGTGGGTGTTGAGTCATGGCCTCCGCAGCGGGGACTGACCCAGTTGCCCAGCCCTGGGTCTGGCAGACTGCTTTCATGTTGATAGTTAGCATTTGTAGATATTTCTCCTGCAGCAAGTTAAATCACATCTGCTCGGGCAGACATCCAGGCCCAGGGCAGGCCGGCGGATGGAGCGCCGGGCCCTGAGGCTCTGGCGGGCTGGCCTTCCTGCAATAAAGCTCTGGGTCTAATAGGAAATACAGGCTGGGCATAGGGAGCAGGGCAGCCTCGGTTGCTTCCTTTAAAGTCTAACAGCCTCGGACAACTCAGCCTTTTCTTTGGTAGCCTCTTCCCGTGGATTCTGAGTTCCGGGTCTGGGCAAACCCTCTTCTGGGAAAACAGCAGTCAGAGCTGATAACAGAGTGTGGCTTTGGGGACCAGATGGGCAGGAAGATGGAGAAACTTACCCACCAGCTGTGCCAGGGCAGGGCAGGAAGGAGGCTGGCCAAGCAGGCAGCAAAGGTCCCGGCAGTGAGTACGGAGCTGGCAGAGGTGCCCAGCCGTGGGACCCCTGTCCTGTAGGACGGGTGGAGCTGGGCAGGTTACTGCTAGGGTATTTGGTCATGGAACATGGGGCACAAAGTAGGACAGGGGCCTCAAAAGTGGGTCTGAGGTGAGAGTGCGCCCCTCGAGGCCTCCTCTCCCCGTGGGGAGGGGGACAAGGCTCCTACTCGGGTCCTCTTGCCGCCAGCACAGCCAGCGATGGTGGAGCCACTTCACCTCACAGCCACTCCCTGTCTTGGTCCCAGGCTACTTGGAAAGGTGCTCTGAGATCATCAACACACATTTATTGGACACCTAATTCTTGCCAGCCTGTGTATTAAGTTCTGGGGTTGCAAAATAAATAAAATTCAGTGTCTTTCCTGAAGGACTTCCTGGTTGTGAGGGAGCAGAAATAGGCAGAGTGATCACGCAAGGATAACGGATTGCATGATCAGTTGCAATCAAGACTCTGTGCGACAGTCTTTGGGGCACAGAGCAGAGGCCCCCAGCCTCAAGGTGAAGGTACAGACCGCAAACAGTGGAAGGGCAGGCTGCAGATCCTGCCAGGGCCACCATCACCCAGCCCAGCCTCGGCCCACTCTTCCCAGGCCCTCCTCGCTCTCCCCACCCCAAGAGCCAACAGGAGAAAGAACTCCCTTCTCGGTGCTCCCGTCTCAGGGCCTGTTTCTGGTCTGGGGACACACTCCTCTCCAAGGAACCAGTCGACTGGGTAGGCTGGGGTGACTAACCCTTTGCACCTGCAGAAAGCCCAGAGAGACTTAGCTTAGCTAAACAGAACTCCCATCAGGTAGCCACCAGGATACCCTGTCACATGTCAAATAGTCACTAGTATGGGCCCAATTTTCAAGTCACACGTACTCAGTTTTATTGAGTGCCTAGCATGTGGAAGGAATCGTGCTAGGTGATGCTTACAACTTCCCTTGAAGGTAGGCAGGGTGTGGGGTGCTAAAGCTACATAACTAACCACCTCAAAACTTAGTAGCTTAAAACAACAGCAACTTTTATTTCGCTCATGAATGCGCAACGTGAGCAGGGCTCAGCGGGGCCTGCTGGTCTCTGCTCCCCTTGGCATCAGCTGGGGCAGCTGGAAGGCTGTGGGTGATAGTCATCTGAAGCTGCTCACTGAGTGTGACATCCTGGCTCCTGGCCTGGAAAGACCCAGATAGCTGGAGGCAGGAACAGCTGGGGCTCCTGGCACACCTCTCTCTGTCTCTCTGGAGTCACACTTCCTGTCTCTCCAGCATGGCGGCTTCTGGGCAGCCAGAATTCTCACATGTGGGCTCAGGGCTCCTGGGGTGTGTGTCCCAGAGGAGAGAAAGCTGGGCAGATGCTGTATCCCCTTTTCTAACCTAGAATCTGGCATCACTTAGCATCATTCCTGCCTCTATTAATTAGAAGCATCTCATTAAAGCCAGCCCATACTGAAGGGGAGGACAATTAGATTTTGCATTTGTGTGTGTGTGTGTGTGAGGAAGATTTGCCCTGAGCAACATCTGTTGCCAAGCTTCCTCTTTTACCTTGAGGAAGATTGTCCCTGGGTTAACATCTGTGCCAATCTTCCTCTACTTTGTATGTGGGATGCCACCACAGCATGGCTTGATGAGTGGTGTGTAGGCCCACGCCCAGGACCTGAACCTGCAAATCCTGGGCTGCCGAAGCAGAACACATGAGCTTCACCAATACGCCACATGGCCAGGCCCTAGATTTTGCCTTTTGATGGGAAGCATGTCTAAGAATGTATGAACATGACTGTGAACATGTTTTTAACTCACCATGCAAGACAACCGTTATTGCTCCATTTTAGAGAGGAGCCTAGAATTAAGTGGCTTGTCCAGTTCATGCAGTAATTCGGGAACCAGGTGAGAACTCTAAGCCACGTCTCCTGGCTCTGAGCCCAAGTCCTTCTATCTTCCACCCGGCTCCGTGACAAAGGGCCCAGAGTCCTTTGGAGCATCTGATGAAATCTATAGACAATTTTCCCAGGAAAAAAAAATGCACAGCCATACAAACATGTCTATAAATTTGTGGGGGCACTTCCTGTTTCCCATTCAGCGTGTAAGAAGCTACAAGTCACGACTTCATCCTAACAACAAGTAAGGAGCTGGACAAACTAAAAAATCAACAACTCTTCTTAGGTCCTTCAGAGAGGCGAGATCACCAAGCAAACCACTGCCCCTAAATCCGAGAGACCAACAAGCGAATGCAAGGAATTGTGGCTCTGCTGAGCAGAAACCTCCCCAGGGAGCAGAGCTGGCTGGAGGAACTGCTGGAGGCTCGGTGAGAACAAGGCTGAGAGAAAACCTGCAGGGGGCCCAGTCATCAGGAGAGCTCCACGCTTTTATGAGTTTTATCTCCAACAGCCCCCAGGTTCCCACAGTAAATAGAGAAAAATCCGCTTGTGCCTCTGGCAGGGAGAGGGGAAAGGAACCATTCTGAAGGTTCTTCTTAACAAGCCCTGCCCTCATGGGGAACTATTTAACCAGAGCCTAACATCTGGGGTTTTATCAGAGCCTAACTGACCTAGGGGAAGGGAAATACCCGTCTCCAGCCAGCTCTAGCCATCCTGTCCCACCTAAGGAGGGAAAAAACGCCAAGAAACACGTGTGAAGTTCACAGTCCAGAGGCACAGGCACTAAAAGACTGAGACCCACTCAGGGGTCTATCGAATGCTTCCCTCCCCGGCACCTCGCCATTAAATCACTAGAGACCTAGTTACAGCAATTCCTTGCACCCAGTACAGCATGTCCGCCTACCAAGAAAAAATTACAAAACATAGTAAAAAGCAAAAAACACAGTTTGAAGAGACAGAGCAGGTATCAGAGCCAGACATGGCTGAGATGTTGGAATTATCAGAGCAGGAATTGAAAACAACTATGATTAAGATGCTAAGAACTCTAATGGATAAAGTAGACAGCTTGCAAGAACAGATGGGCAATGTAAGCAGAGAGATGGAAATTCTAAGAAGGAACCAAAGAAATGCTAGAGATTGAAAACACGAACAGAAATGAAGAATGCCTTTGATGGGCTTATTAGCAGACTGGACATGGCTGAGGAAAGAATCTCTGAGCTTGAGGACATCTCCGTAAATTTGTGGGGGTGCGGAACAGTATAACCAAAAATATAAGACTGGACTAACCAAGTCTGACCTCCGCCCGCCCCCAGCACAGCCACCACACCCAGGGCAGCCAGTGTGCAGCCAGGAGCAGTTCCTGTCCCCACACTGGCCTGGCAGCCTGGGGCATCTCCTGGGGCCCAGCCTTGGGGTCTGGGGAAGGCCATGCTCATGGCGGTACTGTGGGGCTTGCTGTGCAAGAGCCACTGTGGTGCTGTGTCAGCCAGGATGTCCTCCTGATACACACCACTTAGAGGAAAACGAGAAGTCCCCTCCTGCTCCTGACATGGGCAGAGTCCAGGGGCCTGGAAGGAGACAACCAGAATCCAGACTCCCCTGGTAGCAGCCACCAGGCTTCTCACACTCGAAGCAGCCCCAGGGGAGCCCCAGAGCAGAAGAGGCCTCTCGGGGGAGGTTTCCCATTCCGCATTGGATGCAGTGGGGGCTGGCACCATGGGTCCTGGCGCTCTTCTCCTTCTGCTCCCGCCTGAGGGAGCAACATGTGCATCAGACACTGCAGGAGGGAGGGGTTTGAAAAAGTCCTTCAGGTTGTTGTAATAAATAACCCCCACCCATCCTCGCTGTTGAGAATCACATAGAGGCTTAGTACCTGGAAAACGGGTGTTCAATCCTGGCACTGACCACGTGACCTTCAACAAGTCCCCTCTGGCAATGTTCCCTGATGGGTACTTTAGGGTCGGAGTGAGGTGGGCCTCCACGTGTGCAGGGTGGAGAAGGGAAGGGCTCACCTCAATAGACCTGCTGGGCGGGACTGGCAGTGGGCTTCCTCGGCAGGCAGTCCTGTGGGTACCCTTTCAGGTGAGTAGATCTGCCCACAGATTTTCTTCCTCCCATTAATTTATTTTTTGGGGGGTGGGGGGTGTCCCTGAAAAAGAAGGGAAGCCTCAGGTGCAAGAGGTGTTTGGCTAAGGGGTGGGGGACACAGGACCACGGAAAGATGAGACCACTTCCGCTCTCCGTCTATCCCCCGGGCTAGTTTTTGAGGCTGTATGGAGAGAGGGGTTATAGACAAAAACTGAAAGTAGTTGTTTCATTTTATTTTCTTGAAATAAAGAGCTTTATGACAGCCTGGACATCAGCAGCTTACTACCTTAAGGCCCAGGTGACAAAATGTGATACAGATTGGAAGGCAAGAGGTCCCCAGTGTGTGGCCCAACCCAGTGGGGCCCAAGGGAAGGCGGCCCTGGGTTGGCCTCTCAGCCTTCTGCACTTTGGAATGCAAGGCACCCGAAGTGGAAGGAGCAGGTGACAAGGGGGCCAGCGGGCGGGGTCGGATTCCCGCCGGGCCTGCTGGGAGAGAAAGCAGCAGCGCCCAGCAGGTGTGGCTCGTTCTGGAACACACCCGAGACACAGTGGGGGTGGGGGTGACTCTGCAATGTACTGAAGTGCCACAGTGGGGTGCACATGGAGGGTGGATCGGCATGCACTCGTGGTCTCATCGGTGCCCATAGGATGGTGGAAGCTGAGAAGTTTCGTCTCCCTGGGGACACTGACAGAAGTTTTAACAAAGGGATGCAGAGGACAAGTTGGAAAGAGTGAGAGAGTAAAACCTCACATTCAGCTGGGAAAGTAACATCGAACTTGGTCTTGAGGGAACAGAAGAGCCGAGACACATAGAGAAAGACAGAAGTCAGGTCATTCCGGGTGGAAGAAACGCCTGATCTGGGGACATGAAGATGCTCTGTTCTGAGTAGGGTCATTGTGAAGTTCCTGCAGGAATATTATACACCTCTGAAAGCACGTTTTCTATGGCTTCTCTGGGATTACTATAGCTTCTCTGTCGGCTTGAGGATCACTGCTGGCCTTCTTCTGAGGTAGGAAATGTCCCTAAGGACTGACATGGACATGCTCCGAAGTGTGACTTTATTCCTGGTGTCAGAGATGGGGAAGTTTGTCCTCAGACCCAACAGTCGCCCGGGGAGGGAGTCAGCCTGGCTGGGCTGCGGGGCTATCAAAGGCCCAGGGAAGACAGGCCGGTGGCTGGGGAGGGTGTTGCAGCCCTCTGAGGGGAGAGTGGGCTCCGCGTCAGACGGGTGTGGCCTGGGCTGACCCAGGAGCCCTGGGAGCAGGCTGAGCAGTGGGAGCCCACCCGTGTGTACCTGTGCACCTGCCTCCAGTGTGTCTGTGTCCCTGGGTTCTCCCTTGGGGTTCAGTGATGGCCTTGGAAGGGGGAGTCTCAGCCTGACACAGCTGATAAGAAGAGCCAGAGAGAAGCTGACCATGACTTCCACTTGACACTGAAGAATGGGGGGCGCTGAGGCACTGCTACCAGACCACCCGTGTCCATACAAACTTGCCCAAAGTATAGAGACCATGGCTTGGCCTCACTTCTGCTCCCCGGATCTCTGGTGAGTGTATTTATTTGGTGGAACCAAATTCACCTCCAGAACCCTAACTGCAAGGGAATCTATAAATGTAGGGGTTTTATTATTTTTTTAATGTTTTTTTTATTCCTTCTGCTTCTGGGTTTGTTTTTATTTTTGTTTGCTGAGGAAGATTTGCCCTGAGCTAACATCTGTGTCAATCTTCCTCTATTTTCTATGTGGGTCACCATCACAGCATGGCCACCAGTGAGTGGTGTAGGTCTGTGCCCGGGAACCAAACCTGGGCTGCTGAAGCAGAGCATGCTGAACTTAACCACTAGGCCACAGGCCAGCTCCTTATAAATATAGTTTTTATCTTTCTCACTTCTAGTGAACAGGAAGGCACATTAGGAAGTGGAGATGGATGCTGACCATCTACTAAGCTGTCGGAAAACCTGCCATGTTACATCTCCATTTTACAGATGGTGACATGGGGCTTAGAGAGGAGGAGCATTTGAAACAGAGTCACCTGCCAGCAACCAGCAAAGCCAGGACTTAAACCGGTGGGGTGCTGGCAAAGGTTTAAAAACTGGTTCTCCACGTATGGTTCCAACATGAACGTTGGCTGAGATTTTTCTGTATGTTAGTGAATAAAACAAAAGTGAAACAACAAAGACATATGTTGGAACTTCACTCTTTCATCAACGACACGAGTGACTGCTGAATCAGATAAAAGTTTTCAAATATGTAGAGAATATTTCCTTAGTTTTTTCTGCTATTCACAATGTAATAACTATGGACGCGACACACTTCAGTTTTATCTGCATTGTTAACGTTTTCTCCATTGCTTTCTTCCATCTAGACAATCAACACAACAATAAATCAAGCCATGCTTTATAGTTTTTGCCACTTTCCATGGTGTAAATATTCCCACTGTGGCTGATTTCAAGCCACGAAAGTGACATTATTGAGAAGAGTTGGGAAGAGCTGTGCAGGAGCACACTGCAATACTGTGTTTCCATGTACAGACACAGTAGTTGTAAATAACCTCAGAGTATAGATAATAGTAAAATAGTTAGGGAGTGGTGAGTTTTGAATATTTATTACCTTTTTTTAAAAAAATGATTTATTCAATTATAACTTTATTTAAGTTAATTATTAATAATGGCTGTTCATCAACCGGCTGGCAAAATTCCTGAAAATTTGACAATCAGTTCTTGTGAGGTATACAAGCCAGGCACAGCACATCACTGACTGCAGCCCAGGACCTCTGCCTCAGAAGCTCATGCTTAACCCCACTCGACACAGCCAAGTGCACCGGAGGGCCACAGGTAGTAAGTAGTGGAGTCTAGATTTGAAACTGGCCTGACTCCAAAGCCAAAGTTCTTAACCACTATCATTGGGGTAAAAAATTGTCTCTAGGGGCTGGCCTGGTGGCATAGTGGTTAAGTTCGTGTACTCTGCTTTGGTATCCCAGGGTTCACTGGTTCGAATCCCCAGCGTGGACCTACACACCACTCATCAAGCCGTGCTGCGGTGGCATCCTACATACAAAACAAAGGAAGATTGGTACAGTTGTTAGCTCAGCAACAATCTTCCTCAAGCAAAAAGAGGAAGATTGGCAACAGATGTTTGCTTAGGGCCAATCTTCCTCATGAAAAAAAAGAAGTCTCCAATATTTTCCTTTGACTCTGGAAAGCCCTTCCATTAGCCATTGCTAGGCCTGATGGAAAAGAAGAAGAGAAACAAGGAAGGATGTCTGTCTGAGCTATACTTCCTCGGACCCCAGGCCAAGGGAGAGTCACGGAATCTCAGGCACCGTCAAGCATTGTTCCCTCACTGGAGAGTGGCAGACCTATCCAGGGTCACACACAAAGTCTGGGATTGAGTTGAGACTAGAGCCCAGGTCTCCTCAATCATCCCCAGGCCAAGGTATGTCCACAGCCCATGTGACCTGTGCCTGGTGGGGACTGGCCAACAGGAGCCACCACTGCAGACAGATGAGAACTGGGAAGAAGTTCCATAAGATACACAGATGCAAGAAACAGCCTGAGGCCTGCTGTGTGCCGGTGCCTGGGCAGGGCCCTCTCTGAGGCCTGCCGTTGGGAGGAAGAGCAGTGATGCACCAAACAAGGCCCTGCTCACAAGCTGCACTGTCCAATTCGGTTGCAACTAGCCACATTTGACGGCTTATATTTAAATTAATTAAAATTATGTAAAACTTAAAATCCAGTTCTTTAAGTGTAAGAGCCACATTGCAAGTGCTCAACAGTCACATCTGGTTAGGGGTTCTCATACAGGATTGTGCAGATACAGGACATCTCCATCATCACAGAAAATTCTACTGACAGCACTGGCCCTAGAAGGAAGTCAGATGGAAGAAAAAACGCTTCCGCCTGCTGGAATTGAGCCAGACGCCGAGGAGCGGATCTTGGAGAGCGAAGGCCTTGAAGACCAACCACCTGCAGCAGGGCCCCACCCCGGGCCAGCCCTTCCTCCTTCCCCTCCCAGCCCCAGTGCCAGGCCTGAGCATGCTCTCTTCTTTCTCTCAGGCTGCCTGACCTGACTGAGGCCTGTCTGCGGCCGTGCCCACCACCCGCGGGTGGAGAATGGGACTTGTGGGGACCTGCAAGGAGCTGACCAGGAGCCAGCAATTGTGGAAGTAACTGAGCCTCCTTCAAGCCCCCAGTGACTGTGGCCCAGCCCGGATGGGGCCTGCAGGAGCGGCTGCCCACCTGCCCTCACGCATCCTGCATCCCAAGAGCTTTGACAGACAGAAACCTAACCTTGCAGGAGGGAGCTGGCTGGGGGCTGGAAGCGATTCTGTGTGCCTTTCAGAAACTGCTCTCCTTGTCATGAGGACTGGCCCGGGGAGGGGCAGGGGCTGTGTGTTCGGTAGAGGCATCTTTGATGCAACTCAGAGCCTTTGATGTTGGAAGATGTCCCCAGCCAAGCTCACTGTGTGCTGTTTGCTCTGGGGTTTTCTTTTATTCATCTTCAAATTCATCTCATAAAATTGGTTCTGCACGGGGCAAAAGAAGGAACCCGGCAGAAAAGAAATGCTATATAGTTTATAGGGGAAGGGAAGGGGGGAGCCCACTTGCGACAGGCGGGGAGCAGATGAGAGGCCTGCCCATCCACTTCCCACTTCAAGGTTTCAGCTCTTGACACATTAAAATCTTAGAATCTTTATAGAAGCCGTGTATACTTCTTGTGGATGGACATAAAATCCTTATGAGATCTTAAAGGAATCCATGTAGAGGCTTCAGAGTATCCTTTTAGAAGCCACATAAAATCCTCATAAAATTCACCAGACTTCTTCTGAAAGCCTAGATCCCACTGACACACACACACACACACTCACTCACACACTCCTGTCCCCTCCAATGGAAAGAGCAAGTCACCTTGAACTCGGCCTCTTTTCCTCAGAGAAAGGCCACTTGACAGATCTCTCTCCCACGTAAATGTGAGGGTTGGAGACACCCACAGCTCAGGATAAGTGGGGACGGCAGCCTTCTGTGGCCTGACCCAGGCAGGCCTCTCTTCAGGTGCTTTGGTCTGCAAACCTGGTCCCTTGAGAAGAAGGAAATCATTTGCATAAGGATCTCAGGGCTTCCAAGAAGAGAAAGGACCCCAAGCCTTTATGAAAACTCTTCAAGGTGGCCTGGGTGCCCTGCTTACTGGAATGTGTGCCCCACAAGGCAGGTGGTTTTGCTGGTGTTACTCATATGTGTCCTGTGCCGGGCACACAGTAGGTTCTCAAGAAATATTTGTTTTGTGAACAAATGAATGAAGGTATGTGAGCAAGAAGGACTCAAAGGGCCTGAAGCATCCACGCCAAGAGGACGGGGCGAACACGAGGCCTGGGCCTGGCCCGGGGCCCTCCAGTGCACTGGGTGGGGATCTGGACAGTGAGGCCTCCTTGCTGGGCAGACAGAGGGAGACCCGGCCGGCGGGGAGAAGCCAGGGAACAGGTTCTGGAAGCACCTGTCAGGTTTGTCTTGAAGGCAGCTGGTGGTGGTGGCCTGGAACTGCAGAGTCCAGTCTCCAGCCTGTCCTGGGCGTGTGGGCGAGACAGAGCTGAGGATTATGTCCTTGCAGGATCTGGAAGAATTTTCCAGTTTTCAGTTTCTTCCCAAGCACTATGGCTTTCCTTATTCTTCGGAGCTGTGCTTTGTCCGAAGCCCCCACACTCAACCTTCGGGAGCTTTGAGGAGCCACGTGGAGATGGGGTCTCACCCAGCAGGCCTGGCTGTGGAGCTCCGGTTGCCAGAGAGGAAAGAGATCCCACCTCTTCCAGGCAGAGAGGGCAAGTCTCCTTTACTGGGAGCCCTGGGCTCTGAGAAGCCCCTTCGGGAAAGCAGCTGGACTCTGGGTGTCTGTCTGTCTGTCCGTCTGTGTGTGGGTGATGGTGCCTCTCCTCTCAGCAGCGTCTTCTGCACACCCCGGCCCAGCCCCAGCTCTGTGCCCTTTCCTGGGCACTGCTGAGGATGGGCAGGAGCCACCCACATTTAGGAGTAAGTTGTTTTAGTCCCACAAGAGCAAAGTAGGCCCTGGACATATGTTTGAAAAAATAAGGAAGGTTGGAAAGAAACAACAACAAAAAATTGAGGCCAGGATGAGCCACTTCTAGCTCAGAATTACTTTTTTTTTTAAAGATTTTATTTTGCCTTTTTTTCTCCCCAGAGCCCTCCAGTACACAGTTGCATATCTTTTAGTTGCAGGTCCTTCTAGCTGTGGCACATGGGACACCGCCTCAACATGGCCTGAAGAACAGTGCCATGTCCGCGCCCAGGATCCGAATTGGCGAATCCACTTGGCCAGGGGGCTGGCCCTTAGCCCAGAACTTCTTTACAGCAAACAACAAACATCCTTCTTCTTCCAATATTTAAATCGGGCGCCTGGACGGGACAGCTAGAACTTGAGTATACAAAGAAACCACGTCCGGGTGGCCCCCAGTGCCTCCCTGCTTACTTGGCCCCTGGCCTCGTGCTCCAGCATGGCCTCTGGGCAGCAGGGAGCAGAGGGCTGGCCTTCCTGGGAGATTCAGTCACCAGATGTAATCTCAGCAGCAGCGGGAGAAGAACCATCGGAGGAGAAGGCAGAAGCAAGTGGGGCCTCGGGCGCAGCTTGAGTTGGGGCTGTGTGTTTCGGCACTGGGCAGCCTTGGGAGGTTTTTGAGCAGGAGAGTGACTTTTCAGACACATGCACTGGAAGTGTTCTGTTTAAGGAAACCAAATGCTCCTGTGTGTGTGGCTCAGTCCTGGTTTTCCTGGGCAGCCGCGATTTATGCCTGCTATCCCCATGTACTCCCTGTTATACCCTCAAAAGTATCCTGGTTTTACTTACTGGATATTTTATGATATTAAGGAATTATTTTTAATATTTTAAGCTAGGATCATAGCATTGTGTTTACGTTAAAAACAAAAAGAGTTCTTATCTTTTAGAGCTATATACTTCAATATTTACAGAGGAACGTTGTCTGAGGTTTGCTTCCAAATAACCTGAGGGGCCGGATGGCAGCAGGGAGTGAGTGGGTGGGAGGACAGATGAAACAAGACTGACTGAGTTCATGATTGTTGAGGTTTGGTGTGGATACATGGGGGTTTGTTACACTGGTCTCTTTATTTTTATACTTGTTGGAAATTTTCTGACATAAAAAGTTTAAAAGAAAGTGTCCCAGATTGGACAATATATATGGTCATTCTATTCAATCACCAGGAGGGATTTTTGTCCCCAGGGGACAGTTGGCAGTGTCTGGAGACGTTTGAGGTTGTCACAACTTGGGGTAGGGATGTGTGCTACTGTCATCTCGTGGATACAGGCCAAGGATGCTGCTAAATGTGAAAGCGCACATGGCAGCCGCCATGACAAAGCATCATCTGGCCCAAAGTGTCAGTAGTGCTGAGGCCCAGGAACCCGGGCTAGGGGAACTTTCCGCAATTTGCCTTAAAGCATCACTATGGGACCAGGAGGGATGGTGTGTGTGTGTGTGAGTTCATGGTGATTAATGCTCTAGGAGTGATTAGTTAACACTGAAAGGAATTCACTGTCTAGGAGTGGCTAGCAAGGGCTTCAAATATAGTTATCTAAATCTGCTCCCCAAAATTCATTCGTTAGCATAAAAGGCGTTCTGGATAATTTGTCATTGGTGCGGTAAGTCATGTTCAAGAAATGTGTTTGGCTAGAAAGACGGTACAGGCACTTCGATCTTTGCTTGCACAAGATAGAAGAATCCAACATCTTGGATGCCCAGCACACATGGACTAGTACTCTGGGTCTGTTCCCGTTTGGTTCTGGGCCCCAAACATCCCCAAACTCTGAGAGGAGCCTCTGTCTCCCGGTCCAACCAGACGGGGCCTGGTCCTGTCTACCAAACATAAACTTGTCTTTGGGGCACTGAACCGTTCATGCAAGTGTTTGTTGGCACACCTAGGGACACAGAAAAGGGACGCCCCCAAGCTTAGTGGAGGGGGTCAAATGACTGTTTTTATGCCTACTTGCTATTAAAAATATGTCATTGTGGTAGAATCTGATCTGAAATTTGCTTTCATTGTAACATACTTCCTTGTAACAAGAGTGTCACCTGAAGACTCATAGCCCCCACCTACTCCTTGGGGACACCAGTGTTCACCTAAGAATCTGATAATCACTGAACGGCCATTTTGGCTGAGATCAGGAGGATAATGCTGGTGGTGTGTGAGGAGGATATATTAGAGAGAAGACTAGACCTTTCATTTCCTTCAGGATCTTTCTAACATCTTCCACGTACTTCCCTAGCACCAACACCATGTATCACACCTCTTCCCACCTGACTCCGGTCTCACAAATGTCACCCAACGCCTACATCTGTGGCTTCAGCTAGGCCAGGAATGGTCTCTTTGTGCCCAGGGCCTCCAAGGCATAAAGGCATAACAGAAAACATGCCGGAGAGCTCCGTGGCCTGAGTCTGGCCTCTGGGGCTGGAATTCGTCATGGCGGCCAAGATTGCTTTTCAGCTTCCTTTCATCTGCCTCCAGCTGCAGCCAGGCAGGAAGAGGCTGCCTCGGTGTCCTAGAAAGCCCGGGTCCTGGCTGCTCAGTGCCACACTTCCTGCCCAGAGCTGGGCTCCCTGGTCACAGGCAGTGACCAAGTACTTAAGGGCAGGCGGACTGCCAGTGAACAACGAGAGTGGCTAGGGGGGCCACTCAGGAAGCCTTATTTTCAGTTGTCAACAGCTCAGAGGAAACAAGCTTATCAGAGCCTATTCTGAGAGCTTATTTGGCTGGAGAGAGGTGGACAGGGTGGGAGCTCTGAGCGTTTGAGTTGGAGAAGGGGTGGGCACCGCAGGAGAAGAATGCCATCACACCGAGGGAGGCGGGAAGATCCAGAGAGAGCTTTCTAGAGCTGTCATCAGATGAACTCCACTCATTCCACCATTCTGAGGAGGGGCATTGCCGCCCTAGCCAGCCCTAAACACACATGCACATGTGCCTGCGTGCACACATGTGTGAGTACACACTCACACACACACATGCATCCAGACGTCCCTGGGCTGCATTAGTTAGCCTCATGGCTCTTTCTTTCCCAAGGTCTCAGATTACATGTCTGACATGGACTTTTCCTAGCTGCTAATCCCACGGTGCGCTGGCTCCCATGGGGCCCCAAAAATGCTTCCACCAACCCAGGGGCAAGCTCTGTGGCTCCCAGGACTCTCCCTCAAGGTGCGCCTCTGAAATTGACAGAAGAGCTCCTGCAGGGGGCCGGGACTCTCCCTGCAGGCATGTGCTCCTTTGCCAGGGTCACTTAGCGGGAACCCCTGGCACAATCCCTTGCAGCTGCCTTTGCCTCCATCACAGCCTGCAGCTGTGCCGTGAGGAGGCTTGGGGTGGGAGGGAGAAGGGCTTCTAGGCCCCCCACAATCTTGACAGCTCTCCTTCCCCCAAACCATGCCAAATCAACATACACTGCAAAAAAACCCCAAAAGCCAGTATGCTGCTTCAAGGCCATTTTCCCACGAGCTAGCACCCAGACCCTGCCTGTCTAGGGGTTCTGGGGCCCCCCAGATCCCAGCCCGCAGTGGTGCTGGGATTCTGAAGGACTTGTGCATGGGTCTTCCTGTCTCCTCATCCATCTGGGGTTCTCTGAGCACACAGGCTGGGCTGGGCGTTGTTGATCTCTGTCTTTCTCACAGCAGAACTCGGCCCGGAAGCCCCTCATCCCATCCCCACCCCTGCCCCATGCTCAGAGGATGTCAACGCGTGTGGGCAGAAGTTAATTGCCTGACAAGTTCGGATCTGCATCTTTGATCTGCAAATGGGGCAGTGATGGGTAGTGGAGAGAAATGGGGAATCAGACTTGAATGCTGGCTTTGTCACTTACAGCGTGTGACCTTGGGCAGTTGCTTTACTCCCCTGAGCCTGGGTATCCTCGTCTGGGAAATGGGGACACTTATAGCTAACTCACAAGGGACCACATGAGGGGTGATTGCACAACATGCACAAACAACCCAGCCCAGCACCTGGTGGATATTAGCTGAGCCCGGTGATGAGTGTCTTGGTCTTGGTTCCAGGCACTGGGGTTTCTGTTATTAGCATAGTGAGCACTTTATATATAGCCTAACCTCACAATAGTCCTTTGAGGAAAGTGTCATCATCAACAACAATAATCACTTTTTATAGCCCAGTAAACTGAGGCACAGAGAGATTAGAGGCTTGGCCAAGGTCACATAGCTGGTAAGTGGCAGAGCTGTGGTTTGAACCAAGGCATATGGGCGTTGGTGCCCGCCCTCCTAGCTCCGCCACTGAACTGCTCTGAGCTCACTCTATCTAAGAGAGGAAATCGACAAAGGGACATTCTTTGATGCCCTCAAAAATATTTGCTGAGCATCCTATGAAGAATTAAGAGAAGTGGTCTCAGCCCCACCGTAGGATGCTCACTGTGGGGTCCTGGGGAACGGCTCCAGCCCCAGGGCCTGCTGGGGGAGATTTGCTGAGACCTGGCAGAGGCTGCCCTGCCCGTCACGTCTTCCTCCGCAGCCCGCTCCCCTGCCAGGGTGTTTGAACAATGATTAACTGCAGCGGGCAGGCTGGTGCAGGCCAGGATGGGCACGGCAAGTGAGCTCACCCCTTGCACAACGTATGTCGCCGCCTGCCCAGCTCAGGGGCAACCCAGAGGGGCAGGGCCAGGCAGACTCCCAGAAGCTGGAAAAACAGCCCTGGGAAGGACATGGGACAGACTGGCTGGATGTAAAGACGTGATCACTACTGCATTCTGCCCTCTTTCAGTCCCCCAGCTCGTGGAGCCTCTTCTGGGGGCTCCGGTGCACCCCAGCAGCAGATTATGGAGCCCCCATGCTGGGTGGGATCAGCCTTGCTGGAGATGTTCCTCAAACAGTGCCACCTGAGCCTGCCCCCTCTGCTCCAGCCACAGAATATCACAGCCCAGATTGGACTGGAGGAGGCAGGAGCTCGCCCTGGGCCCCCAGCTCTTCTCCAGGCCTGTGGCAGACAGGGAGCCACACAGCTCACTCCTCTGTGCCTCCCTCCCCCAGTCCTTGCTACTCCAGGAAGCACAGGCACATGCATGTTCCAGGAATGGGTACGCCCACACACACACCAGCCCCCAGGCCCCTTCCCTGGAGTACCCCGCTTCCTGGAGTGGTGGTGGTAGTGAACTCACATTCAGACTGGCCCAAATCTGCCTCCAGACTCACCGCTGTCCCCACTCCCTGGCACTCCAGGCTGGCCAGCGGCTGGGCCTCTTTGTTGAATGGATACTGAAGTCCTTTGTCCTAAATAAACTCTGCGTCCCTTTCAGGTCTGGCTTCACTGCTCCAAAAGTCTGGAGAGGGTTGGGATGTGTGGGTGGGAGGGGGATGGGGGAGTGAAAGACAATTTTCTCTGAAGGTGGAATGGGGCAGAGGGTGCCACAGATAGGGTCGACCCTCTCCCTGCCCCCACTCCTGTTCCTTAATATGCCAGCAAGGCCAGTCCCTGCTGGTCTGACAAGGAGTCTTAGCTGATCTGAGGTGTCAGTCAACTTTGCAGGGTGCCCCCTCAAAGAACCGCCCCCCACCCCCCCGGACAGTCCCCAGGAGTCTGGGTGCTAAGGAAGGCCTGGGTCTGGGCCTGCTCCCAACCAAGGGACATTGTGACCCAAGGCTTCCTACAGGCTTTCAGCAACAAACAAAGGGTGGGCTCCTCCTGACTGAGAAGGTGGCCCCTGTTTTTTCCCACATTCACCAGCCCCAACCTCAGGGACCCCAAGTTCTTGGCCATGTACTTGGGGTACCACATCATGTCTATTCTCTCATAGGACCCCCCACCCCAACCTGCACTGAGGAGACCTGGGTCTCATCCTCTCATGGTCATGTCAGATGCCCACCCAGAACCCCCTCCTGCCATCTGATAGCAAATTCGCTTGTTTGCTGAGCACCAGCTCTGGGCATGAAGAGAAGAGAACGTGCTCGCTGCCCTCAGGGGCGTGTGACCTCGTGGGGGAACAAATAGCAGAGAACAGTGAGAAGTTCCACGACGGAGGCCTGTCCCGGCTTCGGTGATGATGAACTCTGGTGCCTAAACAGCACCTTCTGGATTGTATGCCAGGACCCGTTCCAAGCAGGCATGTGAATTTACTTATTTTTATCACATGGGCTTCACAGAGAGATATGACGTAGATAATTTCATGACCCCTGTTGCAACCAATGAGGGAAAAACCAAGGTACAGAGAAATGGAGTAACTTGCCTAAGGATGTCAGTACAGTAGCAAGACCAGGATTCGAACCCGGGCACCTCTGCTCTTGGCCACCATGCTCTGCTGCCTTTGAAACAACTCAGGTAAGAAAGGGAGGGCCAGGGTAGCTTCCTAGACCAGATGGTGGCAGAGCTGGTCCTCAGGGGTGAATGGAGTTGGTCAGAGAAGCAGCAGGGGCAAGCCAGACGGAGGAAAGAGGGTCTGTGAGGCTGGGAGACGCTGACAGTGAGGAGAAGCCGGGGACAGGGGTCCAGGTACCCCCATGCCCCTGTATGGTTCCAATCTCCCATATTGAGCACATAGTCACTTATTACAGGTGAAATTTAAACACACACACAAACACAGTGAAGACTGAGGAGCGGGTAAAAAGCAAGACCCTAAAACAGGAATTGGCAAACTTTTCCCATAAAAGGCCAGATGGTAAATATTTGAGGCTTTGCAGGCCTTCCTTTTTCTGTCACAACTACTCAGCCCTGCCACTGGAGCCCCAAAGCAGCCACAGACAGTCTGTGAACAAACGGGCGTGGCTGCGTGCCAATAAAACTTTATTTACAGACAGTGAAAGGTCACATGATTTTCACATGTCACAAAATCTTATTCTCTCAAATGTTTCAATCGTTTAAAATGTAAAAAGGATTTTTAGCTCACAGGCTGTGCAAAACCGGCGGCTAGGGGAGTGATTGGCTGGGCGGCACCTTGCTGGCCCCTGCCCTGAGGGCACGGAGAGTGAGAGCTTCAGAGAACTAGGTGTGCAGATTGGCTGGAGCCCAGGAGCCCCAGGAGTGAGGAGCAGGACTGGCCAAGACTGGAGGAGGCTGGGCCCACTGCCCAGGGGGCCTCAGGGGCCCTGAGAGGAGGCATTGTCACAGCAGGGTCAGCCCCAGGCTCAGGCTCCAGGGTCACCAGGCCCTGGCTGTGAGACCCAAGCAGTTGCTTTTCTGAGCTTCAGGTGCTTCAGCTGTAAAATGGGACACTGGCATTGACCTTGAAAGTCCTGAGGAAGAGGCCAGCTGTAGCAGAGGAGGGGTGGGGGGCGGGGGAGGAGGCGTTATTAATTCATGCAATTGTTTTGGTTATTCTCAGGGTTTTAGGCAGGAAGCTGTTCAGATATGGGTTGCAGAAACATCTCCCTGGCTTTCTTCCATGGGGAGAACAGAGCGGCAAATGTGTGAACACCTTCCTTTTGGCCTCCAGATCCACCTTCCACCCATCTCCCCACTGCCCTGTGCTGGGAAGACCAATTGATGCTGTGTGGACAGCATCACCGGGCTCCTCCGCCCTCCCACTGCTAGACAGACTTAGCCAATGGGGAGCCCCAGCAGGAGGTGGAGAGAGAGAGGAGAGTGAGGGTCAGGGCTTTAACTGCCCGCTGCCTTCCTACAGCTGCTGCATCCTTAGGGAAAGCCACAGCACTAGGCCCAGCTTACCTCGCTAGTTCTAGTGGTCTCCCTACCCCTTGCCCACTTCTGTGCAAAGTCTTCTCAACTTCTCCTAATTTGAGTGCAACCTGGCTGATTGATTCAAAGAGAGTGAGACCGGAGAGAAATCCCACTTAGGAGACCATCGCTGTAGTCTTGATGAAGGGAGTGAAGCAGCAAACCAGGACAGTCAGTGGTAGTGAGGCAGAAGGAAGAGCTGGGACGGGGACATATTTAGAAGCTAAACAGGTTGAATGAGGAGCATGAGGGAGAAGGAGGAATCTCCAGGATGAGTTGCATTTCTGGCTTGGGTAACTGGAAGGATGGAGATGCTGAGAGAGGATGGGGGAGGGGGAGGCAGGTCTTTGGAATGGAAATGAGGACGTGGTGCCCGCAGGACAGCCAGGCGACTCAGCGCACAGGTGTACCCCAGCCTTCCTGCAGCCCTGATTTTCTCCCCGACCTTTGGCCACAACCTACCCAGTTTTCCCATGGTAGGAACGGCCTGGGAGCCTTGGAGAGCGGTCACTGCATAAATGGTTGCTGGCCTTTTCCTTCCACTTCAGAAGCATGGAGAAGGCCGTCAGATGCATGAACTTAGCTGCAAGGAGTGATGGGGGCATGCCAGGGCCCCCAGGAGAGGTCGGGGAGGACTCCATCCCCAGTGGGGCCACGGGTTAAACAAAGCCAGAGCAGCCAGCCGTGACATCGATAGGGGATGCTTTTGCCCATCAGCCGGGGCTGCTGAATGTGATAAGGCATCTCCATCTGGGGGATATTTGGTTTGAATCTTCATTTTAACCTCCCATGTCTTGTGGCTTGCAGAGGGCAGGAGGTCGTGTCCAGGCTTTCTTCCAGGTGGGTCCTGGTGTTGGGGCAAAACTACACATAGGGCTGGGTAGAGGAATCACGCCTTCAGACCTCTCCAGGGCTTCATCTCCTTCCTAACCCGACTGCCTTCTGATTGCATTGTCCTTCCGAAAACAAACACTTGATTGAATATTTCTCAATTGAGTCACTGTTCAGTCTGCCTTCTCTCAAGAAATCAAACACTTTCTGGCTTTGCCTCTTCATCACTCTGACCACAGTCATGCTTTACCCTGTCCTGGACGGGCATTCAGGCTTTTTGGCTCACTCTCACCCACAGAACACCAGACAGTTAGTCTTATCCTATATTCACTGCCGTTGAGTGGGCGGTAGTTGGCACAATGCCCCTCTCCATTTGCCCACGATGAATTGCCACATCTTCTCCTGAGAGGCTGGCCTGCCTTCAAGCCCCTCTCCTCCTCCCCCTCTAGCCCCATCCACAGGTCTGGTGTTTGTTAACGTCTAGTCAAGGCCTGATTCAGCCACATTGCTTCACAAGCAGCCCAGCAGGCAGCCAGCTAATGCTTTGGGTAACCCAAGTCTGACCAACTGGTTGGTCAACTCAGATGGTCACACAGCTAACAGGAACAGCTGGGTGGACTTCAGCCTTGGGAGGCTGAGGCAGGGCCCATGAAACAGCCCCTTCCTCTGACTCACCAGGTGATGCTGAAACCGTGAAAAGCTCAGGAAGACCTCTTTTCCCAGAGAGGCTTCCTGGAGCCGCCACTGGGCCTGGGACCTCTCCTCACTGTGGCCCAGCAATTGCTCTTGGTCTGTGCAGAGCGTAGGGTGTGTTAGTCAGCTGAGCACCGCTATCTGGATCTTTCTTTGACATATTGGAGACTGCTGAGGCTTTCCAGAAGACCCATTAGGTGATCAGCTATTGAACCTACACCTTGTTGGACATGAAGTAATTAAATTAGAATTCTAGCGTTGCAGTTGTGGGGGTCAGGGTGGAGGATGGAATGTAATGATGCTATACATTCCATTCCAGGGTATCCATGTTTCTACCAACCCATTTTTAGCTCAGACTCCACAAAGGAATTGGGTCTTCTTCACAAAATTCCCCCATTAACACTGGGATGCGCCCCACAGACTGTAGGCCCCAGGCTCAGATTAGAACTGCGGGCCCCACATCACATAACAGAACAGCCAGGGTATTGCAGAATGAGAAGGATGCAAAATCTCCATAGAGATCAGTCAGCAGAGGTTTTGCTGAATGCAAAGCTTGGACATCCCAGCCCAGACAAGATGGTGTTAACGAGAGCACTGAGGATGAGAATCAGCCACGCTGACTAAGGCTTCTCGAAGGCTCCTTGATGTGGAGAGAGTAGAGACTGAAAGGAGCCCACTGCCCATCCCTCGTGGTCCAGGTCATATAAGGAAGGGTGACACAGGAGTCCTATAGAGAGTGGGCTTGCTCGGCCCTTCTCAGGGAACCCTCTGAGGCCCCCAGCAAGCCCTGAGTGGGAGCCCTGGGCAGTTTCACATGTGGGAGCCTTCAAGTCCTGGGAGTTTGGCACAGGGAGGAGGTTTGGGGTCCATTTTCCTAAGTGCCCTGAGGAGCGGGGAGGGGGGTCAGAAATGCCTTCTGATGGGAAGATTCACTTCCTGTCGGGATTCCCCTCTTGACTCCCTGAGCCTCAAGGCCACCAAGCAGCCTCCAAGGCAGCAGCTCAGAGGAGCCCATGGGAGCAGGGGAGCCTGGATCCCAGTACCCAGGGTGGGCACAGCCTGTAAGCAGCTCTTCTTAGAGGAGTATGACTCCCAGGGCTCATTCTGACTGTGCCCAGGACACTTTCAGAGGTCGGGAGCCCCAGGGGTCATTTGAACAGGAAGTTCTCAGGTCAGATCAAATGTTCCATGTCACAAAGCCCCCATTTAACCCCTTTTCAGGAAGTCATCAGTCTCACTGGCAGGGTGGGGGAGGGGCCCGGTATGGTAACTGTCACAAGCCGGTGCATCCAGCCGGCTGGGCGTCAGTGCACCTGGCTACCGCACCAGCTGTCTGCACTGGGCTCCCAGGCCTGGACTCCCACAGCATCCCACAACAGCACAGCATGGGGAAGAGGCCTCTTTGAGGGTGGGCACTACTGAACCAGGGAAAAGCTGGGGAGCAGGCATCTGGCAACAGAGACCCCAAGACACTGGATGAGAGCCTGGAGTGCTCCTGTGTTCAGGACGGCGGAGGCAATGAGGGGAGATGGCCTCGCCCCGTTCTCTCTCTGTGCCCATTCCTCTCTCTCGCTCGCTCTCTCTGGGTTCGAAATCCTCCTGCTGTGTTCCCAGGCAGCTGCCCAAACCTGGAGATCCCACGAGGCAGACAAATTCTTTGTCCCACAGAGTGAGAACTCCTCAGTCTAGTCTCGCCTCCTTCCCACTGCTCAAACCCCCACCCCACTTCCACTTGTGCCTGAAGAGAATCCGTGGGACAGAGAGAGGATGGGGAATGATGGGCCGAGCTGCTTCCACTCACAGCCTTGGCTCTCTTCTAACTCTTGGAAATTTCTAGAGTAACAGACAGATCCTCCTAGCACTCCAGGATCCAGCTCAGTGACGACCTCCTCCTGGAAGCCCTCCCTGTCAGTTATGAAGGTCTTGGAATCAAAGGTCAGCAGCTGAGAAAATAATTAGGAAAAGCTGAGGCCAGAATAGGACACGGGATGGGGAGGAGGGGAGAGAGAAGAAGCCACACAGTCCATCCGGGGGCTCTGGCTCCCCAAGAGGGTGGATCTGCTGCTGTCTGGTCCTGTTCCTGAGGAACTCTCTTCCAGGTGGCCACCCGTGGCACACAAGGAGCCATGGGGAGAGGCAGCGGTAAGAGGGAAGGCTCTCCTGGACAGGACAAAGGAAGCATCCAGAAGGTCCAAGAGAAGCTGCCCCCACCCCCAGCCCAGTGGAGGCACTAGGTGGGTGGGGGACACACTAACTGTGCCGTCTGAGCTCCCCTGGGGGCACCTGCAGAGCTGACTAACTCTCACAGGAAGTCATCTTTGAGCAAGGAGGGAGTGCTGGGAATCAGAGGTGTCATGAGGTGGCCCCTGACTCACTGGAGCCCATGTCATCACAGTCCCCAGAGCCGTCATGCCCCTTGGGGGTGGCCTTCTCTGGCCACTGCTGTGGCTGCTGCAGGGGAATTGCTCTTGAAGAGCTCGCACCCTCACCAGCACTGCCCAGAGGGGCTGGAGTCCAGACCCTAGAGCCCACCAGCCACCAACTCACTTCCCCTGCTGGACCTCGGTGTCCTATTTTTTCATATCTCCAGACTTTTCCCATGGGAAAATCCTACCCATCCTTCCAGGGCAGCCTGAGGGCCCCTCCCTAATGCCCTCAGCCCTCAGCAGCCTTCTCCCCACTTCCCTTGCTCCTTCAGGGCTTAGAGTCCAGCTCTCAGTGCCAATTCCCCAGATCCTGTCTTCCCAGCAGGATCACTGTCTCCGTAAGGGCAGGGTACCTATCCCAGAGGGCGACCAGAGCCGGGCATCCCGTATGTACTCACGGGGCCTCAGTGATGGACTGATTCCTCAGCCCCAGCCCCTCTGCTCCTCAGCCTTCTCTCTACTCCGCACTACTCCGCACGCCCGCAGGCCTCAGGAAGCTGGCCCCGTAAGAGCCGCAGGAATCCCTGCCCGTGGGCTCAGCCCCGCCCCAGGCTGCGCAGGCAGCAGCCCAGCTTCTTCCAGTCCTGCACAGCCCTGGGGCCTGGTCTCAGCGGCTGACCCGCCCATGGAGCTCTCAACAACTTCTTTCCACAGGTCACTGGCCCCTGCCCCTTTCCCTTCAAGGAACTAACTGCTGTTCTGTGAGTCAGTGACTGGGGACAAAGGGAGAGGGTGGCCTCATGTGATAGCTGCAGTCACGGAGGGTGGCGCATCCGCTTCTGCTTCTGTGGGGACATTCTCCCCTCTGGGAGGGAGGCCCCCAGTCACTACACGGGCTCAATAACCATGCATTCTCACCAGATGGGTATCTAGACAGCCACCCGGAGCAGGGGAAAGAGGCCGGAGCTGGGAGCAAGGAGACCAGGGTGTCTTGGTTCTCCCTCTGACTGGCAAATCACTCCCTTTCTCTGAACCTCAGTTTCAAGGGTGTGGCCTCAAGAACCCTAAGAATCCTCACAGTTTTGTGACTTCCAGAAATCCGTGTAGGTGGAGAAGCGCTGAGGGGCTGACATGTCCTAAAGGATCCCACGAAGGGCACGTCCCAGTTGGCATCATCTGCCCCGACTGGCAGAGGGACCCTGTGGTGCTGTGAGGAGGCCTTGCAGCTGGGCAGTCCCGGATCCTGATCCCAGCTCTGCCTCTCACGTGCACATTATGTAACTTCCTGACCTTGTTTCACAGATGAGGAGACCTGAGGCCGGGGAGGGAAGGGATGTGCCCAAGATCTAGGGTGTGACCCTGTGCCAGCTGGCTTGCAGCTCTGGGTTCCTTCTCGTCCTTCCCAGAGAACTCGCCCTAAAGGACGGACGGTCCGAAGAGGGCTGGGGTGCTGGGAGGCTGTTCAACTTTCAAGGGCTGAGATGAAGGCGGCCACGTCTCACAGGCCAGCTGGCAAGGCCAGGTCCTCTACCGAGGAGGGTGGTGTCCGGGGGTGGGGTGGGGGCCGGATGTGACCACGTGGCACCGGATGGAAGCCCTGGGGGATGGCTGCCTCCTGGGTGGTGGTTGGGGCCGCAGCAGGTCCTCTGCCTTTCATCCCCAGATGCCTGGCCTCCCTCCCCACATGGTGCCCAGAAGGAGTGTGGGCTTCCCCTCCTGGAAGCGCCTGCAGCAGAACTGTCAGTGGGGGTTGGGCGCTTAGAGTGGGGTTCAGAGCCAGCGAGGCCTCCCACAGCCCTTGAAGTGTGAGGATTTCTGCATTCGTGGCACCCCTCCCCACCTTCCAAGTCCCTCCTATCCTTTTCAGGGCTGTTTATTAATGAGGGGTGGGGCGGCCTGTGAGCACAGCGGGCACAGTTGTGTGTGTGCCAGTGGAGCCCTCTCCTCAGCCACCGGAGGGCATGCTCAGGGCGCCGGGTGCATCTGCACACAATGGTCACTGCACAAGGGCTGCGTCTGGGTGAAGGAGCATCCTCTTTCTAATTGCAATCAAAGCCACAGCCACTCACCATGTCACGTGCCCTCGGGGCTGGATCTGCCTGGGGAGGAGGTGCTGTTTCTAATGTGCACAAATAGGCTCTGTGTGCCCGTGATGCCCTGAGGCTGTGCCTGGGGGTCACCTGTCCCTGGGCAGAATTTGGATGGGGAGGAGGGCTCAGAAGGTACACAACAGGTGGGAACTCAGTTCACAAAGTGGCATTCCCCTCAGTGCCAGAACATCCTTTTTCCAATTTCTCACTCACCTGTTGGTGACTACTGGTACTTCCAGCCTGGAGCCCGAGCCCTCTGCCGGTCAACACAAGGCCTGGGAGCCCCGTGGCTGCTTCTGGGCCAGCCCTGAACCATCTTGAGAAGCCAAAGAGAAATGCTGCCCAATTGGAAGTGCCCTCCCCACCAAGGCAAGTCCTGCCCCGTCAGCGCCTCTCTCAAGAGAAGGGTGGGCGCAGGGCCTGGATCCCAGCCCCCTCCCAGGGCCACCCAGATGTCCAGGCACTAAAGCTGGTGGATCAGTTCTGATCTGAAGCCCCTAGGGGGCCTTGGGATCAGCCAGGTCTCCCCTCTGGGGTCTCAGACACTCCTTCCCCCATGTGTCCTGGGGGGCATTGGGCAGCCCTCAGCCTTCATCCTTCCTGCACTCACTATTCAGCCCCCACCCCCATGCAGGACTCAGAGGGAAAGAGGTAGGAGACCCAGGACCCAGTCCCACTGTGGCTCTGACACACGGTGAGCTTGACCAGAAGCTTCCGTAGAATAAACACCCACACAGTCAGCACTGTGGCTCAGGTGGTCCCTAGAGGCATATTCAGAGATCTCATGACTGTTTTCTTAGCCCCTCTTTCTTCAGCGCCTCACTCTCCTCGCCCAGGCCCAGGCCCAGGCCCCGGGAGCTGTGTGAAACACTTGCACAAGCTGATGAATGAACAAGTGAATGGATAGAGCACGAGGTCCTTCTCCACCCCCACTCCCAACCCCCAGCTCCCTCCCACCCCCAGCTCAGGCCTGGCAGGGACAGAGCCCCAGGTGTTTTCCATTAAGAGTTTTATTGCGGATTCTCAGGCTCCACCGAGGGAGCTACCTAGTCCTCCACCCCACCCCCAGGCTCGGAGGGGTGGGGGCCTGTCCTCTCCCAGCCCCTAGCCCTTCTTGAGAGGCCTCATCCTCACCAGGAGGTCACCCGAGGCCCAGCTCCAGCCTCCAGGCCTGTTCCCTTCCGCCCATCCCTCACACTGCAACAGCCAGAGCGTTCTGCTCAGGAACAAAGCTAATTATCCCAGGCCCTGATTTTAAAATCCACCGAAGCCTGCCTTTTTTTGTTTTTTCAACAACTGGCTCTGATTTGTAACACTTGCCAATTCCCATGGTGTAAATATTCCCACCATGGCCAATTTCAGACTACCAGCATGAGGTCACTGACCTGTGGGCACCATCAGCTCCCACAAGTCGGGGGAGCCAGCCCCAGCACACCACCACCTGCACCCTTCACCCTTGACCTGGGGTACAAGCCCTCCTTTACTGACCCCAGCTGTCCCTCCAGCCTCATCTCTCACTGTTTCCCACCCCCAGCACACTGGATGGTGCCTGTGGGTCCCGAGTGCATCTAGCACTTGCCAAAAACACCCCTCTCCCGTTTGGCCCAGCCAGCTCCTTTGATGATACCCCTTTCTGAGGTTTCCACCTCCAGGCGATTTCTGCAACTCCTCAAGCTGGATTAGGTGCCCTTCCTCTGTGTCCCTAGGATACTGCCCTTGGACGCCTACATTATTTAGTAATGCATCTCTGTCTCTGCCCTGAAACCGTGGCCTCTGCAGAAGCCAGGGCCATGTTTGGGGCTGGGTCTCTGGGTGCCGGTCCCTGTCCCTGAAGAGGCCTCGGTGACTGTGCTGAGGGAGTGAGATGCACGCAGTGGTGTGCTCAGGGGCCCAGGGCTCCAGGGGAAGAGCTACCCCAGGGTCTTGGACCTTTCCCGGCAGAGCCCGGTGCCACTTTCCTGGCCAGCGTCCTACGAGATCTGCAGGACAGGGACAGGGGACACTGCCATACTCACCCCCTATTGGGGTTTGGCGGTCCCCCAGCTCCTGGATCTGAGATATGCCCATGTCACCCACAGCCTGCCCTCTGGCACAGAGGGGCGCAGAGCTGGCTGGGTTGGGGCAGAAGTGAGCTGCCACCCCCCTCGTAGTTGTTTGTGTCTTTGTGACCATGGTTTCCTGCAGGGCAGGTTATCATTATTGACTTTGGCACCTCACCCAGGCACTTCGGCGAGGCCACCATTTCCCATGCCTGGGAATAGCCCCAGGGCTTGCTGGGGCAGCCCTGGCCTGGAAGAGCTCCCCCATGTCCTGTCCAGGTGGCCCTTTGTGACCCAAATGGGTGAAACAGGAAGCAGCGGTGGTACAGGGAGTGCTCTGGGCTTCCGAGGGAAAAGGACCTGGGTCTGCCTGTCAGCTCTGCAGCTGTATGAAGTGATGGCTCGGGGCCTTCACTTCCCCATCTGTAAAATGGGGGTAGAAAGCCTGCGCCTCAGGGTTTTTGTGGACAGAAGAGTAATAGTCACTATTTACGGAGGGCTTGCCAAGTGCCCACAGCAAAATGCAGTCTTTGCGATGCTCTTTACTCACATTATCTTATTTAAACCCCCACAGCCCTACGAGATAAGAGCTGTCAGCCCCACTTCCCGGAAAGAGAAAACCGAGGCTGTGCGGACTTTACAGTCACATGGCAAGTAAAGTGGGGTCTCATCCCAAAGCTCCTGCTCCTACCACTGTGCTGCTCTGTGCCCCTAAAACCGGAGGGTCGGCATGTCTAGGGCCTGGCACATTCTAGGCTGGTTGAGATGGTAGTTATTAGTAATTATACAAAACCCCGCTGCCTGGCATGTATCAGGAGACAGAATTTTAAAAATCTCTTTCTGAGTCTCATCTGAACCTGAAGGTGGGCACAGGTGTCCCTAGTTCTCGTGAGGAAACTGAGGCCTGAGGAGGTGTGGGCTTCTGTGCAGGCTCACAACTGTCCCGGCAGAGCCCGGCTGAGCCCCGGGCCCCAGCTCCCAGCCGGCCCTCTGCAGGGTGAGGGGCTGCTCTCCGCTCCCGGGAGAAACTTGCCTGTCTGTGGGGGTAGGTGAGGAAGGGGGTTGGAAAGGCAGGGCTGAGGAGAAGGGCTGACCGTCCAGCCTGAACTGACAGTGTCCGGGCAGGGAGGCCAGCCCCTGCCCACCAGTCCCCTCTTCTGCCCCCACCATGGACCATGTAACCGAGTCGGGGGAGGGAGTGCCTGAAGCTCCAGCCCTGTAGCCTTGAGCAAGCCTTTCTCCTCTCCAGGCCTGTTTCCTCATCTGTAAAATGGGAACGATCACACTACTGGCACTATTGCGCAGCGCAGGGGTTCCTGAGACGGTGAGGACTGAGGACTGGGCAGCCCCTTGAACACTGTAGGTGGAAGAGCCCTATTTGGGGAGGGGCGTCCTGTGATCCCTGGGCTGCCAGCTTTGTGCTGGACTGCAGCTGAAAGGCGCACCTCAGGGACATCTAAGCCACCTCGAGAGACAGTGACAACGTGGCCCTTTGGTGTGAAGAGCGTGGTGAAGTTCCCCATGAAGGAAGGAAGGAGACCCTGCTTTGTGTCTGCGTTCTCAGGCCTGAAAGCTGCCTGTCTGTCACACCAGGAAGCAGGACTTCTCTAACAGGTATCATAATTAAAAAAAGAGAAAAATATAGAAATCTTTCATATGGCCTTGAGAACCTTGTGGTGTAGAGAAAAGCAGTTGATAAAATTCCTCCTCCTTCTGTGGCCTATGGCCAGGCAGCGATCAGCCGGAACTTGGACAAGCCCACACACTGCAGGTTCAGCCGTGGCTCAGGAGGAGCCAGGCTGGTCCCACTGGGGAGGCTTGGGAGCACTGGAGACCTTTGGGGCCTGGTGGGGACCCTCAGGCTACAGGGACTGCTTCCCAAGAGGGTGGGTGCTGGGGTCTGCAGCATCGAAGGCCAAGGGCCTGGGTCTCACTGGATCAGGTCACCCTGCTCTGGCAGAATCCTGAAAACTGTAAAGGCCTGTCTCAACTGCAGCCACATCCTACAGATGGGAAAACGGAAGTCCAGAGGGAGAGAATGCCAGCAAGTGAACATCCACCATGGGGCTCCTGCCACCTTCCCAGCCCTTGGTGCTGTCACTAGTTTAACTATGACGTCTGATGCTGTCCACATAACACCTCACTGGGTCCTCAGGACGCCCTGTGAGGGAGATCACCCCACTGGTAGATGGGGCAACCAGGATTCTGAGCCCAGGCATCTGGTTCCAGTCTCTGTCTTAACTACCATGCTGTCCTGTCTTCTCCATGAGCTCTGAAGAGGTAACCACATCTCCTGCTCCCCCTACACCACCTTCATTTTGGGTGTTAACATTAGGCCTAAGAGCCCCCATTGGGGGAATCCCTCAGGCCTGGGGCTGCTGGAGCAGGTGTGCCAGCCAGAGGCCAGTGTGGGTCCTGGTCAGTGAGGGCTCCCAGCCTAAGAAGGGCCCTCCAGGTTCAGGACTGAAGATGCTCCCCTAGCAAGGTCTCTGGGGGCCAGACTGCCCATGGGGATCTGAGGCAGCCCAGGGGACACCACACAGGCCAGCTCTGAGGCTCATACAGGCCCCATGCTTGCTCACTCCCTGGTCAGCAGGTCTCAGCACTCTGCAGTCTTTGAGGGTAAGAGGCCCCAACCTGAGCTGCCCCACATGGTTGTGCAGGCTTTGCCTGGGTCAAGGAGCAAGTGGGGACCAAAATCTTGTTGTCCCAGTGCGAGGCTCATGGGCCTGGAGAGAAGGGTGGCTTTCTCTTACGGGACAATGGTGCCATCCGCTAACTGAGTTGGGCCCCAAATGGGGAACCCTTTTCCAATTCACCAGAGGTGCTGTATAGGCTGGGGGTGGGCCTGCCCCAAAGGAGATGGGACAGTCAGTCCAAGAGTCCTGGAGCTGGTGTCCTGGCCCTGACCCCTCTCCTCACCAGGGGCCTCTGGCCTAGAAGTTTCTTGCAGGTAAGGTCTCCCCTTCAGACAATAGGGACCGTGATTTCTGGATGTAAATTCAGAATTAGTACTTAGACAAAGGAAGTGTTTTGATTTATGAATCTAGAAATAAGGAAATCCTTATCGTTGAAGAGCATATGGGCTTTTCTAGTTGGGGTGATTGCGAATAGCCGCCATCTCTGTACCGCGGAACACGCCTCAGCAACGGGAAGGAGCAGACTCGCAACACAACAGCTCCGATGAGGCTCAGATGCGGCCTCCTAAACGAGAGGAGCCGGGATCAAAGGCTTCAGGCTGCATGACGCCATTTCTAGGACATCTGGACGAGGCGAAACCACCAGGGCACAAGGCAAATCAGTGGTCACCGGGGCGGAGGGGTTCCACTCCAAGGGGCACGGGGGAGTTTTTGGGTGCTAAAACTGCTCTATATCATAATTGTGCTGGTGGTTACAACACTGTACACATTTGTAAAAGAATTGTGCAGCAATAAAAATGAATTTTACTGTATGTAAAATGGATCTTAATTTTTTTTTAAATAGTAAAAAATGACATTTTCTTTTCTGCTCCTTTTTCTATTCATTTTGACCTTAAGATAAATTTGAATATTCACAAAGTTCACTTCGTGGATATTTCCAAAGCACTTCCTGTGTGCCAGGCCCTCTGCTCTGCACAGAGAAGGGAGTGGGACCCAGAAGCCTGTGCTCACTTGGGGACCCCTGGCACTCCCCCCATGCATGCTCAGGCCCAGTGCACCCCATTTCCCTTTTGAGGGGCTTGCTTCAGCCTAACACTGATGGATGTGGGTCAATCAGTAACTATGTGCTGAAATGCTGGAATTTCTGAGACGTTTCCATGGTTTATGGGGCCATAATATTTGAAGTGGGAACCTGGGAACCGTCCTTGACACCTCCCTCCTCCTTGTTACCCCATCCTTCTCATGTCCCACACAGTCAGGGAAGGGGGCACGCAAACTACCAGGCAGGTGGCCCGAGGGGGCTCAGGCTCAGCTATGTGGCTTATCAATACAAATCCTATGTCACAATTTTGGGGGAGGAGGGTAGTTGGCAATGTTTTTTTCACTGACCTGAAAGTGCCCTGGACTATTGCACAAGAAATCAATCCAGGGGCTGGCCTGGTGGTGCAGCAGTTAAGTGCGCACTCCGCTTTGGTGGCCTGGGGTTCGCCGGTTGGGATCCCGGGTGCAGACATGGCACCACTTGGCAAGCCATGCTGGGGCAGGTGTCCCGCATATAAAGTAGAGGAAGAGGGGCATGGATGTTAGCTCAAGGCCAGTCTTCCTCAGCAAAAAGAGAAGAATTGGCAGCAGATGTTAGCTCAGGGCTAATCTTCCTCAAAAAACAAAAAAGAAAGAAAAAGAAATCAATCCACTGGCTAGTCCTATTGGTCTTCCTTCCTGAATGTCTTCACGGCTCCCTGTCCCAAGGCCATGAACCTCTCACAGGGGGCCTTCCAGCTGACCAGCCCCGTATGCCCTTCACACCGCAGCCAGATGGATATTTTGGAGACCAAAGCCACTCCCTCAAAATCATTAGCACACAAGGAATCCATACCAATCCACAGGGAAAAGACAAAAGGCCCATTAGAAAAATGAGCCAAAAAATATGAAAAAGCAGTTCCCCTATGGAAAAAGAAATACAAGTGGCAAAAACATCTGAAAAGATCCCTAACCTCAATTACAATAAATAAATGAAAATCAAAACAACCACGCGATGTGCCATTTCCATCCCCCACCCCAGGAGAAAAAAGAAAGAGGAACCGTTACGTGATATGCATGGTGACAGGTGAGGAGGTAGCCTCTGGGATACCCACACACAGTTTGGGTGTGGTGACAGGTGTGGCAAATTGGTGACATTTTTGGAGGGTGATGGGAAAGAACATCCCCTTCGATCCAGAACCCACTACTGGAAATGTGCCCTGGGTGCATACAGATAACAGTCCACTGTGTGTCACATGATACTGTGTGATGGCTGCATGGGGAATTTTATTCCAGCAACGTCCATAACAGCAAAAGCCAGGAAATAAGATGCCCACCACGAGGGAAGAGGCGAGTCAGTAAGGCTGCATTCAACCACGCTCTGTAGACATTAAGGAGAATGGGGTGGGACTGACTCCATGAGCTGAAATGGAACCGTAAGGAAAGGACGCAGCAGACCTCTGCGTATAGAACCATCGCTTTGTTCTAACTCTCTAAAAGCACAGACTTATCCTCAGAAGCGTATGCATGGAAAAAATTTCTGGACGCACACACTGCAAACCTGTTAAATGAAATTGCCTTTGGCGAGAGAGACAGGTGGGGAGAAGGGATATTTCACTCCCATTGCAGACTTTTCTGTTCTGCTTGGATTTCTAATCCTGTGCACAGAGTCTTGTAATTTTTCAAATGCCATCAGGAAATATCTGGGTGGTGCGATTTGAGGCCAATTTTGCTTTCTTCCTTATACTTTTCTATATCAAAAAGAATCAAAATCAAGGTGTTTAAATGTTGCAAAACAAACAAACTTTTGCTGCCCTGGGGATAAAGTCTGTGTTCCTGAACTCGTGCTGGGAGGTCCTGCAGCGCCCGTGGCTGCTCCCCTCCGGTCTCCTGACTCCTGGGCCACTGCCACAATCGACCCCACCCACCTTCCACACCCCAAAGCCTCTTGCTCTCTCTTACCTCTGGGCCTTTGGCCATGCTGTTCCATTTACCTGGAATATTCTGCCCCTCCGATGGCCCCTTCGCTTTGCCTTACTCATCCTTCAGCCTGGTGCCAGGTGTCCGCCCAGTCCTCCCCGAGGGACAGTCTTGCCCTGCCTAGATGCCTCCCCAGCACCTGGCCAATGCTCCTCCTAGTTCCATAGTGGCCTTTCCATGGGTCAGCCACCCTCACAACCTCCCAACAGCCTGGAAGGTAAGGACAGGGCCTGGTTCACAACGGTGTCCAGGGCCCAGCGCCGTGACTGGCACACAGTTGGCTTCATAAACGTTCGCTGACTGAACTGACAGAAGACTCCTGAGCTGAATGGATGAACAGCTGGCACGGCAGCCCATCCCTAAAGCAGGCCTGTCTGCGGGGTGGGATGCCCGGGCCCCAGACGGCGGGCCCGAGGGCCTGCTGAGGCAATCTGGACAGGCAGACAAAGCAACCCGCGGCAGCGCCGCCTGCTCCACTCCAAGGTGGCTTTTATTTCCTCCTCTGCGGGTGCCAAGTCCCTGAACAAATATTTTCCTGGAGTGGAGGAGTGGCTTAGCTCCCAGCCTTAAGTGCTGGAGACACCGCCGGGTCGGGCAGGTTCCAGGAACCAGAGGAAGAGAGTGGTCTGGCTGCAGCTGGGGAGGAGGGTCCCGGGCTGCCCTCTGGGCAGTGCCCACCCTCTGGGCCAGGTGAGGGGGGCCTGCTCCCCTCGCCCGCCAGCCTGGGAAGCGGCCGGCCATCTCAGTTCAACATGCAGCCCTGAACAGCTTCTGCCGTGGGCCTCTCTGCCCATAAATTAGAATCCTCTGGGATCCTGAAGACAGCATAGGCCAAGGTGGGCCTCCTTCATTTTTGCTGGAAAAGCTACAGTGGGGTTTAAAGGAACTAATTAGAATCTCAGAAGCCCTTTTATAAGCCTTTTTTCCCCTTTAACTTTCTCATTGCAGAATAACATACACAGAGTACACTCATCTTAAGTGTATAACTTGATGGTTTATTTACATATACATACACCCTTGTAATCACCACCTACATCAAACCAGAGAACATTCCAGAGAACCTTTCCGAGAAAGTTCCTTCATGTCCCTCCCTAGTCAATACCACACCCCCAGCAGAGGTACCCCTGGCTTCTCTTCCCATCGATCAGCTTGCCTGTTCCTGAACTTTATATAAGTGGAATGGTGCAGCATGGGCTCTCTTGTGTCTGGCTTCTTGTGCTTAATATATTGCCTGTGATGTTCGTCTGTGTTGTACGTGGAGCAGTCGTTTGTCCTTTTTGATTGCTGAGTGGCGTTCCGTTGTGTGAATGTACCACCACTGATTTATCCATTCTCCTGTGGATGGACATTCAGGTTGCTCCACGTGTGGGCTGTGATGAACGAAGCTGCTGTGAATGTTCTCACACCCGCCCCTCAAGAGACACGCGCTGTCATGCTGCCTGCATCACGTGGCAGGCCGATGTTCGGCTGTAGTAGATACTGCCACACGGTGCTCAGATCAACTGGCACACTTTCCAAGAGCGCAGGAGAGTTCTGGTGGTTCCACATGCCCAATGATTGTCTGTCTCTAATTGTCAGCCTTTCTGGTGGGTGTGTGGTGGTGTCTTGTACTGTTAATAAGCTCCTAACGACTGCTTGACTTTCAGAACAGGATGGCAGCACAGGCAGCCACAGCGAGCTCCCCTAAGGCAGAGACTCCCACACTGGCAGCAAGCCTCACACGCTGGGTCATAATAGTGTCAGCCCTCCAGAAGCACCTGGGGTAGGAGGAAGCCAGTGTGGAAACGGCACCTGTTGGCAGCGAGACAGCGAGAGGTACTGAGAGTGACCCAGAAATGATGGAGGCGCAGAGGACTCAGTGCCTCTCCTGAGGACCTTTGAACCCAGCCTTGAAGTTGGGCAGGTGTGGGGTAACACTGCCGAGGGCCTGATTTGAGGGCACATCCACACACCAAGAGTGGCTGCAAAGCTGGGGTGGCTCAAGGAAAGGCGCCAGAGGTGCAGTGGTGCTGCGGAGGGGGAGGAAGCAAGCCAGGTGAGGGCTGCGTCCACAGCAGGCAGAGCTGGCAGAATCCCAAGCCCCTCTAGGCTCCTGGCCCCGGGCCTCCCCCAGCTCTGCTCCTGCAGCTCCACCAACCAGGAGCTCACCCCTCCCGAGGCAGCCCAATGCCCTTCTCTTCTGCCAGGCTGGAGAAAAGGGGAATGGGGTGGGTTGGCAGGGAAGGAGGTGGACAGGACTCCCGAGAGGTGGGAGCATGGCCCTGGTGCTCCTCCCTGCAGAGTAGTTCCCTGCAGACCTATTTAAAGAAGCCTTCTCTCCCAGGTGCTGTTTTGGGGTCCTCCGACCATCAGTGCCTAACCTGGGAGGGGGGCATGAGACCACCGCCCTTGAGGCCCAACTCTGGGACAACTGTCCCTTTTGCTCCATTAGCCCTCACCCTTGACCCCCAGCTCAGAAGAGCACCTCATCACAGGTGCCGTCTCCCTCAGGCTCGTCCTGAGAACGTGTGCCTCTGGGAGTTGGGGACACACTTCTCAACAAGTTCTAAAATCCAGCCCGTCCTCCCCATCCCTCAGCACGCCGCCTCTTTCCTCTCGCTGCGCCTCCGTCCCCGCATTCCCCTGCGATTCCTAATCTTTCCTGTACCGGCCCCCAGGCTCCAGGCTTCTGTAGCCGCAGAGAGGTTACAAGGCAGAGTGACGGCCACTTTCTCCCCATGTTCCAGCCTCGTCTCTTCCCGCACCTGCTTTCCTTTCACATCCAGCCTGAAGCCTCTTGAGTCCCTATTTTTGCGGAAGCTGTGCCTCCGGGCTGGAATGCCTTCTCCCCCTTGTTTGAGAGGCTGATTTGAATTTGTCCTTCAAGATGCAGTTCAAGTGCCACCTCTGGGCACCTCCCATGACCCAGAAGCCAGATTAGGTGCCCCTGTCTCCCCCCAGCCCACACAGGGCACCCTGTCATTGGAACGGCCCTCACTGTCTGACTCCCCCTGGACCGCAACCTCCCTGAGAGCAAGGCCACGAGTCTCTGTGCCGGATGTGAAAACAGCCCCATCCGGAGCAAAACCCGAGAGGCCAGCAAGGCAGGAAGTGCCAGGTAAAGCAGAAACCGGCTGCAAATTAGGAAGGCGACACAACCAATCTAAGAGAAGATGGCTCATTAGTTTAGAAAGTCACTAGAAAGAACTTAGTGGAAACTTCCGTGAGTCCTCCATCCCTACACACACAGCTGGGCCCATGTGGGCACAGCCTAAAGGTGAGGGAGATAGGAAATGCGCAAGTGCTCTGTTCCCAGGCGTGGGGGCCAGGGGTCTTGCAAAGGCAGAAAAGAGGGCAGAAAGGGAACAAGTGGGGGGACAAGGGCAGGAAGCTGAGGCTGAGGAGAGATGGGAAGAGACGGGTGCTTAAGGAGACAATGTGTAAACCCCTTCACATTTAGCTTCTTCACTGCTAGTCTCCAACACTCAGGAAAGTCTGTTTTATGGCCCCACCCCGTCCTCACAGCGCCCTGGGGTGGGAGCAGAGAGCAGGGAGCCTAAGTGAACTGAGTGAGAGGAGAGATCAGTGGGACCAGCGTATCCAGCACTGTCTGGCCCACAATAAGCTCAGGAAACGTTTTAATATCCAGGCAGCCAATTCTAACCGTGCCCTCACTGTCCAGCCTGGGGACTGGCAGAAAATAGGCACTCGGTGTTTTCAGTGTTTGTTGAACAAATAAATGATCTGAAGACTTTGTTTCAGCCTCCAAACCCTTCGAGCACAATGTGTAGAGGAGAGTAGAATTCACTTTGCAGGGGCCCCCGGAGCCTGCAGTCTCTGCCCCACCCGCAGGTGCAGGGCCTAGAAGGACACACCTGAGTCTAACGTCAGGGGTTGGCCTGCACCCAGGGCCAGAGAGCAGCTCAGGTGCCAAGGGCCCCAGGTGGGGAGACCTGTCATGGAGGGGCAGCTGAGGGGCTGGGTGGGGGTCAGCAGCCCGGACCAGACTCTGGGTAAGGAAAGGGCAGCTAGACACTCTCAGAACACGGGAGTTCCCACAGTGCCCTGCACTTCTCAACCCCCAGGAATCTCTCTAGTTTTTCCCTATTGTGTAGACTTTAGACCTTTGGCACTTGAGTGGATCTGTTAGTGAGTTTTCAGGAGTCACACGACAATGAGCAAACAGCTAGCAAACTTAAGACAGTAGTAGGGAGCCTCGTGTCCTTGAGGAAGGGAATGATCGAGGGGCTGGGCAGGAGAAAGGCAGAGAGCCCCGGGAGGAGGTGAGATGCTGCAGGCCTGACACACAGCCGCAGGAGGAGGGCACGGGGGACCCAGCCTCCCCTTCCAGCCGAGGGACCAGTGCTAACCCTGCTGTTCTTCACCAAGCCACAGCACAGCCCAGAGCCAGCCTCCTCCCAAGGAGGTCACAGAAAAGGACATGGCCAGGCCAAGAAGAGACTCAACCACCACCACAGCCCAAAATGACAAGTACTGTTTATTACAGTTACACGAACGGGCCAGCCACAGGCTCGGTGCCATCCCCTGGACCAGCAGAGACGAGCATGGTCACAGACCGCTTCCCCACCCCCCGAATCGTACCCAGTCATACACTCCGGGCAGAAAGTCCCAGTGTCGAACACAGGGCACAGGTTCCCTTCATTTGGCAGTGCACCTCTCTTAGTCACAGATGGCGCCCGCCTCTGAGCGGCCCACAGAGCCCCTGGAACGTTGTCAAATGAAATAAGCAAGCACGGGAGCTCCCAGGAGCCCTGGGCCGGGGCCTCCGGGCCTAGCAGAGGTGTGAGAGGAGGACTGTGCAAGGGGTCTGAGAGGGGGGCCTTGGCTCCAGGTCTCCGAGGGGCCACGGGCCTCAGGTCAGGGTGTGCTGGGCCATCACAGCTTCTTCAGCCACTTAGGAGACTGTGCTTGGAGCTTGGCAACACAGAAACTGACATCAGGCCTTATATAACCTTGGCTGAACCTACCAAAAGCCACAATTTTAGCAAAGACAACAAAAAACAAATCAGAGGGACTCTGACCCCAGAATCCCTCCCCACGGGAAAGAGGAAGGCACAGAGCTTTGAGCCAAGTTTCCCCGATATCATTGGTATTTCGAGAAAAGGCTGGTCACGTCCACACAACCAGCACAGAGAGAAGAAAAGGGAGTGGAGTTCACACGACTACTTTATATTAAAGTTTATTACATTTGGAAAATCTACTGTACAGGGAAAAACCCATTGGATTAAGTAGAGTTTTGCCAAAAGCAAAAGACTATCACTCTTTGGAACATTCCTGATTCCAGCCCAGGGCAGGGCCACAGGAGCTAATCACAGGTGAACCTGGTTCTTCATGGAGCAGCTCAGTGCCAGGTGTGCCCAAAACCCCTCTCATCACCTTCCAAGAGAAAGAGTCCAATAGCCCAGAGGTGGCGCCAAAGGAAGCGCCCAGGCTGCGGGAGATCCCCTGGGCCCTGCCACCTCTCCCACCCGACAGTCCTCTCCCCTCGTACCCCAGCCTGAGGCACCAGGACTCAGTTCTCACACGGGCTTCTCAACATCGATCGCAGCAGCCCAGGCCACCGCCGTGGCCCTGAGTTCGTGGACATGGGCGTGATCACTCAAAGAGGTGACTGCCCATGGCAGCCGGGATCGGCCAGCCCACCAGTGGGGCCAACTGATAGACATTCCATACCCTGTTGCATACTTGAGCGACGAACTCAGAGACAACACACAAACAGCCTATATGTTGGCTTCCAGATTTGGTTCTTCTAGTTAAAAAAAAAAAAAAAAGTCTTCTTAACCCTGACACTGTCTCCTGACCAGAGATGAGGGAAGCAGGATGGGGGGTAACCAAATCAATTTAACTTACGTCAGAAGTAACAAAGTCTACTGGGCTATGAACAAAGAAACTAGAGGAAACATGTGCAAAAACAAGTGGATATCTAAACGAGACTTCCCCACAAAGCAAAGTGAACTCTGACGGAGCCCGGAACTCCTCTCCCTGCCACTCAGCGGTAAACGCCCCCGAGACTGTTGGTCTCTACCAGTAAGTGCTACAGATGTGCCAGCCCTCAGCCCTCAGCCCGAGCATCTCCCAGACACGCGGGCCATCCAGGTCCAAAGAAGTGGGGTCCCCTTTCTCTCCAGAGCTGGGCCTGGGGAGGGTCTGCTCCTGTTTGGAGAAACTGAGTCAGAATGGTGAGATGCCAGGTGCTGGCTGTGGTGGAAAGGTCATACACGAGAAAGCCCTCGCGCCAAGTCTCCAGGCAGAAGTCAGAGAAGCAGAGGAGAGCCCCCAGCGAGCCCCGGCACTCGGCGGGCAGGGAGCTGGCTGGGGGGGCCGGGAGCGCTGGGGAGGTGGCATGGCGGCAGGGGAGGCAGTGCCTGCAGTTCTTCACGGAAGAGGCAAGTGGGGGCCTAGCTGAGTGGCAGGGAGAGGGGGAGAAGTGCTCCCCCGTCAGGCGTAGAACTCCTCTTGCTTGGTGGGCTTCTGGTAGGCCCCGCCGTTGGCTTGTTTCGGCTCCTCCAAGGAGTAGCTGCCCTCATCTTTCTTCTTCATCCGGTACAGCATGAAACCCACCAGGCACACAGCGAAGATGAGCCCCACGAGGCCTCCAGCAATGACCCCTGGGGTGGGCAGACAGGCCGGCTCAGCTCAGCTGCTCCTGGGGCTGAGCAGCAGTCCCTCCCCAACCGGGCAGCCCCAGAGGTGGCCTTGGCTGTAGCCAGCCCCACACCAGGGCTAACGACAGTCCCTCACCCCAGAGCAGCAGTTGCCCCTTCCCCACCCACCTGAGAGCAAACTCACCTCCCAGCACTTCCTTCCTGTCCAGGAGGCCCTGTGAGGCCCCCGCAGCCTCAGGATCCACTGGGGGCTCCTTCCGCTGGTCAGGTTCCACTGCAGCCCCGGCTGTGCTCTCCTCCGACAGGTCAAAGGTGAAGTCCTAGGGGCGGGCAGAGACAGGATCAGGCTGGGGTAAGCCACTGATAGCAGCAGCATCCAGTTCGATTTCCAAACCCAGAAGCAGTCCCTGGTCACTGCTGCCACCAGCTCAGACACATCCAAACCTGGACCTCTGGACCCCAAAGCCAGGCCCCTCTTGCCACATCGCACTGGGCCCTGGCTGGACTGTGGTGGAGATATCCCACCAAGTGATATAAAGCACGTTTTCATCTGAAAACAAATAGACTAAAATGACACTATATGATGACACTATGAGATAAAAAATAAGACTTGTTAGTACTTTTACACTTGCAGCAGGCGCCTTGCTTAAGTCTAAGTTTGGAAAGCCTTCTTTTCAGTGCTCTTTTTTTTGCCGAGGAAGATTTGCCTTGAGCTAACATCCACTGCCCATCTTCCTATTTTTGTATGTGGGCCGCTACCACAGCATGGCCACTGACAGATGAGGGGTGTAGGTCCACACCCAGGAACAGAACCCCGGCCGCTGAAGCACAGCATGCCAAACTTAACCACTAGACCACTGGGCTGGCCCTTCAGTCATCTTGAAGGACTCTTTTGCTCTGGTGTCATGTTCAGTCTGTCCCACCCTAGGCTGGGCCCTGGGGGCAGAGGAAAGTGGGAACCTCATGAGACTGTCTTCACGGTGGGGAATATGACATGCTCACAGGGGGCTGGGTGTGCCAGAGGGACCAGATCATCTCACCCTGACGCACTGTGCTCTGCCGGGCACTAGGAGCCACCCCATCCGGCCACCCCACGTCCCAGGAAATACAGAGGACTCCAGTGGGCAGACACTCACCTGCTCGCCAGAGCCCTCTCCTGCTGGAAGCTGGGTGGAGGCTCCATCCTCAGCAGCCTTCTCGGTGGCAGAAGGACCTCCATCTGCCACGCTGGGAGGGTGAGGGTCAAGCAGCTGGTCAGGTACTACGGGAACAGAGGTCTTGTGGTGGTCAGGCTGCACGGCCCTGTGTGGATGGAGTGTGCCAGGCCCCTGGGCTGTGGTGGCCCTTGCCGTCGATGCCCGGTGGGTGGTTGGGTGCAGGGTGGTCTCACTGGGTGGGTGGATGGTCTCCTTCTCCTGGGTGGTAAAGCCAGGCTCCACCCCTGACAGGTACACCACCGCTCCCTCCTCAGGCGCCGCTCTGGCTGGCACGACGGAGGTAGAGGGGGCGATGGTATCTGTGCTGGTGGGCTCTGGAGCTGTGGGGATGGCCGTCAGGACACCCACGTCCTTCTGGACAGCATGGGTCTGCTTTGACAAGGTGAGATCTTGCAGGGCACCTGCAGGGCCAGAAGCAGAGGCAGCTGGGGTGGGAGAGGCCCCAGAACATCTAGACCAGCCAAGCTCAGGCTGTGAAGAAGGGCTGGGCAAGGACCTGCAGCTCTGACTCCCAGGCCAGTAGAGCAAACCCTTCCTTTCGTGAGAAGCTGTGTCCCCTGGAGTAGAAGCAGCTGAGGGTAAACTCGACTTTGGAAAATGGACAAGGAGAGCTGCCCTTTCCTGCTGCAAGCACCCGGGGACAGCCTGGTCTCTGGAGCCATTAGACACCACGTTCATCTGAGAAGGAACTTTCCCTCTGACTTCTGACGCCCACTCCCTGGGTGGGAGCGTCCTCAGGGGCCTCATCCCCAGGACACACACCTCTCTGGCCCCCTCTCTACTCTACTTGCCCTCCCCTCAGAAAGGCCTAGGCTCCCAAGAACAGAGGCCTGTGCCCTACCTCCCAGCTCCCAGCCTAGGCCACTTTCCCCATGATGGCCTCGGCCCTCTTTTTGAGGAAGATCAGCTCTGAGCTAACATCTGCTGCCAATCCTCCTCTTTTTGCTGAGGAAGACTGGCCCTGAGCTAACATCCGTGCTCATCTTCCTCTACTTTATATGTGGGATGCCTACCACAGCATGGCCTGCGAAGCGGTGCCATGTCCGCACCCAGGATCCGAACCAGCGAACCCTGGGCCGCTGAGCGGAGCGTGTGCACTTAACTGCTGAGCCACTGAGCCAGCCCCTCGGCCCTCTTCTGAGGTCCAGCTCAAGAGCACCTCTTCTGGGACGCCTCCCTGACCACTTCCAGCTCAGGGATTCCGCTCCCCCAGGGAAAGGGGCCATAGTGCAGACAAGGGAACATTTATCGCAGATCTACACCCCACCAGGCTCTGTGCTGCCTTACAGCTCCCAACAGCCTTATGAAGTCAAGATATTATTCCCATTTTATAGATGAGGAAACAGAGGCTTGGAGAAGTCAAACCACCTTCCAAAGGTTGCCCAGGGAGTTAAAGAGGAGAATATGAGCCCAAGTCTGTCTGTAGCAGGTGGCCCCCGGGGCTCCTGGGACCCAGAACACTCATGCCTCCATCCAAACACATTTTCTTCTTGCGGTGTGGACCCCGTTTCCTTCCCCAACATCACCCTTTGGGCCCAGTGGGGGAGCTGTGGGACCACGGCCCCCAACCCACAGCCTGCTGCCAGCTCACCTGCACCTGAGCCAGAGAAGTTGTCAGAGTCATCCCCAGAGCCGTCCTGATCTTCAGGGGGCACATTTGTGGCCACAATTTGCTGGAAAAGGATCAGAAAAGGGTATGAGTGGAGCCTCAGCTGAGCCCCGCTATTCCAGGGTCCCCATCCTAGCCAGCTGAGTACACTCCCCCTACGCTCACTCAGCACAGGAAGGAGGCCCTCATATGCGGCTCCAGGACCCTCAGCTCTGGGCAGTCCTCCCACACATTCCCTAAGGCTGTGACAACACAACTCAGTGCTAGGTGCTGGGGGTGCAGAAACACACAAGAAGGGGCACCCCAAGAAACTCAGATGGGTGACGGAGCCCCAGACCTCACAGGGGAGCAGACAGAAGACACCATCACTGGGAACACAGGCTGTGGCCCCCATCAGTCCACCCCACATTGAGAAATCAGGTCGTGGGGGCCACTGGCCAGGGAGCTTCAGGGTCCAAGATGGCCAACTCTGCCCCACTGAGGAGCTTTCAAGAGCCCCAGGAACAATCCCACAATGAGCTGGCTCCAGAGAGGCAGCCTCCAGGCATGCTGGGCACCAGGGTGTGGACAGCGAGGGCCCCATGTGGGGAGGGGGCCGGGGTGAGTTGTCTGTGTTGAGGCAGGTCTGCCCACACAGGACAGCCCCTGGCCTGGCCACGATGCTCCCTCCCACAGCCAGTCTGTTTTCTTAGCCACAGGAAGGACTGGGTCCAGGCCCACTTGGGGAAGGAAGGACGGGGCACCCATCAGGCTGGGGACGGATGAGGCTGATCTAGAAGAGGACCTGCACTAAGGAGGCATCAACGAATGGGCTGTAGGCCTGGAACGGGCCCTGTTTGCCAACAGCCACCCTAGGAATGCCTGCCTGGTCCAGCCCCGAGAAGCTGCCAGCGCAGAGTGCAGACACATTCCCGAGGCGCGGCTGTGCCAGTGGCAGAGCCGGGGACTGGGGCCGGGAGGAGGCGGGACACACTACACACAGCCAGCAGGCCTGAGCAGAAGCCCCGGGGGAAGGAGGGACCACCCCTGACCCCAACACTGGCTCCAGGACAGCGGGTGGGGAGGGAGGACCCAGCAGCCAGGTGGCAGGAGGGGTGGGAGTGTCCTGTCCAGCAAGGAGACTAACCAAAATGACCCTGTGACCCAGTCCATCTCGATAGGGCCCCAGTGTCAGGGGTCAGAATAAAGAATGAATGAATGAATGAAGCAGAACACACTGTTCGGGGCACATGGCTTTAGAGATATCCTGACCTCTGCCACTTACTAGCTGAATGGCCTTGGGGACATCACTAAACCTCTTACGGCCTCAGTCTCCCCATCCATAAAGTGGGGCAATAATAACACCTACATTCCAGGATTGTTGCCAAAACTCAATGAGGTTATGCCCTTAAAGAACCCAACAGAGCCTGGCACGCAGTGAGCGCCCCACCAACGGCAGCAGCTGCTCGAACGCTCAGCACGGGGAAGAGGTTCTGGGGCCTGTCTGTGAAGAGGTGGGATACAGGCCGGGAGGGTTTCAGGAGAGGGGGCAAGAAGGAGCGGGTTCACAGACGCTCTATGCAGGCCCCGCCCAAGGCTGGGCTCCAGGGAGCGGGGCCTACTCAGGCCCAGAGGCCTTGCCAGGTCCGGGCCACAGGCCACAGGGCCTTGGCTCTTGAGTGGAGCAGAGCAGGGAGGGACAGACAAGACCTTTGGCTCCTGAGGCTGCCTGGCGCAGAGCTGGACCAGGTGGGGGCTCCTCAGGGCCCAGGTCAGAGAGAAGCTTCAGACACGTGTAGAAGCCACAAGGCTAGAAATACCGCTGCACTTCCTTTGAAACTACAAAACCCAAACTGTACTTCTCTCACCCCCAGGAAAAGGGTTTGGGCCTCAGAAGGGCCTGTCTGAGCCGTCACGGCCCATCTACAATGAACAGTCAGTCCCTAACCTCTACCCACACCCCGAGCCACATCCTGTCTATACTGTCCCAGGTGGTGTTTCAAATACCTGGCCTGCCTCCATAGAGCTCCAAAGCGGTCCCTACCCTCCCCGACCCTGTCCCCCTTTAATAGCAAAAGAATACTGTGTACTAGGCAGGAGCAGCGTGGGTACCCGCACGGCCATATACTCCCATCCCAGGCCCATGGCAGAATGCTCCTGACAGGGCAGCAGGCTTGGTGAGGACAAGCATCCAAGGGACCCCCAACACACAGTCACTGAGACCCCGCCTCACCCTCGCCCAACCGCTCCTGCCCGGGGAGGCCCTAGGGACTGAGCATCTTTTCCATGCACTGACTCTCCCCTGGAAAGACAGCTCGCCCTGGAGCAGCCATCAGGGCTCCAACCAGACCAGCCTCAGCTGCAGAAACCAGAGTCATCGGGTCAGCCCTATTTCACTGATGAGGGAACTAAGGCCTGCAGAAAACTCAGTGCACTGGGGACCCTGTCAGCCCTGGAGGCCCTGCCCAAGACCCAGGGAGGCCCAGCCTCTCGCCTACACAGAGAAGCCCCAGCAGGTTAGCAGATTCCCAAGAGCATGGCCTCTCTCACGACTAGATCAGACTTTCGATCTGTCCAGTCCCTAAAATCAATTTGTTTCCTCCTCTCTGCTGGCTTATCCCTCTGTGATCTTATTTACACAACAAGCTCTTAAGCAAATGCTTTCTCCACTGAAACCAGCTCCCAGGCCTCAGGGCAGCCTCTCCCCTCTCAGGGCTGGGTCTCTACCTAGGGGAGGGCCTGTAGTGACCTCTTGAATCTCGTCCAGCTTGAACCTTCGTGACAGCCTCAGCTCCCTGGGGAGGACACTGGCAGAAACTGCTGAGTGAACTTGGATCAGCAGGTGCCGCTGACTCTGGGGTTTTGGGTGAGATTTTGGTTTCACTCCGCAGCCCGGCTGTGCTGAGAGCCTGTAGCCAGCTGCCTCCAAGGCCTCACGTGGGCTCTCCTCAGCCTTGCCTCCCACCTGGGTCCTTCCAAGACGGCTTGGCCATGGCTCAGGGCTGCTCGGGGACACCACCACCTCAAGCTGCCTTGGAAGGGCAAGACAACCCAGCCCACACCTTTAGTGGGGGCACTTGACCTCTACAAGTCCCAGAAAAAGCAGCTTTTCATACAACAAAACCCTTGCGCTAAGTCAGGTCTAAACTTCCACACGGTCAGTTTGCTCAAAGCAAAGGCCAATTTGCTCCCTCCCCACCCGCAGCGCAGACCCCTGGAAGCCCAGCGCCTCAAAGGTCAAGCCAGGTTTGGCTCCAGTGGGTTTGGGGGTCGTGCTGCAGACACATGGAGGCTGGGGAAGAGGGAAGATAAAGAAGACTCAACCCATCTCCATCTCTACCACACCAGTCTCCTGGTCACGGGGGGCTGTGTGGAAGGACCGAGAGAGGGGACCTGAGTCGGGGCTCTGGCGTGGCAGGAAAGAGCGGTGAAAGGAGGGAGATCTTCTCTGACCTTAGAAACCCTTTCCACCATTCCCCCTTGACTTGAGGCAGGCAGGGCTGGGATAGCATCTCCCACAGATAAGGAACTCAGCCTCCGAGAGGATGAGGGACTTCTCAAGGCCCCCAGGCAGTGGCAGTGTCTGCAGACTTCCGGCAGTGCTTGCTCTCCTCACCTGCCATCTGTCCCTCCCCAGCCCGGAAGGACCGTCTTCCCTGGCTGGCCCATCTGTTTTAAGGGAAACTTGCCTAAAGCTCCCCCCGACGACTGCAGGTTCCAGGAGCCAGGGGATGAGAGTCATCAAGTAAGAATTCCCGATCCCTGCCCCAGTGGCCAAGGGACCGAGGTGCCCGCCCGCACTGCACTTGAGAGGTGCAGAGAGGATGGCACGGACAAGCACAAGGTCAGGGCTACCAGGGGCTGAAGTCTTCACCATGCTGCTGCCAGCCATTCCCAAGAGCAGGTCTGGAGTCTGTGGGCAGAGGGCTGGCAGAGAAGCTTCAAGAAGGTGGCTTCAAGCCAAGTCCCACCAGCTTGCATCCTGCACGGGCCATAACAAGGGCCACCCTCCTCAGGAACCTCTGTGCAAGCAGAGCCCTCGCCCTGGCCAGCCGAGCGGGCCTGGGGCTGTGCCGCAGCATTCCTCCAAGACACCTTGGGTGTGAAAGCTCCTTGGCAGGGTCACAAGTCAGGACACCAGTGAGCATCTGAGTTCAAGTGAAGATGGGGGACCCAGGGACTTCCAACTCCGGGCTGACCAGAGAGGTTCCCGGCCTGCACCGCCCACTGCATGAACCCACAGGCACCAGGCGTGAAGACGAGGTTTCCAACCCCCGACACCCTGAGCCACTCACACGTGGCACCTGCTGCTTGACTTGAGTAACGGATAAAACACAGATCCTTTAAAAAGCATTACTGAGTTCAAAGAATCGTGTTGCTTTTTTAACAAAACATGCTAAAAGCACAATACTGTGTAAGGAGGTCACAGACTTTGATATTTCACAGGGCCCTCAGTGTCAAAACTTGGGGGACTATCATTCAGGGGCTTTGAGGAGAAAAGAGGGTAAGAAATGGTCTGTCCTCGCCCCGGTGAGGTCCCAGGGCAAACAGCCACGCACCCACTCCAGGAGGCTTCTGGAAGGAAGAGCTGCGGAGACTGGGCCACAGAGGGGCACCCTATGGTGGACACTAGGGTGGAGCCTTGAGGCCCCCAGGCAGACCCCAAAGAGGATAAGACCACACTCAGCCCTGAGTCACTAACTTTGGCAGCGCTGAGGGCATCCATGGTGGGGCAGCCTTTGCAGTGTCAACTGGTAAAGGGAGGTTTAGGCCTCTGTTGGTCGTAACCACCCCAGTGTGGTGACAGAAGCGCCGGCTGCTCCAGTAAGGGCCGAGACACTGACTCCACAAGCCCACTAGTCATGCAGGAAGCCAAGGGTAAAGACTGCCCCTGAACAAAGGCAGCCAGCCTTGGTGCTGGCTCTGGGGCTGATGAGGAGGGGGCCCCAACTTGTTGCAGGAGCCCTGGCTGTGGGGTCACCAGCAGGCGTTCCCCATAGTCACGCAGGATCAATGCCCATCGAGATCCTGTGTGACAGGAGGTGTCCTCAGAAGGCTTAAAAAGAGATCCAGGGTCTTTTAGAAAATTTTACCCCCCTCAGTTCCTTGGTGAGATCCATGGATCTAAGGGACACAGGCTGATTCCCCCTCCCCCACACTTCACAACTCTTGGGGGTGGAGGTGTCTGAGCTACAGAACTCCAGCCTTCACCCCACACCTGAGCATCAAGATGCCAGACTGGTCAAAGGTGACATCCAAACCGTCATCTGTGTCCAGGCCAGGGGCTCTCTTCTTGGGCGTCCCTAAGAATCACAAGGAGCCTGATCGAGATGAAGTCTTCTGAGCTCCATCCCTGACGCTGACTCAAGGGGCCTGGGGCAAAGGCCCAGGACTCTGCAAGTTGAACAAGCTCCCAGCTCCTGTATGCGGTCTGTAGACTGCTCTTGGAGAATAATAGTCTGGACAGGAAAAGGCCTGCCCAGGGTAGCCAAGGGGCTGGACACTGGGGAGGAGTGGAGAGTAGAGACCCCCCATTCAGGTCCCTTGACTGAGTCCAGTATTCAAAGAAGAGGCATCAAATAGCAACAGAGCCCCGTAAACAAGCTCTAGGGGCAAAGTGATCAAAGTGACCTCTGCAGACAGTATACGACAGTACCCGCCCAGTCTGTGGAACAGGCCTCACTGTGGAGCCGGGGGAACCGCTGAACTTCGAGAGGCACCCGATACCCAGCAGTGCAAGAAAAAGGAAGCAAAGAAAAGCAAGAGCCGTGTTTCCCTGAAGCTGGGCTGAGCCTCTGTCCTGCCAGGGCTGAGGACCTCCTTGGCACTCCAGGAGCGGTCTTCCCATCCAGCGGCTGGCCCGATGCAGTGACCTGGCTGAAACCAACAGACGCGAACAGGAGAGAGCTGCTGATGCTAAGAAGCCCGGGTGGATCCCCAGGTGAGGCCGACGGGCCGGGGAGGGCAGCAGGGGCTGCAGAGCCTTGGTGCCATCTTCCAGGGGTACCTGCCTGCCCGGGGTGTGGCAGGGGAAGAGAATGTTGCCAAACACCCAGCTCCACTCCTGTGGCCCACCTGGTGCCCTGAAGCAGTGGGCTTTGTGACTCTGCCATCCCTTGTGTCGAGGGTCATCTGCCTTTAGCTCTGGCTAACATGGCCTAAGCACGGACCAGAGGGGCCAGGTGGGTCAAACTCAAAGCATCTTGGATCAAGGATCTCAGGGAAAGGATCAGAACCAGAGATGTCAAGGGAGAAAGAGACCGGTCCCGGGTGGCTGACCCAGGGTGAGGGCCAGCTCTAATGCTCCCTAGCAGGGTGACCTGGGCAGCTGTCTGCCTCTCTCTGCATCTGTTCCCACCTGGACAACAGAGGGGCTTAGCTAAGAAACCCTAAACTCCCTTGGGGCTCTGACAGGCCAGACTGGGATCTGGGAGCAGTAGCCCCGATTCCTTATCAGTGAGGCAGGGTGGTGTGTGAGTGATAAATTGGCCACAGCCAGCCATGCTGGGTGGGTGGGAGGAGCAGGAGCAGGGCCCAGGAAGACACTGGGCTCCCTCCTGCCCCAGGATGTTGCAATGGTAGGAGACAAATCACTTCCTCTCCAAAGCCTTCTTTCCTAACTTGGGAGCTGCCAGGGAGACACCCTTAGGCCACTGAGGCAGCACAGACCTCCTCGCTTTGGCCTCAAGACCCTGAAATCTCTCCCTCACTGAAGAGGCTCCCAGGAGGGAGGAGCCCCACCGGAGCCTGGGGGCAGTACCAGCATTTCCGGCCTGACAGGCACAGTGATTTATCTGCTCAGTGTCTCCACCAACCAAGTCAAGCTGGGACCTGCAGAGAGTGCTACCGGGGGACGGCCCAGGGCGGGAGGGGCTGTGACCGGGCAGGTAGGCGGAGAGGGAGCTTCTTCTCCCTCCATCCTGAGAATGTCCATCCTTGAGGGCCCCAATAAGGCCCCACCCCTGTCAGCACTTCCCCTGGGAGGAGCGCTTTCAGGGGACCTCGTGGGCGTGCACCTCCACCCCCACATACACACACAGATCCATTCAGCTGTTCCCACACTGCCACTGGGAAACAGATCTCACTGCTCCAGGGCATTCCAGGGTAGATGGCACCTGGCTTTGGAGACCCCTATGCAGTAGCCTTTCCCATGGCCCTAAATGCCAGGGCTTTACAGGCGGGAAACCTGAGGTCAAGGTCACAGAGCCCTCCCCCTGCCCCATGCTTCCCCTTGGAAGACCCCCAGGGCCAGGCTGTGTTGAAGGAGGGGAGAATGGAGGATCCTGGTAGCCAGCGCCAGCTGCGATCAATGCCCCCAGCACCTCATACCCAGCCCTCCACAGAGCCGGCGCCCGCCTCGCAGCCCGCCTGCCAGGACTTGTCTCCGAACAGGCCCAGCTGACGGCTGGGTGTGGGGCTGGGTGTGGGGCCGCGGGGCTGGAAGACCAGTTCCTCCACTTTCTCCACCTGCCAGAACCCGGGCCAGGCAGGGCAGGATTCCACCTGGGCGTTGAGCAAGGCCGCCCAGCCAGCCCCCGCGCCTGGTGCTGCCTGGGAGCCAGACAAGGGGTGGCCAGGGGAAAGTGACCAGAGCCGCTCTCGGGAAAGCCTGGTTATAGCCTGGGCTCTTTCCCAACCTAGTGGGTGACCTTGGAAAAGGCTCTGCCTCAGGTTGCCCATCTGTACAACAAGGGCTTGGCCGAGTAGTGGCAAGGGGGCTCCTCGTTCCAAGTCTGTGCCTGGGGAATCAAGGCCTGCTCTCGAGGGGCAGCCAGATGCAGCAGCCACAGCAGGCTGCCCACCTAAGGGGTGACGCACCATGAACCTGGGACTCAGCACGGGGAGGACCCAAGATGGCAACAAGGTGGGGGGGGGGGGGGGCAGGGTCTGATCACCGTGACTTCCCAAGGAGTGCTATGGCCTAGTCAGGGTGTGGACGATGTCCCAAATCAAGGTGACTCTGGGGATGGCAACTGGCAACCCACAGAGAGGGACAGAGGGGGCAGCCAAGGCCTCCAGAGCCTTGTCCCTCCAGCCCTGGCTGTCCTGAGGAGACAGCTAAGGCCGGAAGCTCCGTGCAGGATCCCCGTCAGCTCCCAACGAGGGCCCCTTGAACTCTCTCTGGGTGATTAGTCCCCAACTCCACTGGCGTAGGGGCCTGACACCTCTGGCACATGGGCTTCTAGAGACATCCTCTCCCTGCTCTGGCTAAGTAAAGTAGCCTCAAGAGGCAGAAACTTGTGGCTTTAAGATACCTGCAGCCAGCCAGGGCTCCAGTTGTGTGCATATGGAGGGAGGGGGGTCACTTTATTACCCAAATCTCTCCCATCAGCGTCCCTGCGATTTCAGGGTATCCCTTGAAAAGGAAAACGCTTCTGGGAGGCTAGTCACTCACACCAGAGTGAAAATCAGCTCCATATGGGGGAGAGGCTAATTCTGGAGCTGGGGCACTGGGGATGGGTAGGAACTATGGAAGACAGGAAAGGATTACAAAAGGGAGGCTAGAAGATGCCAAGAGCAAATTTTATAACTTGTTTCAAAATGTGGTCATCAGCCAACCCTGCACCCAGGAAAGAAAGACTAAATTCCCTTTGCTCCTGAGCCAGATGTTCATGAGTCCTCTTCCCACGTACAGGAGAATAAGGGGCTAGCCTGGGAACCTACCTCAGGGATAAAGCACAATTCAGACCGACTAGGCACTGAAGCTGCTGGAAGCCCAGACAGAGACACGGGAAGGGCAGAATGTCCCTGAAAGTGTCCCATGGGGGTGCTAGGGCACAGTGGAGCTGGTACTTTCTGGCCTGAGTGATAGAGGGCAGAATTTTCTGTGAAGCCTGGGTCTCAGGAGGCTGGACTCACTCCCTGGATTGCTGGTGGGTCCCCAGCCTAAACGGGACCAAAGCAGCCAGGCCCCTTCACTGTCAGCCTGCCCTCCTCCAGGGGACGTCTCAATGGCCGGGAGGTTCACACGGCCTCCAACGCCCAGCACTGAGCTCCGAGGCCCTAGCAGCATCTGCACACAGTAGGCACTAAGATGGCTGAAAGGGGGATACGGATGCAGCCCCAGTCTTAGGAGCTCGGCATTACCCCAGAAAGGGGAAATCACCATACGACCTCACCCAGGGCTCAGGGACAGTTGTGGCAATGGAAGGAAGAACCTAAGGATCGCCCTGAGCTGGGAATCACTTGAAAAATAGAAATACCTGAATTAGGCCTTGGGAAAAAAACAGTAATCACAGCTACTTTATTGAGCACTACGTACCAAGTACTAGTCTAAGCTCTTTACCTGAATTAACGTAATCTTCACAGTAACCTTAGATTCTGGTACCATACCCATCTTACGGATGAGGAAATTGAAGCAAAGGGGACAAGTCACTCGTCCCAGGGACACAGCCACTGAAGCGCTAGAGAGGGTTTAAGGCCAGGCAGTCTTGCCCCAGCAGGCATGCTGTTACCCACCCGCCACAAGGAAGACTCATAGTGAAGACCACAGGGCTGGCTCTCTTACCTCAGAAGGAAAACAGCCATCATTTCCATGGAGGCGGCACACAGCAAGTACAGAGGGAAGAGGACCTACGGGCGGGGCCGCCTGGCCCAGCTCCCTCTCTGGGGCAACCTCCAATCTGCATTTCTGGGCATAGGCCACTATTCCCCACAGCCAGGGGCCCTGCTTGCCTGGCCTGAGCCCCCACTGAGGTGCCCTGGTACCTGGGTTCATGGGCCTCCTCCCACCGCCTGCCAGCCCAGCCCACTCCTCCTTGGGTCAGGAGGCAGCCCCTGGCAGTGGCTCAGGAGGAGGAGAGCAAAGTCTGGCCTGCCAGTGAAGGCTCATTTATTTCTGAGAAGGGGCAAAAGCCATGTTTGCAGACCGTGTTACGGCAGCACACCGGGCTAAGACCAGCCGGCCATTCACAAAGAGGGACTACACACCCAGGCAGGGTCAGGCTGCACCCCTTCCTCAGCCACAGCCTCCGGGGGCTCTCCCCAGGGGTCTCCCCAAGTACAATGAGCCCCAAAGCTCTCTCAGACTTGCTACTCTAAGCTCCAGGCAAGGAGAGGGCTCCCAATCATGCCACATATTTTATTTCATTGGCTCTTTTCAAAAGCTCTCTGAGGCAGCATATGAAAAACCCCACTTTACAGAAAACTGAGCCGACACGTAGGTGAAGAAACGTACCTGAGATTACAGAGGGAGGAAGTGATAGAGGCTGGATAAGATCTGGGTCGTTCAGACTCCCTATCCTGTGCTCTTTCCAGCCCCCACACAACACCTCTGTGCTCCAGCCTGAGGGGGAACTAACCAAGGCAGACTAACCAGCCAGGTCTGGGTCCCACCTTGCCTGCCCAGCCCCAAGGCTTCAGGACCCCAGGCTGGGCCTGGAAGCCACCCCAAAGGCAGGCAGACCCAGGCATTCAGGCTCAGGCTGCTGCCGTTACACTGGGAGGAGAGGAGGAGTAGGGTGCCCACCAGATGCCCACCCAGCCCCTAGATGGATGTCTAGAAGAATGATCCTATTCCACAGGGGGGTGGAGAGGAGGGGGTGAGCTCGGGGGCTCTCTGCTTTTTGCACAATTCTCAGATCCCAGGATGCCTCAGCCACTGCTTCAGACTGACCCACGGAGACCTCGGGCCTGGCTTTCTGGCTTGAGTCTGCCCCAGGGAAACTTCTGCCCCTGTGGTCATCCCCCAGGCCCCTGTCCCCCACAGAGGCCCCAGGTCAGGAGTTGCCTGAGACGGGCAGAGAGGGGAGGTGGGGGCAGAGCCTGAGGACCTCACTCAGCCCAAGCGGGCCCACTCTCCTAGCCTGGCCACAGCTCACAGGCCCTGGCCAGCCTGGAGGTCTTGCTGCCCAGACCCTCCCCAAGCCCCACCCTGAGGGGATGCAGTCACCAGGGACAGCAACACCACAGCGCAGCGGTTCCCCCCGGGAGAAGCTGGAGGGACGTCAGCCTCGATGACAGTCTCAGAGACTCCCAAAGCACCTGCAGCCTGGGGCCCTGCGAGCCCAAACCTGACCGAATATCCGTCCGGGACACTCCCCAGAGATGGGACCCCCAGGGCCCGGAGAGTTTCCTGGGCAGCAGGGATGCTGAGAAGATACTGGAGAGAAGAGCCAGTGCTGTGCTCCTGCCATGGGGCTGTCACAGTCAAGTCCCCACCCAGGTCGGGCGAGGCCCCGGGCAGCAGCGGCCAGCACAGGGCCAGAGGCACAGGAAGAGCAGGCCAAGTCCTCAAGTCCTCGTGGTGCCTGGCACGTGTACTGGGGGGGACGACGAGTGCACCTCAGCCCTCTAAAATTTCCCTCCCACCTCTCCACGTCCCTCCCTCCCTGGGCCAGGTCCTCGAATCCTGTCTTCTCAGCCTCCTGAGGGGGCAGAAGGCACCCGACGAGGGCCACTCTGGCCAAAGGACATGCCCGGGAGCCCCAAGGGGGAGGTTATGAATCGAGTCAACGTCATTGTGGCGGGACAGTTCTCCTGACACCTTTGGAGATCAATGGTGTCCAAGAGTGGTCCCAGAGCAGAACTGGTGGCCTCTGTCACTCCTAGTGCCTCATCATGGGGACCTGCTTCCTTAACAATTCCCATGGCCAGAAAATGTCCTGCCTTACAGCCTGAGCTCCCGACTTGAAACTGCTATATTGTGGGACAAACCTTCTCAGTCTGCACAACCTTCAGATATCACTGTCCCTCTGGCCTGTCTGCACAGACCAACCAACCTTCCTGTCTGGTTCCAGTAAAGGCCACCTACCCTTTCCTGCATGTGCCCCTGCACAGGGCTGTGCACACGGCAGGCGCCCAGGCTCTGGGCTGCAGATCCCATCCAACCAGGTAGGGCTCATGACCCCCCAGTGCTTGAGGCAGAACTCTCCTGGGGCAGGATCAGGGGCAGGATCCACTCAGATGCCCACCAGTCCTGTGACATGGCCACCAGAGGTCACATATACCTCTGTGTATGACCTCCTGTCAGCCTCTCAGCCCCCTCCCCCCATTTCACAGATGGACTCACTGAGGCCAAGAGAGGCCCATGCACAGTCACTCAGCAGTAAAGAGGAGGGCCAGGGCTGGAAGCCAGGCCCCCAAGCCCTAGTCTGCCTCACTGTACTCACCCACCCCATGCCTGGCACACAGTGGGCTCACGGTCAAGGCTGGTTGGGTGAGTCTCGGGGGAGGATCCGTGGGCTTGGCACCGTGACTCAGCTGACGAGTGGAGTGATAAACATGCCCGCCTTCCCCACTGCCCCAACCTGCCCAACACGGCTTCCGTTCCTGTGATGAGAGGACCTGGGGCAGGTGGCCAGGATGCCTGGGTGTGTGCAGAGAACACCACCTCGCCCCCACCCCCAGCCTGACCTTTCCCAGGGGATCCACCTCTGGTTCCCACACGGAGCTCTCAGTCCACCTCCTCCAAGCAGCCTGCCCTGACCTCCACCTCCACAGATGACCCCTCAGGCAGCTGGTGTTCCCTCGAGTCCCCAGAGGAATAATGGTGGGGGACCCTGAGCCCCTGCCAAGTCCCCCAATGCCACCTCCACCCTCCCCAGGACAAGGTCTCTCTGCAACCACATGGCTGTCACAGCTGAAGAAGGCAAAGGAGCCCTTGAGCAGATGGGGGAACTGAGGCACAGAGGGGCAATGACCTGCCCAAGCCACACAGTCGGGGGCTAAACTGGGACTAGGAAGGACAGGTGTCCTGGTTGCCCTTCTCTGCAGGAATAACTTCCACAGACTTCTAAAGCCAGGGACAGAGGTGTGTCAGAGCTACAGGTAAAAAGGGAAGAGACTGCCAGAAAGGGAGGGAAAGAGGAAGACAGCTTCCTGGTTTCTGAGAAGGAAGTTGCAGACAGGTGGTGACCAGGTTTCCCCAAAAACTCAGACTGCAATCTAACCAGCAGGAAAGCCCAATGGGGAAATCGAGTCACGACCCCCCAGGCAAAGCCCAGCCATAGCTGCAACCCATGCTGTGGCCCACCACCCCACACCTGTGTGTGTGTGTGTACACACATACCCACATACGGGTACACACGCTCACACACACATGCTCACACGGCCTCTCGTGGGGCTGCAACCCTCAGGTGAGTCACGGGGAAGAGGAGTTTTTCCCAGGGCTGAAGGCCAGAGGGGGAGCTGCCTCTACAGATAACTAGGCGGCCCACAGAGCCATAAACGCCCAGAGGATAGAGCCCCTCAAGGGGCTCCAGAAGCAGAAGGGGACGCTTCTGGAATCCTCCCAGTTCACAAGTCAACAGGAAACATCACTGGGCAGATGACTGAGTCCAGGAGCAGGTCTAGCCACCAGGCTTCCCCTCTCCCGACCAATGGCCCCTGGCCCTGAGTCTGCCCACTGCACTGCCCTCCCCTGTAAGCTTGCCTCCCCACACTGGCAGGCCCTCCCAGGCTCCCCGGCTCCCTATCCCTGCCCGCATGACAGGCAGCAGGACAGGATCCAGAGGAAGCTTAGACCTTCCTCCCCCGCCACCCCACACCACCCCCTCCTCTGGGGCCCCAGCACCAAGCACAGGGGAGCTGACTAGGGGCCCCTATCCCGGGCTTGGGAATGCTGGGGACCTTCCAGTGCCAACTCCCCACCCAGTCTAAGTCTCCGGAGGACAGGCAGAAGGCACCATCACGCAGATAAAGCTAGGCCTTCCAGGGGGACCGTGGAAGGGCCTTCCCAGGTCCACCTGGAGCTGGAAGTTGCATAGTTGCTGAAGTGACCCTGAGCGCAGGGTCTTGCCTCCGTGGCCTCACCTCCGTGGCCTGCGCCCCCAACACACCTCCTTGCGTTGAGGGAGGATAGGCGTGCATGCCCTCCCTCGGCCCGTCAGGGCCCTCATGGCCGCCTGGAGGGAAGTTCCAGAAAGCAGCTCCCATCGAAAGCCCAACCTCTGTTGGAACAGCTGAGAGGGAAATGACACCGTGCTGAACCTGTTCCAGGGTGTGGGAGCCTGGCGCCGAAAGCCCTCTTTCCACAGACTCCCTTAATCCCATTCCTCCTCTCTAGACACACTTAGGCAGGCCCTTAAGGGGGGGCTTTCAACCCAAGACTCCAAAATTGGTTGTTGAAAAGAAGGAGGAAATCAGGAAATAGTTTGTTCTATAAAACTACCAGGGTTCTGGAACTAGAAATCATTTAACGACCACTTCCTCATGTGGCTGCTCCCGCAGCGGGACCTGGCGGTGGAGGGGCCCGCGGGTGGGACTTGGCACTGGAGCCAGGAGTCCTGGCTTCTGGTAACCCCACCTGTGCCACGGCGCTCGCCTCCCTGGCTTAAAAAAGGATATACTAATTCCACAAATGTCCCCCCAGTGCCCAAGATGAAAGTCAGTGCAGGCTGGCCGCTGCCCTGGGGGACCAATATGGGGGAAAGTATGCCCCTCCCCAATGCAGAGGGGGAGGTCAGGCCACTTGGCACCAAGCCAAGGAAGTTGGTCTTCGCATGGGTACCAGCCCTGGGTGCACACTCCCCACCCTGCCCTTGTGCGTCCCAGCGTTTCCTGACCTAGGCTTCCTGGGCATCCTTAGGGTTCTTGTCTGTCCCTAAGCAACCATCAGGTGACACCAACCCAAGCTCAGGACGCTGCCAATGCTCAGAGTTTGCCAAAAGGCACTGTTCAGGCCAGCTCAGCCCAGCCCAATGCCCCCTCCATCCAAAATATACACACCCGTGGTTCTCCGGAATGGAACAGCAAATACCTACTGGGGCTTTGCAGAGTTCAGCCAGCCCCATAGGCTAGGTTTCATGGGGCTGACTGGACAGTCCATCGACTTATTCATGCCATACACATGTGTACACACATATATAGTAATCCTGGTTCTACCACGATGGCCCCTTGGAGGGGCTCACTTCTACAGGCTTCATCCACAAAATGGGAACAACGACTCACACTGTAACGATTTGGGGTAACGATTAAATAAGAATGTAGGGAAAGCACTGAGCACTTGATAGTAGGCGTTCAGTGTCAGGTGACCCTAATTATATCGACAGCTAACTTTCCTCTGGCGCTTTCATTACCAAACACTTTCACGCGTTCATTATGAAATGAACATGCAAATGACACAATGAGGACAGGGAGAACAGGTATGATGTCCACTTTGCACAGGACATCAAGACTTGGAAGTGAAGTGACTCACCCGAGATGACGTGGTTAATTAGTGGCAGAGCCGAGCCTCGATTCTGGGGCTCTCCCTAACCCAAAGCTGTTTCTAGCCTGCCAGGCGGTAGGGATGCGCTAAGGCGGGGACACTAAATCCAAATATGGCATGGTGGAGAGACGGAGACAGGAGCCAAGCTAAGAACGCACACCCTTGCCAGTCAGGATTTATAGTGAGTTAGCCTCGCTAGGTCCAGGCCACCCATGACCGGCAAGTCACTTACATCTCAAGTCAGGTGGAGAAACTCGGAACATGGGGTCAACAGGTGCTTCCTCCCAGAGGTCATTCACATCTGTTTACCGAGGGAGCCCGTAAGCACCTCCCTTGACAGCCTCTCTGTCATTCTAGGTACTAAGCAGGGATACTGCAGGGGTCCCAGCTGGTCCATGAAGGCACCAGATGCACATATCATAGACCATGAACATGACTCACAGGTGAGACCCTTACTCAGAGCTGAAAACTCTTGTCTTAGAAATAATTCTAAAGGATCTGATTCGTTTCTTAGCGCTGCTCGAGAGAAGCGCAAATTAGAACTCAACTGAAAAGCTGCTTGCTACACTTAGGCACACACATGCCTCTTTTGGCTGCTATCGGACAGGATGGAAGACGGAAAAGAGCAAATGAGATTTCAAAATGTAGCCACCTGAGGCACCGGGGCAAAGTGCTCTTCGGAGCTGGGTAAAGCCAGGAGACATGCCATAACCTAACACAGTGACAGTGACAACAATGAGAACCCGGCGCCGGAGAGTATGCTCTGTATTCTTTTGTTAATAAAGGAAGGGGAGCAAACATTTCAGAGAATCCTGCCCAAAATAAGAATACTTTTGAGAGTAATATTGATTCTTAGGTCACGGAAAAAACCTGGATACCAAGGATCCCTCATTCCCAAGAGAATTCAGAATTCTGCTGCAGTAAAAAAAACATTCCTCTACAAAAGACTCCAAAATTTAAGCTTCTCATTAATTCTTTCCAGGCTCCTCTCCTTTCTTATCCCTCTCCTCACCAATCTGGGTTAATGAGATTTTACTGGACTCACCATGAGCCACAGGTAGAGACTTAAGCTGGCTCCACCCTCCCTGTGGAGCTGAAGCCAGGAGTGACATCACCTCTAGGAGGCTCTGAGCCCAGGCCAGGCAGTTAGTGCCTCCCCAACCCCCATCTGCCAGGCCCTTGGGAAATGTCTCTACTAGCCCCCATAATTAAGGCAAAAAGGGATTTTATGCCTTTCAAGAAAGAGAAGAGAGAAAGAGAGGAAAACAGCAAATAGCTTTCCAGAACAAGCCATTTTTCTTACATGACAGAAACAAAAGACCAAGGGAAATACACGCACACACAAAAACCCTTTCAGACAAACTTGTTCTCGTCTCTTGGGAGTGGTTTTGAGCCACCTCTGCCCCAGCAGGCTTCCCTTGCCCATTCAAAGTTAGGCGCCCAGGATTATGGCCTACCTCATGGTCCCCGGGGGGCTTCTGACCTGCTTCCCAGTGGGGCCAAAGTGATCTGTGGGAGAGGGCCAGATCTGTAACCTGTGGACACCTTCTCCCATTTAGGCAAACTTATTTCTTTTAGGAAGAGGGTAGAGGAGGCCTCTGGGACACCAACAGTAAGAGGGAGAGGACAGAGCTCGGAAAGAGAAGTGAAACTTTATAAAAGTTTACAGAGACTTTATAAAAGAAAAAAGAAAATGTAAGCTCCAAGCCAGAGTCTGATTCCGAAGCTTAGCGCTTTTGGGCTCGACTCAACCACCCCCTCTAGGAAGCCCTCCCACCATCCACTCTAATAAGCTTCCCTCCCTCTCTCCCTCCTTTCCCCCTTGAGACTCAACTGTCTCCTTGGCCTTCTGTCTCCATAATGTGCCAAAGTTTCTAGGCGAGAAAAAATGCCATATACTGCAGCATCTGCCCCTCCCCAGCACACAGAAAACTCTGGGAGACGTGGCCACAGAGAATCCCAAATCCCATCTGCCTCCCCGGTATCAACGGGGGCTCTGGGATCCCAGCTCACAGGAATGCCAGCCTCACCCACAGCGGGGAGGGGAACCACCACCACCACTCCTCCCAGTTCTGGCTAGAAACAGGTGGACTACTGCTGAGGCCCTGTCTTGGGCCTGGAGAGAGTGGAGCAGCCAGGTAAGCCAAGCAGCTCCACTGCCTTCTCCAGGGTATTAACCACGGTTCAAGGCACAGTCTGAGTCCCACAGAAGCCATAGCCTGAAAGAGCTGAGGAGGAGCCAGACGCCAGCTTCTTGGACCTGAAAGCCAGGAGTGCACTGGCGACCCAGCTCAGAAATCCCATCTTTCCCCACGTCCCCCCCGGAGATACGCACCCCCCCTCCACATTCCAGCTCAGCAATTCAAGAGGGCTCAGGGACCCTCTCCTGGACTTCAAAATGCTTCCAAGCACAACAGTCACCTAGAAAGCAGGCAGAGCACCTCACAGATCAGCCTGGAAAACACTTCACCTGCGGCAGACCTGTAACATACCTCGAAGTTCTCAATTACTGGTACCTACTACTATTCTAGAGGGACCCGCTTACAGAGGGTTGACATTGCTAAGCCTCGTCCAAATGCCACAGGGAGGTACCTCCTCCCCCTCGGCTTGCGCTCCTTCCCTGCCCACGTGCCTCGCTTTGCCAGAGCTAGGGAAGTGGAGCCCTCGAGATGTGGTGGCGAGAGACGGCCACTTCCGGAAGGGGAAGAGCCCCTCGCTCTGCACCTCCCCTCTGCATCCCGGGGGATGGCCGGATGGCCGATCCGGCCCGCGGGGAGGACCCCGGGACTCTAGCACCGGGTGTGGCGGGTGGGGGTGGACATGGGCACCGGATGGCCAGCGCTGACACCTGGCGGCCACCCAGGTCCCAGCCCACGTCAGGCCCGGCGCTGCGGGGCGGTTCCCAGGAAAGGGTTACAGGGGCCAAGAACAAAGCGCCCCCATTGGGGAAGGCGGGCTAGGGGACGGCGGCTGGGGCGGGAGATCACTTTCTGGGGACCCTCGGGATGCTCTTGTCGGCCAGGTCTCTCTTTAGAGGAGTCCCACCCCTAGCCAAAGGTGGATGCTGGAGTCCTACCCAAAGGCCTCGCTCCAGCCTCGAGCTCCACGTTTGTCCCTCTTTTTCCCCAGCTCCACTGGGCGGGCCAAGGGACCCGCCTTCCCTCCGCGCGGCTCCAGCACAAAGCCGGGTCGGGGGAGGGGAAGAGCCACTCCGGGGTCCCCTCGCGTGGAAGCCGCCGGCCCGCCCCGGCGGTGCCCAGCACGGGCACGCGCCCCTCCGCGGGCAGCACAACTTCAGCAGCCCAGAAGTTGGGTTCCTGCAGGTCTCTAGCGTTCTGGGGCCAACTTCCCGCAACCTCCTGGTGCCAGCTCGGCCCGGCTCCCCTAGGGCAGCCAACCGAAGGCCGAGGACCCCACCTCCGCCCGCCCGCCCGCGTCCCCCGCGCAGCCCTAGCCCTAGCCCTGGCTGCGGCTCCTTGGCAAACGCTCCTGCCCGCTCCCGCGCCGGCTCCGCTGCGCCCAAACTTGTCTCCGCCGAAGGGGCCGGGCGCCCGAGCTCGGCAGTCTGGTTTGAATTAGGGTCTGCGGGCGGGGCGTTGTGGCCGCGGTCACTGCATCCTCCCGGGTCACCGGCGGGGGGCTCGGCGGCCGCGGTGCCCGGGGTGACTGGGTGGGAGCCGGCGACCCCGGGCGCCGCCGCAGGCTGGCGGGCTCGGATGAACGTGGAGCCGTTTTTCATAATTGAACGCAGGGCCCCGGAGCAGGCTCCGCTCCCCAGGGCGCCCCAGTCCCCGGCCGGGAACGACGGAACCCGCGCGGCGCCCACCGACGGCGGAGACAATAGGGGCGGGAGTCCTGATTTCGGGGCTCGCGGTCTCCAGGCCCGCTGGGCTAGCGCGGGAAGAAGGGAAGTCCCCGTTTCCCCTCCCCCTCCACGTGCCGCCGCCGGCATCGGCGGGTCTGCAAGCCCCGGCTTCCCGCCGCCTCCCGGCCGGCCCCGGGCCGCACTCACCGGGAGGGCCGGCTGCAGGCGCAGCGCCAACGCGCAGAGCCAGAGCCAGAGCGCCGCGCGCCTCATGCTGCCCGGACCGGCGGCGGGAGCGCGGCGGGCTGCGCGGGTCGGGGCTGCGCGGCGCTGCGCGGACTGTGCGGGGCTCCGGGTCGGCTCGGCCGGTTGCGCTACGCGCGGATCCCTCGGGCGATGCCCAGCGCGCGGCTGTCCTAGGCGAGGGCTACGGGGTGGCCGGCTGCAGTCCGCTCTCTACTGCTGGAGTCCTCTCCGGCTGCCTCGGCTCCCGCCCGCACCTCTCCCGCCGAGCTCCGCCTTATAATAAACCCACAGTCCCTAAGCCGTTGCAAAAACTAGCCCCCCACCCCCAGCTCACCAGGTCTCTGGGCCAGCCCCAGTCCCCACCCCCCTAGGACCCCGCCCCCTGAGCCACCCGGCCCGGCCCCCTCGGAACGCCCCACCCCCGGCGCCCTAGCTCCGCCTCCGCCCCGCGGGCCGGAGCCTCGCCTTCCTCCGGAGCCGTGGTCGATCCCGGCAGGCGCTGGCTCCCAGTGTTTCGGCTCCCCTGCTCCCGGGTGGTGACGGCCCGGGCGGACCCGCTCCCTTCCCGGCCCAGGGTATTGAGGCTCGGTCGGGAGAGGGGCGGGAAGGGTAGTAACTGGTCCTTGACTGTGGCCGCCAGTCTGCAGCGCCCTCTGGGCGTAGACACAGAGCGCTCTCCAGGTGCGTTGGACTGCCAGATCCCGGCGGGAGGGACCACTTTCTGGGGCTCTGTGGGGCCCAGAGGTGATGGGGCTTTAAACCGGTGGATCCCTCCCTCGTCTTTCCTCTGGCTGCCAATGGGGCTCCCTGCGTCCCCCCTTCCGCCAGCACGGGTTCCCACATGCGCTCTCGTGCTGCCAGCACTCCACAAAGTGCTGGGAACTCAGGGCCTTACTTTAAACAGCTGGACACGTTCAGGAGGCTGTAAAAAAATTTTTAAAAGGAGTTTTCGATGTCTTTTTGTAGAAGACAATGCCCTCCCTCCTCATCCTCTGAGCTAAGAGGAAAAGTAAACGGCTCTGTTCCCAGGTGACCTTATCCACAGCCTGCAGATCGGAGAAGCACCACTTGAGTTCCTGCTCCTTTGTGATTCCCCAAGAGGCCCTGGACCTCAGGGTTTCCATTACCAAGCGGGCATCTCAGTGCAAAAAGGCCGCTGGAGGCCTGCGAGGTAGGGCAAAGGGCCTTGAGAGGAAAGGGGAAGAACCGGCCGGGCCCTGCCTCCAGTGTGGTAGGCGGGAAAGATGGTGCCAAATGACCTTCGTCCCCGAACCAGGAGACCAAAGATGGCGTTTTCCTCACGCGTCCTTCCCAGCAGAGGACAAGGCCAGCCTCGGTGGGCCTGAACTGGGAACAAAGGTCTCCTGAGGCATCGTGGCCTCTCAGGCGGTCTCCAGGCAGGGACACTTGGCTGGGGGCCCCTCGATTCTCCTCCACCCACGCAGCACGTTTGCCTGGAGCTAAGCAGGCTCCTGCATCCCCATCTCAGCCACACTTCTCCATCGGAGCCCTAAAACTGAGGCCCCCCCAAACAGCGCTCAGCTGGGTTTTCCCCTGCTCCTGTTTGACCTCAGGCATCTCTCCCTTTTGGGGTCTCAGTTTCCCCTGGTCTGACTGGGGGGGATGACAGATCTTCATGAGGGTTTTTGGGGCCTGTGTCCCTGGGTTCCTTGGTTTCCCGGATCATCCAGCAGCACCAGCAGGACCTCTGCTCAGCTCAGCAGCCCCGGCAAGTTAAAAGGCCCTTTCAGTAGAAGGCCTGAGTGTGTCTTCCAGGGGCTGGCTCCCTGCTGGTCTGAAGTCAGCTCTCTAGTCCTTTCAACCCAACACGGAGGGGAAATAGGTCACTCTGGAATCTTGCCTTTCTCTGCTGTACAAAATAGAGAAAGTTGGGGTCAGGGAGTTTGATGGAGTCTTCATATTATAAAAATCACCAGTTTAGTGTTTCCAACTGAATTTGAACCAGATCAGATTTGCCCCAGATCAATGTGTACGTCTTTGCTGAGACTAGAAAGAGGAGGGACCCTACAGAGGGGCCCCAAGGAGGACACCTACATGTACAGAGAAGGCAAGTAGAGGTTCAGGGCCTGACTTTGGCCCAGCCCACGCCTGGCCTGCTGGCTTCCTCTCCCAGTCCAGTTCTGCAAGAAAGCCTCTTCCTTCCAGAAGCCCCCCTGGAGTCCCACTGCTCAGATCTCCTACAGCCCTTTAGAATGTCACGGTGACATCAGCCCATATGCGCTGGCATGGCCATCCAGCCCTGTCTGCACTCATCAGCTCCTTCCTTGAGACCCCCAGACCTTCCTAAATCTGACAACTAAAAGGTTAATGTCTGGCTGAGCAGGGGGCCTCTAGCCTCCCATCTGGAGGCACTAAGGCAGGGCCTCCATCCTGATTTGTGTTCCCAACATGGGTTATTAAATATTTTGCGTATCATCCTTGGTGGCTCACTAGCTGCCTTGAATCTTGCTTCTTTTCCCGCTAAGAGAAAGGAAGTTCCTGGAAGACAAGGGAAGATCTGTCCTCCCCTCCATTCTCTCGTTCTTCCCAGGGACACACAGTGCTTCGTTAGGGCAGAAATGCATGCTATTGCCACTGAGGTGGCAGCTGCTGGAGAGTGGGTGGGAGAGGCCAGCAACTGTTTGGGGGGACCCTAGGCACCTAGACTGGCAAGGAGAATTCTGGGCAAGTCGACATCTATCAAAAGTTAAAATGCAGGGGCCGGCCCCGTGGCCGAGTGGTTAAGTTCGCGCGCTCCGCTGCAGGCGGCCCAGTGTTTCGTTGGTTCGAATCCTGGGCGCGGACATGGCACTGCTCATCAGACCACGCTGAGGCAGCATCCCACATGCCACAACTAGAAGAACCCACAACGAAGAATGTACAACTATGTACCGGGGGGCTTTGGGGAGAAAAAGGAAAAAATAAAATCTTTAAAAAAAAAAAACAAACAAACAAAAAAGTTAAAATGCACTGATCCTCTAACTCAGGAATTCTACCTCTGAATTTACCCTTCAGAAGTCTTTTCACCAGTGTCCAAAAAGGCATGTCTCAATGTTCATCAATAAAGGAAAAGTGGAAAAAATGGGAGTATTTGCACACCGTGTCATCCTGTACAACCCTTTTTAAAATGAAGTAGATGGTGAAGTCCTGACGTGGAACGTTTTTCAAAACCGATTTTCAGGTAAAAAGAGCAAGTTAAAGAGTGATACAGGGGTAGTCCAGGTGGTGTGGTGGTTGGGTTCATGCTCTCCACTTCGGCAGCCCTGGGTTCCTCAGTTCGGATCCTGGGCGCAGACCTACTACGCATGGCTCATCAAGCTGAGGCGGCATCCCACATAGAAGAGCTAGGACTTACAATTAGGATACACAACTATGTACTGGGGCTTTGGGGAGAAGAGGGGGAAAAAGAGTGATCTATATATAGTCTGGCCAAAATTTTCTTAAAACAAAAACCTATGTGTAATGTACATAAACTATATATGTAGGTAATAAAAAAAAGTCTAGGGGAGGAAATGGGAACAGTGAAGGAGAACTTTTAAGTTTACTCTGTATTGTTCAGTGTTTATAATGAGACTATATATTACCTGTTTAACTTATTTAATTAGAAGTTATTTATTGAATCAATGAAGAAGCTTTCAACCTCAGCAGTATTATTCACAATAGCCAAAAGGTGGAAGCAACTCAGGTGTCCGTTGACAAACGAATGGATAAACAAAATGTGGCATATCCATACAATGGAATATCGTCCAGCCCTAAATAGGAAGGAGATTCTGGTATGCGATGCAACACACATGAACCTTGAAGGCTTTATGCCAAGTGAAATAAACCAGTCCCAAAAGGAAAAATACTGTATGATTCCACTTATCTAGAGTTCCTAGAGTAGTCAAACTCATAGAGACAGAAAGTGGAATGGTGGTTTCTATGGCTTGGAGGGAGGGGAGGATGTGGCATTATTGCTTAATGGATATGGAGTTTTTGTTTGGGAAGATGAAAAAAGTTCTGGAGATGGATGGTGGTGATGGTTGCACAACAATGTGAATGTACTTAATGCCACTGAACCATGCACGTAAAATGGTAAATTTTATGTTATGTATATTTTACAATATAAAAGAATGCAAAAAAACCCCTTAATTGCAATCCTAAAAAAAACAACATAATGAACACCTGTGTGACTACCATCCAGTTTATCAAATCTTAACATGTCTTTTTTCTTTTCTCTTATTCCTTTTTTCTTATGAAATAAACATTACAAATTCAATTGAATCTTCTCAGTTTACGTTTTGAGATTTATCCATGTTGATACGTGTGTCATTCATCTTGATTGCTGGGTTATAATTCATTGTATGCGTATCCCACAATTTATTTGTCCTTGGACATTTGCTTATTTCCAGTTTTTCAATATTACACACAATGCTGCAGTCAATTTTGGTATCTTTCTCCTTAAGTGCACGTGAGACTTTCTCTAGAAGTAGATAGAGCTCCTGGGTTGTACGTACAAATATCTTCTTTGGAACTTCTCAAAGAAAATTGCTCTGCAAAGGGCTTATAGCAATTTAAGCTCTAAGTATATAAGAACTTTTATGAGAGTTCCTATTTTTCTACACCCTCTGTAGGACTTGGCATTTATTGGACCTTTTATAGTTCGCCAATCTGATGCACGTAAAATGATATCTCATTGTCATCTGATTTTGAATAGCCCTCCCCTTATAAAACATTTTGCTGAAGCCTTTTGTCTCTGGCTGCTTGGGCAGACACTCCTGCTTGCTTCCCATGTCCTTTTTCCTCCTCCTTTTCAGTAAAAGAACCCCTAATTTCAGCTGGGTTCCTGGCTGCTCGAAATAAAGACTGACTTTCCCAGTGTCTCTTACAGCCACGTGTAGCCACATAATTTGGGTTTTGCCAATGAGCTAGGAGCAGAAGTGGTGTATGTACCTTCAGGGAAGTGTCAAATGGAAGAGGCATGTCCTCCTCCTTCCCCTTTCTCTTTCTTGTTGGCTGGAATGCAGATATGATGGCTGCAGCTGGAGCAGTCATCTTGGACCACGACGTGAACTTGGAAACAGAAACCATGCATGGCAGAGGGACAGATTAGCAGGAGCATGAGTCCCTAGCCTGTGAAGCACCATGCCAGCCCTGGCCTGCCCACCTGGACGTGTGGATCATGGTGAAACATTCTGCTTTGCTTCAGACACTCTTCTTCAGACACCCTTCTCCTGCATTTTCTAACCCTTGCCAGCAAATCTAATCCTAGTACACTGATAGAGTGAGTCTTTTTTTTTTTAATTCCTTTATTTGCTTTTTTTTTTTTTTGAGGAAGATTAGCCCTGGGCTAACATCCATGCCCATCTTCGTCTACTTTATATGTGGGACGCCTACCACAGCATGGCTTGCTAAGTGGTGCCATGTCCGCACCTGGGATCCGAACCGGTGAACTCCAGGCGGCCTCGCGAAGCGGAACGTGTGCACTTAACCGTTGCACCACCAGCCGGGCCCTGGAGTTGGTCTTCTACACGTGACCCAAGAGAGCACAGGGAGGACAGTCGCACCAGCGGAGGAAGATAGAGGAATGGCCTTGAAGTTGCCTCCAATAAGCACCTGTAGGAGGCGACCCAACCAGTTTCCCAGCCCTGAACTGTGTGTTAAGTTTTGGATTTGACTCAAGTCACCTAACAACCTCTGTCCCAAAAAGAAGTGTAGACAAGAAGGGTCTAGTTTGGGCAAGCGGGTGTTTTCAGAGTCTGAAGCCTTGGCAGGCCCCCTGCCCCTCTCAGGCTCCTCGGACCGCTCTCAGGGGCAGCGGAGGCAGAGGCCGGCCCAGACCTCCACGTGGCTCTGCAGGAAGCCCTCGGCCCCGCCTGCTGTGGGGCTGTGCTTGAGTGGGTCCTGAGACATGAAGAGCTAAAGGCCGTGGGGAGTTTCTGTTTCTTCTAAGCGACTAACTTGTTGTGCTTGTTCTCATAGATACGGAGAACTGTGTGACTACGTGTGCTCTGTTTTCACCTCTGTGCTCAGGTAGCTCAGAAAAGACAAATGACTGGGCTGTAGCAAGTGCCCCAGACTTCACATCCTGCTTCTGTGTTACCACCCTCACATCCTGCCTCCCTCCAGGCTACCTGTCCATTTCTAATGCAAAGTTTCCCTCGCCTTCTAAGTTGCTTTTAATGTTTGCTAGAGTCTCAGCAGGGGAGAGAGAATAAAGCAGCTCTTTGTAAATATCATTGGAATTTACACATCCAAATCAGAGTATTTACTTCTCCAAAGTGGTCCCGTGGGGAGACTGTGCTTATCACTGATGCTGCCCATCCCATCACCCTAGGGAGGCCAAGGAGTCTTTTTTTTTTTTTTTTTTTTTTTTTTGGAGGAGTGTGGCGTGTAGTTCTTTCCTTTGATAAACGTGTCCAGAGCTGCAGTGTTGCCCAGCTCCAGGAAGCCCCCTTCCCAGTGCCTTCCAGATGGACCGTGTCCTTTGGCATTGTGTCCTAGGGATTCGCACCCCACGGCACCCAGCCTGAGTGGTGCTCCTGGAACTGGGCGATGCCGCGGTGTGAGAGCTGCTCGATGACCTCCTTGGACCAGCCCCATGCTGGAGGTTGGAGACACAAAAGTGAAAACATAAGGTTCTCAAGTTCGAGGAGGTTACAGTCTTTGCGGAGAAACAGATATAAACTATCATTATAAAACAAAGAAGTGCATGTCATACCAGCCTGTTTACTGACCGCTGGAGGGAACGATTGGTTTCACGGATGAGGGCGGGGTTGTGGGTGGGGGAAGCCATTAGAACCTGTCCTTAGATGAATAAAGAGGATTTGGGTGGTGTATTAGTGTCCTATAGCCTGTGTAACAAATGTCTAGAAATCTGGTGGCTTAAAATAACTCATATTTATTCTCTTACGGTTCTGGAAGCCAGAGTGTGAAATCAGTTTCACTGAGCTGAAGTCAAGGCTATCAGAGGGCTGCACTCTCTCCAGGGGCTCTAGGGGAGAAGCTGTTCCTTTCCTCTTCCAACCCTGGTGGCTGCCAGCATTCCTTGGCCTGTGGCCACGTGGCTCCACTCTTCAGAGCCAACAACTTCACATCTCTCTCTGCTCCATCTTCACACAGCCTTCTCCTCTGTGTGCCGTAACATCTCCCTCTGCCTCCCTCTTACAAGGACACAGGTGATTGCACTTAGGGCCCACCCCAATAATCCAGGATAATCTCCCCACCTCAAAACGCTTAACTGGATCACACCCGAGAATCTGCAAAGACCCCTCTCCTTTGATTTTTTTTGCCATGTAAGATAACATTCACAGGCTCCAGGGGTTAGCACATGGCTCTTGGGGGCCATTTTTCAGCCAACCACAGGCAGGTAGAACAGAGAGAGTCCACTCCAGGCAGGGAACCCAGCAAAGAAAGGCAGGGAAGCAAGAAAGAGCTTCAGAACGTTCGGGAACTGGAAGGAGTCTGCAGTGGCCTGGACTGGCCAGAGCACAGGCCCCGGCGAGAGCTGGGTGGCATGGAGACCTCCTGGGCAGGTTTGTGTGCCGCTCATGGGCCTGGGCAGGAGGGACCGCTGACCTTTTGAGCCCAGGAGGGACTGGATCAAGTTTGCATGTTAGAAAGACCCTCTGGCCACTTCGAGGAGGACGGGCTGCAGAGAGGGAGACGGCAGGCTGGGACAGAGGGAAAGCCTGCCTTGGGGGGTCAGGGGGTGGCAGTGAAGATGAGGGGAGGAGCAGGACTGAAAAATATAGAGGAGGTAGAACGAGCCAAGGCTGGGAGATGGATGAGGGAGAGGAAAGGTGCGATTTTGAAAATCAGTGGTGGCATCTTTCCATCTGGTTTGTATAAATAGCCGGCATCAGAGGGACCGAATAGGCGTGTGAAGTGGCATCCGGGCTGGGGCAGCCCTGGGCCCTGAAATCATTCGGGGGACTCCCCCTGTGGCTCATGACTGACTCAGCCCTGGGCCACCGCAGGAGCTGCCTTTGTTGGCGACTTGGACAGGAAGTTCTCTGGCAGGCAGGTGGCCAACGCCAGCCACACCCTCCCAGGTGCAGTCGGGACGATTCATCCTGAGCCACTTCCTGGGGTGGGGCTGCTTGCCCCTGGCCCATACCAGCCCATCCAGACACGGCTGTCACCAATGACCTGGTGTCTGAGAAGCCGCCAGGCCCTCTCTGACTCAGCCCCGTACTGGGAAGCGGTGCTGATGCTGGGGCATTCAGGACCAGGGGAGCGGGGAGCAGGCTGCAGGCCATGTCTCTCTCACCGCCTGACCCTCTCAGCTAACAACTGTGTGCACTTTCCTCCTACAAATTCTTGGCACTACTTTAGCTGTGCAACCTTGAGCAAGTGTCTTAACCTCTCTATGCTTTAATTTGCTCCTCTATGACCTGGCAAAATACTAGTACCTACCTCAGAGAGTTGTTGTGAGGATTAAATGAGACAAGCACTGTGAAGGGCTTAGCGTGGTGTCTGGCACACACGGAAGTGCTCCCTGCATGTCAGTGATGCCAAAGACGTTCAGTGGGCCTGGCAGAGACAGATAGACTTGGGTTTGTGACCTAGGCCACGTTCCTTCAGCTTTCTGAACTCAGATTGTTGTAAAGATTAAATAATGCTGGGGCCGGCCCGTGGCTGAGTGGTTAAGTTCTCGCGCTCCACTTCTGCGGCCCAGGGTTTCACCACGTCGGATTCTGGGCGCAGACGTGGCACCGCTCATCAGGCCACAGTGATGCGGTGTCCCACATGCCACAACTAGAAGGACCCACAACTAAAATATACAACTATATACTGGGGGGATTTGGGGAAAAAAAAAAGATTGGCAACAGTTGTTAGCTCAGGTGCCAATCTTGAAAAAAAAAAAAAAAAGATTAAATAATGCAGATGCAACACCCAGCACATCACCTGGCACCAAGCCCGGAAAATAGAGTAACAGGGAGTTAGCTTTCTAAAGCCCCCCAGGGAGATTGGGGTGGGCTCAGGAGGGATTCCTGGGCTCACGGCAGTTGGGCTGTAGAAGGCATGGTGTTATGTGGGTGCACATACCTGCGTGTAGCACACACACGCACACACACAGAGGCGAGCCACACCTCCAGCCTGGATACACGTCCGGACTCCCTCCCCAGAGAGAGGTGACTTGCGTTCCATCACAGAGACTGCGTTAGGCAGAGGTTGCAAACTGAGAGCCCCAGGGCTGCGTTGGGCCTGGAGAAGTGTTTTGCCCTCATGTTATTTAAAAAAAGGAGCTTTCTAGAGGCCAGCCCTGTCACCGAGTGGTTAAGTTCATGCACTCTGCTTCCGAGGCCCAGGGTTTCGCTGGTTCGGATCCTGGGCACAGACGTGGCACCGCTCATCAAGCCATGCTGAGGCGGTGTCCCGCATAGCACAACTGGAAGGACCCATAACTAAAAATATACAACTATGTACCGGGGAGCTTTGGGGAGGAAAAGGAAAACAAATAAAGTCTTTAAAAATAAAAATAAAAATAAAAAAAAGGAGATTTCTATAAGGGAATTGCACATAAGAATCCAGATTTCTGATTTTCCAGCAGAATCAGAAGAGCTGGTAATGCTGGCCCGCAGCCCTCCGTGGCAGGGACCAGCTAAAGCCACCGTCGTGACGTGTGTGCGGTCCCAGCTCAGGCACCACCTCCGGGCCTGGCGGGAGCCTGGGCCAGATACCCCGCACAGCTGCCAAGTTGAGTGGGCTCTGGCCTCAGCTGGATTTCCACTCTGGCCCTGCCCCCTGGACACTTCATACAGCATCTCTAAGCCTCCATTTCTTCATCTGTGGAACGGGTATAATAGCGCCTCCCCCATAGGGTTCTTACGAGGGTGGGATGAGGTCGTGGATGCAGAGCACGGGGCTCCTGCACTTAGTCAGGCTTCTGGACTCGGGGCTGTTGCAAATATTGCTGCTTCCGTACCAGCCCGTGATTTCAGGACGCCACCTTCCTTGATTTGGACACCTTGTCTTCCTCAGGTCTCACCCCTGTCACTGCGAATGCCTGGGGACCACACTGTGGGACCCGGAACTCTCTCCCGGGCCCAGTGTTTCCCCGTCTGTACCCGTTGACCACACAATCCCCCGATGCACATACTCTTTAGTCTTCGTCAGGAAAAACACTTACTGTTGACACAGCACTCCCACGAGCTCTCTCGGTGGCCGTATTTGGTTATCCCCCATCCTCCTCTTGGAGTCCCGGGCGTGGGAGGGGGTGTTGGTGATGCTGAAAAGGACTTCCTTTAAATCTCAGGACCAGGCAGTGGGATCATGGCAGAAGGAGGTGGTGTTTGCCCTCAAGGGGCCGACCCTCTATCTGAGACAGGTGGTTCCCCGGGAAGACAGATGCTCACTCAAGATACCAGACCCATTGGGAACCAGGCGGTCGGGTGGGCAGTGCAGAGGAGGCTCCTGGGAAGTAGGGCGCCTCCCATGACAAGCAGAGCTTATCTAGGTAGAACAGAAAGGACAGGCCCTCTGGGCAGCGGGCACCACCTGAGCACAGTGGGAGAGGCGGGAAAAGTGCCACTTCTCACTGGAAACCAGATCACTGGGCTTATGTTGGGAAGGTGGGGTGGGCGGGGGTCATGGAGGGCCGTGAACACCAACTCTGGGTGGTGGTCATGCAGCCACAGGGCGTGGGAGCTCTCTGATGAGAAGACAGTTTTCTTGCACTTTCCCTGGCCTGGCCAGGAGGGCCTGGGCCACTGCTCCGGACAATCCCTCTTTGCTGAGGAGACAGGTGAGGAGTGAGAGCCTGAAGATTCTCAGGGTCTCTTAGTTTACCCGTCTCATTCATCCATTCAGTCGTTCAGTTATTCATTCATCAAAACTTTCCTTAGAAAATAGACTTGATTGTTGTTTTAAGGACAAAGTTAACATTTGCTTGTCATTATAAATTCAAACAGTTTCAAAGCAAATAACATAAAATTTGAAAGTTCCTTTTCCCTTAGCCCGATCCTCGGGGGTAACTGCCATTAAAAGTTTATTATGGATCCTTCCAGATTTTTTCCTGTGCGTACACGATTGCATGTGTGTGTTAATATTTAGGTTAACAACATATATTGGGCATATTTCCAAATCAACATATATAGATCCATCGCATTTTTGTAAAATAGCAGTAAGTAATGCAAGTATATATTTTTACTATAAAAAATTCAAACAATACAGAGGTAAATGGAGGAAAAAGTAAGTGTCCCTCACTGTTCTCGCCTACTTTCCCCCCTCCACTCCTCTCCCTAGTTTAGTGAGGGTTATTTATACCTTTTACACATATAAATGGTACTTATACAGACATGATTGTGTGCGTGTGTGTTTCTGCCACTCCCCTCTTTGACTTAACGATATGTCTTAGCAGTGTCGGTGTCTGTGGCCAGACTCCGTCTGTCAATGGCTGTTGGGACTCCACCATTTGCTCTTCTTTGATTTATTTACCCATTCGTCTTGTGACCGCTGTCATTTTTACAGACTTTGCTATCACAAACCATGCTGCTGGACATCGTCTCATCAGCTTCCTCACGCAGCGTGCAAATCTTTCTTGGGACGGAAGTGGTCTGGCTGCATCAGACGAGATTCTGAGAACTCTGCTAAAGTGGTCTCCCAAAGTCTGGGCTTCCACATTCCTTTGGTTGCATTGAGCACCCATTCCGAGCCAGGTCTTGGCACAGATCTTGGCTGATGGGGGAGGCAGCGAGGTGATACAGTCTTAGGGTCCTGTGATACGGTGATTCAGGAGCCAGGGGACCCCAGCGGGGGGCGGGGGGGGGGGCAGGGCAGGCTTCTCAAGGAGTTGACACCCAGGCAGAACTCTGGCTGCTGAATAGCTGTTTGCCTGGCAGGGGAGCAAGTGGGAAGGGCTATTCCAGGTGGAGGAGGGCTCGGCGGTGGGTACGAAGGGAGCAGGGCCATTTGTGCACTGGTGAGTGACAATGTCCCCTTAGAGCTTAGGGCCACAGGTGACAGGAAGTGGGGCCGGATGGTCAAGGGCCTTGAATGCCAAGCTAGGGAGTGTGAGTGTCAGCCAAGGCCGGCCACAGAGGAGGGCGTTAAGCAGAGATGGTTGATCACACACACACACACGCACACACGCACACACTCACATACAGTGAAGTCTGAGCCAGGAGAGTGGAAGGGGAAAGAGGACAGTTGCCCATTTGGAACTCATGTCGACTAAGAACCCAGCCATCATGAAGTGAGAAGAGGCAGGCTCCAGGAAGAGGCTGTGTGTGGATGTTCTGGCTGACAGCTCCCAGTCAAGTCCCAGCTGACCGCCAGCATCAATGGCTAGACACGTGAGTGAATGCACCATCAGATGATTCTAGCCCCCAGCCTTCAAGCCACACCCCCGACACCAAATGGAGCAGAGCCATGTGGCCCTGTCGGTGCTTGCCCACATTGCTAATCTGTGAGCAAAAAAGAGAGAAGTTGCTGTTGTTTTAAGCCCCTGGGTTTGGCAGTGATTTATTTTACAGCAAAAGATAAGTGCAACACATCATAATATGACAAAATGTTCCAGGCTCATCTTGTACACCTCCTACCCTAGACCTGTCATTAGCCAATGAGGAACGGCACTTGGACACCACAGTCTGAACTCTTGGGGTGAAGTGAATTTGTAGATTAATTTGGAGAGAAATAACAATTTGCAATATTGCACCTTCCTCTCCAGAAATATGGTGTCTTTAATCAGGTCTTCTTTGCCATCTTTCCATAAGAATTATTTTCTTCACATTGCAAATTTCTTATTTTCTTTTTTCATGGTTATTTTCTAGTTTTTGCTACTTACATGAGTTTTTGAAAAAATTTTGGCTCTTTTTGATGTATAGAAAAGCTGTAACTATTATTCGTTTTTGTATATTAACTTGTATCCGGTCAATTTCTCGAACCCTTCTTAGTTCTAAAAGTTTCCCAGTTGATTCTCTTGGGTTTTTTAGGTAAATAATCCTGTCATTTCTTCCTAATACTCACACCTCTCCTGCTTTCCTAGTGCATCGTCTCGGACCTCCTTCTTGTGGAATAGTGGTGGTGAGGGTGGACGCCTTTGTCTAGCTTCTGCCGTTAATGGAATTGCTTCTGATGTTTCATGATGAAGTTTGAGGTTTGCTTTTAAGTTCTTGATAGATACAACTTTTTAGGTTAAGGAAGTTTTTTAACATAGTTACGATGTTTTTCAGAAACAGGTATTGAAATTTATCAATTGCTTTCCTTACTATTTGATATGATTACACTGTAGTCTAAGTGTGCAATGGCATTATGTCTACAAAAACAATGTACATACCTTAAAAAATACTTTATTACTAGAAAATGCCAACCATCATCTGAGCCTTCAGCGAGTCGTAACCTTTTGCTGGTGGAGGGACTTGCCCTGATGATGATGGCTGCTGACTGATCAAGGTGGTGGTTGCTGAAGGCTGGAGTGGCTGTGGCAATGTCTTAAAATAAGACAGCAGTGAAGTTTCCGGCATCAGTGGACTCTTCCTTTCACGAACAACCTCTCTGTAGCATGGGATACTGTTTGATAGCATTTTAGTCACAGTTGAACTTCTTTCAAGGTTGGAGTCAGTCCTCTCAAACCCTGCCACTGCTTTAGCACCTAAGTTTATGTGATATTCTAAATTCTTTGTTGTCATTTCAATAATGTTCACAGCATCTTCACCGCAATAGAATCCATCTCAAGAAACCACTTTCTTTGCTTATCCATAAGAAGCAACTCCTCATCCATTAAAGTTCTATAATGAGATTGCAGCAACTCAGTCACAACTTCAGGCTTCACTTCTAATTCCAGTTCTCTTGCTATGTCCACCACATCTGCAGTTACTTCCTCCACTGAAGTCTTGAAGCCCTCAGAGTCATCCGTGAGGGCTAGAATCAACTTCTTCCAAACTCCTGTTAATGTTGATATTTTGACCTCTTCCTACAAATCATGAATGTTCTTCTTTTTGCCTGAGGAAGATTAGTTTTGAGCTAACATCTATGCCAATCTTCCTCTATTTTGTATGTGGGTAGCTGCCGAAGCATGGCTGACAAGTGGTGTATGTCTGTGCCCAGGATCTAAACACACGAACCTGGGCTGCCGAAGCAGAGCATGCCTAATGTAATCACTACACTATGGGGCCAGCCCCAAGAATGTTCTTAATGGCATCTAGAATGGTGAATTTTTTCCAGAAGGTTTTCAATTTACTTTGCCCAGATCCATCAGAGGAATCACTATCTATGGCAGCTATAATCTTACTAAATGTATTTCTTCAATAATAAGACTTGAAAGTTGAAATTACTCCTTGATCTGTGGGCTGCAGAATGGATGTTGTGTTAGCAGGCATGGAAACAACATGAATCTCATTGTCCATCTCCATCAGAGCTCTTGGATGACCAGGTACATTGTCAATGAGCAGTAATATTTTGAAAGGAATCTTTTTTTCTGAGCAGTGGCTCCCAACAATGGGCTTAAAATATTCAGTAAACTGTGTTGTAAACAGATGTGCTGTCATTCAGGCTTTGTTGTTCCATTTATAGAGCACAGGCAGAGTAGATTTAACACAATTCATAAGGGCCCTAGGATATCTGGAATGGTAAATGAGCACTGGCTTCACCAGCTGCATTAACCCCTAACAGGAGACTGAGCCTGTCCTTCGATGCTTTGAACACAGGCATTGACTTCTCCTCTCTAGCTATGAAAGTCCTAGATGGCATTTTCTTCCATTATAAGGCTGTTTTGTCCACATTGGTAACCTGTTATTTAGTGTAGCCACCTTTGTTCATTATCTTAGCTAGATCTTCTGGATAACTTGTTGCAGCATCTCCATCAGCACTCGCTGCTTCCGCATGTACTTTTATGTTATGGAGATCACTTCTTTCCTTAAACCTCATGAACCAGCCTCTGCTGGCTTCAAACTTTTCTTCTGAAGCTTCCTCACCTCTCTTAGTCTTCATAGAATGGAAGAGAGTTAGGGTCTTGCTCTGGATGAGGTTTTGGCTTAAGGGAGCATTGTGGCTGGTTGGATCTTTTCTTCCTACCAATAATAAGGGTGATTCGACTTCTTATCATTCGTGTGTTCACTGGAGTAGCACTTTTAATTTCCTTCAAGAACTTTTCCTTTGCATTCACAACTTGGCTAATTGGTGCAAGAGGCTTAGCTTTCGGCCTGTCTTGGCTTTTGACGTGCCTTCCTCACTAAGCTTAATCATTTCTGGCTTTTGATTTAAAGTGAGAGATGAAAACTTGGAGGTCATTGCAGGATTATTAATTGGCCTAATTTCAATTTGTTGTGTCTCAGGGAATAGGGAGAGCCGAGGAGAGGGAGAGAGACAGGAATGGCTGGTCAGTGGAGCAGTCAGAACACACACAACATTTACCCATTGTTTGCCATCTTATCTGGGTGTGGTTCGTGGCGCCCCAAAACAATTACAATAACAACATCAAAGATCACTGATCACAGATCACCATAACAAACATATTAATAATGAAACAGTTTGACATATTCTGAGAATTACCAAAATGTGACACAGAGACAAGAAGTGCGCAAATACTGTTGGAAAAATGGTGCCAATAGACTTGCTGGATGCAGGGTTGCCACAAACCTTCAATTTGTAAAAAATGCAATATCTGCAAAGTGCAATAAAGCAAAGTGCAATAAAACGAGGTATGCCTGTATTAGTTTTAACTGATCAAGTCTATTTTTTTTGGTGGGGTTTATTATTGATTCCGTCTACTTTTCTGTAATTGTTGTTTTACTAGCTTCTTAAATTATTTTCAGACTTTCTTGGCTAAACATTTTTCTCTAACTGTTGGCCTGAATCCCCCAGGTTTTGGTATATAGCACTCTCACTGCTATTAACTTTGAAGTTTGCCCAAATAGTTTATTCCAGAATAGATTAGTTCTTTAACCTGAGAGTTATTAAGAATGGTACTTTAAACATTTCTAAGATATATTTCTAGTAAGCGATATATTTCTTAGATATATTTTTGGCTTCTTTTTTAAATTGTATTCAGTGAATCCTACTGCATTCTGTTCAAGAAACGTGTCTTGTATGATTTCGGAACTTTCAAAGAAATGGGGGCAAGGAAGGCTCCCAAACACCCTGCAGGGTGATCCCCATGCTCTCCTCCTAACCCCTCATGTAAGATGGGCCCACCAGCTGTTGAGACCCCTGACTTGTCAAGGCTTCTTCCCATGGAAGGCCTGGGGTGAGACTGAGGCAGGAGGTGGGAGTTGGCAGTGGTAACGGGAATTCCCTAACTCTGCGACCCGTCTGCAGTGCTAACTTTGCCCTCCCTCCAGTTTCTCCCTCCTTCCACTGCTTTGCCCATCCTGTACGTGCTGTACTCGTCACTCCCCTGCTCAAGAATTTACAATGGCTCCCTATTGTTAACCACAGCATTGCTTCAAGGAATCATTCTGTTTCTTTCCCCACTGGAATGTGTGCTCCACGAGGACTGTATCATCTAGAATCATAGCTGATACAAAATAGGCGCTCATTACACACTAAGTGGTGCCACGGCCTCATCCCCAACCTCCCAGGTCCTCCTACTCATCCTAGTTAAGTCTATTCATTTCTCCTTTTCCTTTCCAGCCCAGGGCACTGCGTCCAGTGCTCTTCACCAGAATTCATTTTTGAAATCTTGATTCCTATCTAGATTTAAAGATACTGAGGCAGGAATTACTTTTTTCCCAGGCTTACTCCCTTTCCAAACAATAAGTAGGACATGGTACATTCTCAGCATGGTCTTATTTGATCGTGGAATGATTTGTGGTGGGTTTTCCTCTGCTATTTATCATTCTTTCCATGAACTCTATCCAGCCATGACCTAGGTTCTAGGTACATGGTGAAGACATGGTCCTGAACTTGAAGGGAGCCTCCTACTCAACTCCATGGGCACCAGAACTGCTCCTCAAATGTCTGCTGAAGTGGGGAAATCATACATCATCTTCTCAAGCAGCCCTTGACTTGCCTAGGAAGTGAGAAATAGCCACGTCCACACAAGTTGTAGGGAAGTGTTGTGTGTCTTCAGACTCTGAAGGTGGAATCCTGTAACTGGCGTGAAGAGGCGGGTGAGAACTTCCGGGTTTCTGATTTCTAAATACCTACTGCTTTGGGGAGGCTTTGGTTGTCTTAACTTTATTGTCCAGGCAGATGCTGAGACAGAATGGGTTAGAAGGCCAACAGGCAAGTTTTTCTCAGTTCAATGCTTTTCTTCTTATAATACGCCAAATTGGCAGAAACTACTGAGGAGTGTTACTGTGGTTTCCTTCAGGTGAACCTCAGATGACACATCAGCTGGATGGACCCCAAAGTGGTTTTTCCTCATTCGACCATCACTACGGCTGCTCTCTCAAAGCAGACACATAAGAATGACCCGAGGTGGCTCTTTAATCAAGCACTTAGCAAAACTAAGTTTGTGGGCAGACCTCTTCTTTGACTAAAGCTTAATCACAGAATCCAGGGCTCCCAAAGGACTCCGTGAAAATGATGCAAGGGGTGGGTGTGAGGAATGCCAGAGATTACCTGAAGGTCTTGAACCAGAGTTTGACCTTCAGGAGTCTGTAGTAGACTTTTCTTGCGAAGCGGGGGGGGGGGGGGGGGGGAGAGGGAGACCCTTTAATTTCCCTGCCCGTCTCCATCCTGGTACTGTACACATCAGGGCAAAGTACTATTACTTGAATTAGTACCAAAAGAGGTATAAATGTACCAAAAGAACTGAAATGCTGTAAAGTTCTTTAATCACGTCTTCAAGTTTCCCTGATTGACTATCTGCAATGTGAATTAAGAGCTCATCTGCAGAAACATAAATGAGCTCCAAACCAAATGTTCTGAGGCTGCCTGTAGGCAACTACAAAAGACCTTTTCAGTTAACTCATTATAATGGGAGTCACTGAGTACCCACTGCTCCGGCACATCACATTCTCATCTAAGCCTCACAACTGTAGGACATGGGTATCACTTCCCTTACCCACACACGAGGAGAGTAAGGTTTAAAAGATGAAGCCATTTCCCTGATGATTTCAAGCTAAAGGGCTTGGAACCTGGGCAGTCTAATTCGAGTCCAAACTCTGAACCACTACACTCTGATGCCCAAGAAAACTTGAATTAATCTAGTCAATTTCTTCCTTAAACTACCAAACAGAATACAGGGCTACTTCATTTGGCTTAAATTCCTGACAAATATTTAGGAAAAAACATTCTATGACTAGAACATAAAAGAAATGAGAAAGTGCCTACAGTATACGGAGGTAATGAAGTTCAATAAAAATTCCACCTAATTTTGAGCTTCCTGTAGGATCTATCCTGTAGTTCTGTTAGGCTCTTGGCATCAAGTACTCCTCAAATCCAAGGTTCTGCGGGCAGTTACCAGTCCTACTTTACAGACAGGTAACTTATAGGCCTAAAGGGTTAAGTATGCCCAAAATCACATGGCCCACATTCCTCAGGGTCCAACCTGAGCCCCACTACCTCCCCTCTCTTCCCTCAGCAGCGCTCAGCCCTCTTGGGAGGCACACTGCAGCCTCTGAAAAGTGAAGGCCAGTGCCACAGCTCTCCATTCCTGCTCACCTGGGTTCACAGATGAACTTACTGAGTGTCTGGAGCACCCAAATCCCATCAGAGATGTGAAATCTGGTCCTTTTAAGAGGTAGGTAAGGTAGACAGTGAAGGCTGCTCCTTAGAGGCTTCTCTGTTCTTCTCTTACCCTGCACCCCACCTTGTAAGCTTTTTGAGAAACCACTGCCATGAGGGCAAAGAGAACAAATACTATCCAGGTCAGTTTAGGAAACTGCTTTTCTTAGGTTGGTAAGCTAGCATGAAAGGATGTGCTATTTCCTTTTCAGGGCATTTTAATTTCATCACAACAAAGTGGGGTAGGTCAACAATTTCAGAAGAGTTGCTTTCAGCTGAGAATAGAACCAAACCAAGACAAAATTAAAATTGAAGATAAACAATGTGTATGAGGAGAATGCCTTCTCCCATTTACATTTTATGTAAATCTCCCTTTTGGATTCTATCAAATTATGTGTATGGCTTTTTAAAATAAAAGTTACACAAAGGACAGAAAAATGGAAATAGTATTAACATTGGTTGAGAATTAGGTTTTAGGTAGCTTTTTATATATTCTCAATTCTTGAAACCAATGAGGATTTTATAAGAGTACTACCCCAGAGTAACAATGAAGACAATGAGGACTAGGTGAGTTAACACATCCAAGTTCACCAGGTTTGTAAACAGTGAGATAAAAGTTAAATCCATGCCTGAACCCAAGTTGTACTTTCCTTTAGATTACACTGTCTCCTGAAGTGCAGGTGGAAAGGAAACACACACCTGTGGGTAAAGATACATGATTTAATTCTCAAAACAATCCTGAAGTATCATTTTTACCAATAAGGAAACAGGCTAAAAGTTTCATCCTATATAAAGTGTGTAATTGCTTTATGTAATTAGAGATTCTGAATGTTAATCAAAAGACAGGATAAATACCATCAAGAGGGATCAGTGGTCCCAGACTAGCATCTAAGTGATAAAAATATTTTCGTTTTCCTTAAGTGAGAGTCAATTTAAACTTGAATGGGCAATCTGAATTTAACTGAAGGACAGAGGGGTATTTTATCTAGAGAAAAACACAAGACCAGGTTTATTTCATACAATGTTATTCACACATTTTTCATTTTCTAATTTATACATAATATACAAAGAAGTAAAGATAACATTATTTCATATGAACCAATAAGAGCCAGGACTTGGACAAACTGGTCCAGAAACAATCCATATCAAAAGGAGACACTCAAGAGTAAAGCCTAAGTGGTTCTGCCCAATTAAATTTCTTTATTCTGAAACGTCATTTTCAGATTATACCAAAACTCCATGCCAACTTATTAAAAGGTAGAATCAGAGAGGTGGGCACCAAAAATAGCAGACCATAAAATCTCTACAGTAACAGATATTTTTCTAAAATAGGCCCCAAAGCATTGGGAAGACTGGGTTGCCAACAATGGGACACATGGGAACATCAGGACCCTGAGAGAGGGTTCAGTTTCCCAATGTGCTATTTATTCTCTAGGACTTTCTAAATTTGCAAAGTTAACTGCCTGTGTCAACAGAAGGTAAGGAAAGAAAGACTAGGAATTCAACTGTGCAAATCCAGGAAAAGTCATCACAAATCACCAACAAGGAGAACTTTGATCCTGAAACCATGAGCTGATACTGGGAAGAAAAGTTCAACACAGGGCCAAGACCCTCTAAAGCTGGCCAAACAAAGCAGGAAAGAGTGGAAGTGGGAAAAGCACTGCCACCGTGACTGGGACATACTAATGAACCAGTGTGACTAGAAGGGACAGGGACAAGAGGCTGGATTTAATGGCCTCAACATGGAATGTTGGGTTAGAAACTAGAAGACTCAACATCAAAGATGAAAAAGTATGCCTGGCACCCCAAACTTTATGCCATTATTTTTAGATTCATGATATGAACAGCTAAGTGATAAAACCTTTATATTCAATATTGTGCTCAGAAGATTGCTTTTCTTCTGCAGACTTCTAATAAAAAGTCCCTTACATGTTCAATTGAAAGAGATAGCATGGTTCATTAGTTTTCAGCACTAAACGTAAGTGGGTCAACATAAATGTTTTATACAAAATACTGACATCAACAAAATACAAAGCACTTTCTTTATCTTTCAGAAACTGAATATACAAAGCAAGTTTTTTTTCCAAAATATTTTCATAGGCAAAGGATTAAAAACCATTTTAATTATACACATATGGTCACAATTTTGCCTTAAAAAGATTGTTGGGAAATGTACATAAGGCCGCTTGTAAATGTACATCATGTTACTGTTATGTCTTATGTCCAGAGAAAAAAATGTTATCATACAGATTTGCTCTTACTTGGGAGTAGGCTATTCAAAAATACAGTACTCTTCTGTACAAAGAAAAAAGTCACATCACATTTAATAAGATGGAAAAAGCATTGGCCTCCATAGTAACCAAATATCTCAGTCCAATACTTTCTATTATGCACAATACCCTGACTTCTTGAAAATGATCCAAATCCTAGCATGTCCATATTAACAGAGTTAACAACTATGTTATAAAACAAAATGTTTCTCACAATAATAAAAAGAAAGCTGGTTCATACTTCTGAAACCATATAAAGATAAAAAATTTTTAAAAAATCACTCTCGATTTGGAGAAATAAATTTACATTTTACAACACTATATGCCAGGTCAAAGAGGGCAGGGACATAAATGTACACTAAAATGCAAATGTTTCCCAAAGAGATAAAACAAATTTCATTTACAGCATGAAGGTTTACAAATGTACACCTGTACAACCAAGGAAAGCATCACTACTAAATTAGCAAGGCTTTTATAATAAACATTGAAACAAGATTTGCTTTCAAAGTGTAAACTTACATCTATTACTACACATACAATGCATATATTTATAGGAAGCAAAAAAAGCTATCTGAATATGTAATCATGCTTACATGTTGAGCTACCAAATTCACTTTTCAGTGGCCCCTTTTCACCTCTATCTGATTCCTACTTTCTGAATCTACTATGAAAAAGCAAAATAAAGCTCAACACGTTCTTGTAATTCTATAAGCAAAACAATATACAAATTTCCACTCTTTCTCATTGCAGACCAAACTAAAAAGTTAAAACGGGACTTAACTTTTCGTTTAGTGCACATAACTGGATGGAAATGTCACCATGATTTTGTTTTTCCTACCTCTTACAACAATTACATATGTAAGTATATACAATACTTCTGTACATTGCCAGAGACATTTTAGGGCAGTATTTGTATTAAAACCACACCACTGTAAATAATGTAAGTTCTTTTCATCTCAAGTCATTTAATTCTTAATTGCCGAGATTTTATTTGCATGATAGTTTGTGAATTACCAAAATACAACTTAACTTTCTTTTTAAAATATTAATAATATTTATGCAGTTGATTGTTAATCTGTTATAAAAGGCTTCACACAAAGGACAAAAAAAAATAAGGACTATTTTTCTATATACATCTCTATAAACCTGTTGTGCTATGGGGTCCGTAGACCTACCAGACTGCAAGCCAGTTTATTAAAAGAATACTGTACTTTTTCCTTTAAAAACTATTTTTGTGACTTTACAAGGTAAAAATTTACAAAATATGTGACAGCTTTTTTTGATACAGTTACATCATATACAGGCATTCTGTGCTTTGCCAGCAATCCAATCTGATAGGTCTCCACTCAGGGCTGAATATAATTTATAATTCACCGCCCCACCCCCCAAATATACACAAGAACCTTAAAAAATTTACAAATGGATGAATAAAGTCAATAAATAGTTTTGCTTTAAAAAAAAATTTTGAAGATTCATAGTTGAGTTGTGTTTTGATAATTCACAAAAGAAATGTTCTTTTCACGTGGTTACATCTTCTTTCTCTTTTTCCTTTACAGCATTCCATTTGGTGGTCCTCCAATAGGCCCTAGATCTGGGCTGTTTTTCAAATAGTATTTTTCCAACTTGGCCAGTATATGCTTCCCATATGTGTATTTGCGCAAAGTAGTAATGTGAGGTCGAATCTGAAAAACAAATAATCTGCTTAGGAAATCTAAGTTATTTCAGTTTGATTTCTAAAAAAGTGTCCCCAACTCGGGGTGATTTAGAAGAATAATAGGAATTTTAAAATTCAAACCTAAAGCAAGTTGTTTGCAAAAGCAGTTTTGTTCAACATAATCTCTCCAAACTTCTTCTTTCAAAATTGTTCAATGAATAAACAAAGCACTACTTCTAAACTATTACAACCCATGCAAAGGGTAGAGGAGCTCCAAACACAACAGGAAAGTACCACTAGTGAGCTATCACTTCTCATGTATAGCTCCAGGTAGTTGGACAAAAATTCAATACAAAATGGAGCAAAAAGACATGAACAAGCAATCAGATGTGTGATGGCTAACAGATTTAAGATGTTCAGTATCTCACCAATAGTTTTTAAAATGCAAATGACAAGAATCATATTATCTTTCCATCCAGACTGGCAAAGACTTTATAAGTAATAATAACTGGCACTGATGACATAATGGTGAAACAGGCACTCTTCTCATATACTGGACGGACAGATGGGCAAACATGTACGAGATGTTTTGAGAGCAACTAGGAAGTACCTATTAAAAGTAAAATGTTTACACACTTTGCACCAGCAATTCCACATCTAGGAATTTAACCTGCAAAAACAATTCTGCAAAGACACTCATATAAAGCACAGACTATAAATAGTTAAAAAATTAGAAATAATCCAATTATAAATATAATATTGGTTAAAAAATGTAGTTGTTAAAAATAAGATTAAAATTTTTGTAAGTATATATATTTAAGCAGAAATATTAAACTAAAAAAAGGTAGAAAACTTAATCAAACTGAAGAATATTAAACTAAGAAGGCCAAAAATAAATTTATCTCATGAGATCATTTTCTCTCTATCTGAGGAGACGTCCAAAAATGTTATGTACTTTGTCCCCTGTTTCTTAACGAATAAATTTAGAAAAAGACAGAGTATTTAAATATTATTTCTTCCACTGTTCTTTTTAATGCTAAGTTTTTCTACGGAAATTAATGATTTCTTAAAGAGTCATTAGATTCTAGGAGGAGGACAGAGAGGAGAAAACAGCTTAACTGATTCAAAAAACCAATCAAATCAAGATAAATTCTCTCTTTCAGACAATGTATTAGGTTAGTGAGAAAATCTAATTAGATTTTAACATCAATGTTTAACCTATGTATTACGGCAAATCAAATATACCTAAATAAGATGGGGAAGGTAAGACGATGCTAAAAGTAGATAAAGAGATGAGAAATGAGTGCAATTTATTGTGCAGATTACCTTAAGAATTTACTAAAAGGGTATAACAAATTATCTGTATCTGCCAAAGGTCATCCACTGATTTTAGATTTTTTCTCCAGTTATAGCATATACGAGGAAAGTAAAGCCCAGGAAGTTAAAATGCATAGCCTAAAGTCACACAAAGTGAATCACCAATTCTAAGTGCTAGAAAGTGTATTACCTTGTGCATGATTATCTTTCTTTGAGCAGGTTCAGCCATATCAATCATCTTCTGAACAACATAATTGGCATACTGGTCCTTCATCATGGTGTATAAGGCACTGTGAGGACCATCATTCTGGCAGCAAACTTCATCAATCAGTAAAGCTCTCTCAGCGCGGGAGGCATGAGTAACACACTTTTCTACTACATTGCTAAAAATTAAAGCACATAAACCACAAATTATTTTTTTCTTTATAGCAAAATTTCCTTAGCTTTTCAAAGAACTTGCTCAACCCATTGGAAGAAAGAAGAGTAAAGATGGGGATTCACTTGTAATTCTCTTTGGATTACTTTTAAAATAGAAATTAGTATCACAGGAGAACCTATATTGGACATCCATAAGTTTAATTACAGGCCTTTTAAAATTATAATTCAAAAAAGTGGAAACTATGTCACTAATAACGCCAGAGAGTTTCACAAACATGCACCAAATATTTTAAATTTGCATTTAATCACAGGTCTTGGGGACAAATAATTTTCTAAAAACAGATTTCAAAAATAGAATATATAGGCGACATCAGTGACATGGCAGAGTGAGCTCACCAGGGACTCTCTCCCCTCCAAACTACAACCAAAGGAACAACTGAATTCCCACCAAAAAATCCTAATAACACAGAGATCGTCAGAGACCCACAGCAGCCAAATGACGGAGGTCAGAGAGGCTGGAGCCGCCCCGGAGGAGCTGGAACAGGGTAGGAGAGAACTTCGCTTCCCGCCCTAGAGACTGGGATCGCTGCCATGGGGGAGGGGACACACATCCGCGGGATTGTCCAGGACTCCCACCACCCCAGCAGCGGAAACCCTCTGATGGGAGAAAGTTTTCATGTGGGGGACCCCATCAAGAAAGGGCCCCAGGAAACCAGAGAGCGAGAGGTGATCAGAATCCAGGTCTGTGCGCGAGTGAAAGTGCCCCTCCTCCCTCAACCCACGCTGCGCACTGCCATCACCAACGAAGGTGGAGGGCTCAGAACACGTGGCTCTCGACCCCCATCTAGTGGCGACAGACTGTAACTGCAACCAAATAATAGCATATGCGCAAACACCACTCCTCTACCATCCAGCAATTTATAAAAGCTGCAGACCAAAAGGAAAACAATAAAAACAGAGAAGTATGTCCTGAGGACTTGGAAATAGGTAAACTAAGTGACAATGAATTCAGAGTAGCTATCATCAAAAACTCAATGAGGTAAAGAGAAATACAGAGAGACAAGTCAATGGGTTCTGGAGTTACTTCACAAAAGAGATTGAAACTATAAAGAAGAATCAATTAGAAATACTAGAGATGAAAAATACAATGGATCAGATAAAACAGAATACGGATTCTCTGAATGCAAGTGTACACACCAGAGGAGCAAATTAGTGTAATCGAAGATAGGCTGAATGGCTCCAGATAGAGGAAGAAAGAGAACTAAGAATTTTAAAAAGTGAAGAAAATCTCCGAAAATTAGCAGACTCGATGAGAAAATCCAACTTAAGAATTATCGGAATCCCTGAGGGTGTGGAAAAGGAAAATGGAGCAGAAAGTGTTCTCAAAGAAATAATACAAGAGAATTTCCCAAATCTAGGAATTGAGGGAGAAATGTGTGCAGAGGAAGTCTTCAGATCTCCTAGATTTGTCAATATAAAAGGACCTACTGCAAGGCATATAGTACTAAAAATGGCAAAAATGAATGACAAAGAAAGAATACTCAGGGCAGCAATGCAGAAGAAAATAACCTACAAAGGAACCCCTATCAGACTTTCAGTGGATTTCTCTACAGAAACCTTACAAGCTAGGAGAGAATGGAATGACATATTCAAAACTTTAAAGGATAAAAATCTTCAGCCAAGAATACTCTATCCAGCAAAAATATCCTTCAGATATGAGGGAGAAATTAAATGTTTTCCAGACAAACAAAAGCTAAGGGATTTTGTAGCCAAAAGACCTCCACTACAAGAAATCCTCAAGAAGCCTCTCCTACCTGAAAAAAGAAAAAACGGGAGAAAGGGGTCACAAAACACAGAGTAGGGAGACAGATAGAATGAGAATAGGATAGCAAATATTCAACTATAGCACTAAGATAAAGGGAAGGAAATCACCAAAGCAAAGACAATCTTATCACTCTAACCACAAACTCACAACACAAGTTGGAATAAGAGATGAAAATAATAATTTAGGAGGGAAGAGGAAAGGGACTGAAACAGTCTAGGCTAAGGAAGTAAGAGACCACCAGAAAATGGACTATGTTACATACGAGATTCTGAATACAAACTTCAGGGTAGCCACCAAACTAAAAAACAGAATAGAGACACACAAAACATAAATAAGGAAAAATCTAAGAAACCCAGCATAAGAAATTGCAGAAGTCAATGGGTAGGCTAGAATACACAGGACGAGAAACAAAGGTAATGCAGGAAAACCAGATAACAAGCGACAGAATGAGAGCATTAAGCCCTCATGCATCAATAATCACCCTCAATGTAAACAGATTGAACTCTCCAATAAAAAGACACAGAGTGGCAAAATGGATTAAAGAACAAGATCCAACAATTTGTTGCCTCCAGGAAACACACCTCAGCCCCAAGGATAAACACAGGCTCAGAGTGAAAGGGTGGAAGACAATACTTCAAGCTAATAGCAAACAAAAGAAAGCAGGTGTCACAATACTTATATCAGACAAAATGGATTTCAAAATCAGGTGGGTAAAGAGAGACATAGAGGGCCAATATATAATGATCAAAGGGACACTTCATCAAGAAGAAATAACGCTTATAAATATCTATGCACCCAACACAGGAGCACCAAAGTTCATAAAGCAACTATTAACAAACCTAAAAGAAGATATCAAAAATAACACAACAATAGCAGGGGACCTCAACACACCACTCACATCAATGGACAGATCATCTAGACAGAAAATCAACAAGGAAACAGTGGAGCTAAATGAAAAGGTAAAACATTGGACTTAATAGACATGTATAGAACACTTCATCCAAAAACAGCAGAATACACATTCTTCGCAAGTGCACGGAACATTCTCAAGGATAGTCCATATGTTGGGAAACAACGCAAGCCTCTAAAAATTCTAAAAAATTGAAATAATAACAAGCATCTTCTCTGATCATAATGCTATAAAGCTAGAAATTAATTACAAGAAAAAAGCTGAGAAAGGCATAAGGATGTGGAGACTAAACAATATGCTTTTGAACAAGCAATAGATCACTGAAGAAATTAAAGAAGAAATAAAAAAATACCTGGAGACAAATGAAAATAACAACATTCCATATCAACTCATATGGCATACAGCAAAAGCTGTAGTAAGAGGAAAATTCACCGCAATACAGACACATCTTAACAAACAAGAAAAATCCCAAATAAGCAATCTTAGAGAAAGAAGAACAGACAAAGCCCAAAGTCAGCAGAAGGAGAGAGAATAAAAATCAGAGCAGAAACAAATGCTATTGAAACAAAAAAGGCAGTAGAAAGGATCAAAGAAACAAAGAGCTGGTTCTTTGAGAAGATAAATAAAATTGAGAAACCCCTAGCGAGACTTACAAAGAAAAAAAGAGAGAAAGCTCAAATAAATGAAATCAGAAATGAAAGAGGAGAAATAACAACAGACTCTGCAGAAATACAACGGATTATAAGAGAATACTAAGAAAAACTATATGCCAACAAAATCGATAACCTAGAGGAAATGGATAAATTCTTGGACTCCTATAATCTCCCAAAGCTTAGTCAAGAAGAAGACAATTTGAACAGACCAATCACAAGAAAAGAAATTGAAATAGCAATCAAAAGTATCCCAAAGAATAAAACCCCGGACCAGATGGCTTTCCTGGGGAATTCTACCAAACTTTCAGAGACAATCTAATACCTATCCTTTTCAAGCTATTCCAAAAAATTAGGGAGGATGGAACACTTCCTAACACATTCTATGAGGCCAACATCACACTGATACCAAAGCCAGACAAGGACAGCATGAAAAAAGAGAACTACAGGCCAATATCGCTGATGAACATAGATGCAAAAATTCTCAACAAAATTTTGGCAACCCGAATTCAGCAATTCATCAAAAGGATGATACATCATGATCAACTGAGATTCATACCAGGGACACAGGGATGGTTCAACATCTGCAAATCAATCAACGTGATACACATCAACAAACTGAGGAATAAAAACCACACAATCATCTCAATAGATGCAGAGAAAGCATTTGACAAGATCCAACAGCCATTTATGATAAAAACTCTGAACAAAATGGGCATAGAAGGGAACTACCTCAACATAATAAAGGCCATACATGACAAACCCACAGCCAACATCATACTCAATGGGCAAAAACTGAGCGCCATCCCCCTGAAAACAGGAACGAGACAAGGATGCCCTCTATCACCACTCTTATTCAACAAGGTACTGGAGGTTTTGGTAAGAGCAATTAGGCAAGAAAAAGGAATAAAAGGAATCCAAATAGGGAGGGAAGAAGTAAAACGCTCGCTATTTGCAGATGACATGATTCTATATATAGAAAACCCCAAAGAATCCATCAGAAAACTTTTAGAAGTAATCAACAACTACAGCAAAATTGCAGGGTATAAAATCAATTTACACAAATCAGTAGCATTTCTATACTCTAATAACAAACTAATAGAAAAATAACTCAAGAACACAATAACATTCACAATCGCTACAAAAAGAATAATATACCTCGGGTGAATTTAACTAAGGAAGTGAAAGACCTATACAACGAAAATGACAAGGCCTTTCTGAAAGAAATGGATGACGACAAAAAAAGATGGAAAGACATTCCATGTACATGGATTTTAAGAATAAACATAGTTAAAATGTCCATACTATCTAAAGCAATCTACAGATTCAATGCCATCCCAAGCAGAATCCCAATGACACTCTTTACAGAATTAGAACAAAGAAGCCTAAAATTCATATGACCCAACAAAAGACCCCGAACTGCTAAAGCAATCCTGACAAAAAAGAACAAAGCTGGAGGCATCACAATCCCTGACTTCAAAACATACTACAAAGAAAGCTACAGTAATCAAAACAGCATGGTACTGCTACAAAAACAGGTGCACAGATCAATGGAACAGAATTGAAAGCCCAGAAATAAAACCACACATCTATGGACAGCTAATCTTCGACAAAGGAGCTGAGGGCATACAATGCAGAAAAGAAAGTCTTTTCAACAAATGGTGCTGGGAAAACTAGAAAGCCACATGTAAGAGAATGAAAATTGACCATGCTTTTTCACCATTCACCAAAATAAACTCAAAATGGACCAAAGACCTAAAGGTGAGACCTGAAAACATAAGGCTTTTAGAAGAAAATGTAGGCAGTACACTCTTTGACATCAGTATTAAAAGGATGTTTCCAGACACCATGTCTTCTCAGACAAGGAAACAATAGAAAGGAAAAACAGTTGGGACTTCATCAGACTAAAGAGCTTCTTCAAGGCAAAAGAAAACAGGATTGAAACAAAAAACCAATCCACTAACTGGGAAAAAAATATTTGCAAGTCATATATCCGACAAAGGCTTAATATCCATAATATATAAAGAACTCACACAACTCAACAACAAAAAATCAAACAACCCAATCAAAAAATGGGCAGGAGACATGAACAGACATTTCTCCAAAGAAGATATACTGATGGCTAATAGGCGCATGAAAGATGTTCATCATCGCTGATCATCAGGGAAATGCAAATCAAAACTACACTAAGATATCACCTTACACCCATTAGAATGACAAATAGTCATTCTATTTAATAACTAAAACAAATAGTAACAAATGTTGGAGAGGTTGTGGAGAAAAAGGAACCCTCACACACTACTGGTAGGACTGCAAACTGGTGCAGCCACTATGGAAAACAGTATGGCGATTCCTCCAAAAAACTAAAAACAGAACTACCATACGACCCAGCCATCCCACTACTGGGTTTCTATCCAAAGAGCTTGAAGTCAGCAATTCCAAAAGTCCCATGCACCCCAATGTTCACTGCAGCATTATTTACAATAGCCAAGATGTGGAAGCAACCTAAATGCCCATCAACAGATGATTGGATAAAGATGATGTGGTATATATATATATATATATACACACACAATGGAATACTACTCAGCTGTAAAAAAGAACAAAATCGTCCCATTTGCAACAACATGGATGGACCTTAAGGGAATTATGTTAAGTGAAATAAGCCAGACAGAGAAGGACAATCTCTGTATGACTCCACTCATATGAGGAATTTAAAAATGTAAACAAAGAGAACAGATTAGTGGCTACCAGGGGAAAGGGGGTTGTGAGGGGTGGACACAAAAGGGTGAAAGGGTGCACCTACAACATGACTTACAAACAATAATGTACAACTGAAATTTCACAAGATTGTAACCTATCATTAACTCAATAAAAATTTTTTAAAAATTACAATATGTAAGGGCAAACCAATTTGTCACGTAGATTCTTTAAGAATAAAAGCAACGTTCTATATGTGCTTTTTGCCTCTAGTGAAAAAAGGATTATATTCCAATGCTACATTCTACATGCACTTCTGTGCTTGCTAATAAAAGCCAAAGTGTTGAAAGAATTGACCCTTAGAATTAGACAATATTGGAATACCTGGCAAATTTGTGTTGACTCAGGGCTAAGACTTTTCCTCTGATTTCAGAAACAATTTTGCTCTTATCTTCAGGTCGACCATGTTCCAGTACATGTTGAATAACATAATTGCCATACTGATCCTAGGTACAGATATTTAAAAATTACTTTCCTTAAGTCATTCCTTTAGTATAAAGATTATTCCTTAAACAGATGTTAATCATTCTTCTAAAAATCCATCAGTTAGGAGAATACATCAGCCTTTTGTATCATTGTGTGTTTCCATAGTGTTAATTTAACAATAAATATGTCCTTAAAAAAAATCAAAACAATTTTCAAAAATATATAAACATTTCAAATTATTAGGGAGTATATACCTGTACCAACTGCTCTGTATGTTGGTGGAGTTCTTCTAAGATAGGTAAGGTCTGTTCTGCAGTGCAATGCTCCAGGATGCGCTGAATTACTCTGCAGCCATAAGGATGAGTTGAAAGTACAAACACCTTAAAATAATTGGAATAAATAAATTTCCATTCTCTGACATTTTTGGGAAGTTCTAAGAAGTAGACAGGTTTCTGAAGACACGCTGAATTAATTTAAAATAGAAGGGTGGGGGATTCACATTTAATATGACCACCACCATGTCAGCAAAGACTGGCAATCTGGGTGCTCAATTTAGGAGCTAACAGATGTTTTGATCAAAAGGAACTTAACTAGAAGATGGATAGCATGTAATAATGGAATGAATGGATTGCAGGGTGCACATGGTAATTAAGAGCTATTAATTACCACGTATTAGTTACTAATTGATATTTATTTTGTCTTTTATTATACAGACTTAAGTCCTCCTCTCTCCTCTCTCAGGAAATTTGGGAAACGCTGTTGGATTTATAATTTTAACAGTGATTATCTTTACTCCTTATTTCTAAATTTTTTAGCTTCAAAAAAACGAAGCTATCTCCTGACTCCCACCATGAAAGAGGCAGAAATTAACGCACATTCACTATTTTGTCTCCTATTTTTATAAAGAAGTACTGGGTATTATCTTGTGACTTACGCAAAATGTGTTAACAGTCAAATTCTAAAATAATGCCCTGCTAACTAATTAGAAGCCAAAAACCAATCTTACTTGTCCTTTGAAAGCATCAATGATGAATTGTAGTGACTGTGGCTGAACACATTCAATACATTTTTGTACAACATGGTTTCCATTCTGATCTTTCACACACTTGAGTACATGACCATCTAGCTCCTTTACCATTTCGCTCTGCAAAAGAGAAATAACTCAATAATTTAAATAATTACCTCATCAAACAACATAATAGGATTAAAAATGCTGAGACGGGCGCAAAAGTATACTCAAAATTTTCTATTATATCAAACTTTAAAGTCTTACCCCCTAAAGTATAATTAGTAGAAGTCATTGAAGGTGCGACTTATTAAAACATTTTGCAGATCTATAATGCAAATGATACCTGCTGCAATTTAACCTAGTGATGCTGAATTTGCTATATTTAAACTACTATCTTCACTGCGTACATCTTCCACTCATCTTTCTCAGTTGACAACTAATATAACAAATTTAGAATCTATACTTTTTTTCCTACTTAGCATCCCCCTTCCCGCAAACAATTATTTTTAATGGCTGCGTGAGTCTATCAAGTACATGAAAAAGGGTAAGGAACTGAGTATTTATTGGCCATGTGATTTTTATATATTATCTCAATTATGGGAAGAAATTATTATTATTTTAGATTTTATTTTTTCCCTTTTTCTCCCAAAGTACATAGTTGTGCATTTTTAGCTGTGAGTCCTTCTAGTTGTGGCATGTGGGACACCGCCTCACCATGGCTTGGGGCCCCCAGGTAGAAATTATTGTTGGACATTTTTATTCCTTCTTTTTAATCATTTACAATAAAGGACTTCCTTCAATACATATTCCTTTTCTTTATCATTTCAAACCTTCTTTGGAAACACATTCTTGGGAGAGTTTAGATTTTTGCTCATTTAAAGGGCAAAAACGACCCCTTGCAATTTATATTTCTTTGATTACTAATAACTTATTGACAGTAAGGTTTATTTACTAACTGCATTTTCTTTCAGCTAATGATCTTAATATTGTTTTCTTATAAATTTTTAAGACTTTGTTAAATAAACATCTTAATCCTTAGAGAAAAATATCGGTAACCACACAACAATCTGTGTGCCTTATCAGTGCAATAGGAAATAGTGTTGTGAAGAAAGGGAGTATACATAGTATAGAGTCTCTCTCACCCAATGAACTCTCAACTACATTCTGATATGATTATAGAGGAATCCTGTTAAGTCAAGATTTAACACACATTTGGTTATAAAATATGGACTAACTTACAAAATAAAATATACTTAAGAATCCAAACCATTATTCATTAACTGCTTCATCTAATGTTTACTCTTAGCACTTTCTATTTTCAAATATTAAAGACATTTAAAATATCTTTAAAGTATCTATACCAGTTTGAGACTACACAGCAGAAAAGTTCAAAGCTTCTACATATCAAATTTGTTGATCTTTCTCCATTGTGACACATCTTCAATTACTCTAAAACTCAGGATTTCCACCAGAGGAATAATACTATTTTCTCACAGATTTTCAATGTTGTGATGATTGCAGACAGACACATATCCCATGCATATATACACTGTTATTGTTTTTAACTCTAGAATATGCTTTATTGTATGTATGTGGGTTTAGAGTCAAAGCTGATCTGTTTCAAACTTACTAATTACCAATACCTTTTAAAAAATAATTATTTCCTTTACTCTTATATGTTTCATTGTAATATACAAACTTGTTATATACAAAATAGTATCTATTTGGGGTTATGAATTTCATTTTAAAGTCTGTTTAATCTCATATGAGAAACATATTAATAATTAGAGATGCTTCACAGTTTATTGTAAAAATCTAGTGGGTCAGTATTTATCCTCATCCCCTAACTCTCATTATTCTTGTGTATTGCAAATAATTTTCAAAATTATTTTGATTAGTTACAAGAAAAACCCCATGACTAGATGATTGGAATTACATTAATCCTTTTTTAACTTAAAATATTTAGACTTTTCCACCCAAGAACATGGTATATTTCCCATTTAATTTATTTGTGTTCTTTCCTGTCAAAGAACTGTAAATCTTAAGAGAATTTTTAGGTTACTTTTCCTGTTGAGTGAGATTTTAAAAAACTTTATATATATTTTTAAATGGCCATATAGGAATGCAATTGGTTTTTAAAATTTTATTCTTATGACAGAAATATAAATACGATCCAAATAAACACTGGAAATAGTTATACATATTCCTGATACTAAAGAAAATCAAATAAGCAAGTGACAGCAAAAAATCCCTATGATCTAGCATTCTGCTTGCCACACAGTACATACTCAAATATCTTCATTTAGAGATGAAAAGATATTGAATAGAATAGAGGACAGATTAAAAATCTGTTGCATAACTCAATTAACAATGTATTGTTTGAGATAGATTTTTTTTAAATATTGTAGTCTAGTTGTGGAAATATTTACTATTTCACTCCAAGATTATTGTAAGATAAAAAATACCTTAAAAATTGAATAAAATAATACAAAAAAATTTTGTCTTAACTTACAATTACCTGCTGGTCAGATGAAATAGACTCTAACGCTTTCTGAATAACACGACAACCATACATCTGCAAGGCCAAGGGCAGAACGTGACCGCGAATACGAGTAGCCAGGGCTAATTTTTGATCCAAACTCCCAAACTGACAGAAAAGAAATAATATTAATAAAAAGTGACCAAAATATTACTTTGTTTAGCTTGCATAACCCACTGTTCTTAGCTTACTGAATCTATTTTTAAAATACCACATTTGGTAATTATGCAGGGAGGAGGTATTTAGGTAAAAGCTAATTAAGATAGACCCAAAGATACTTGAAATGATAACTTTATTACTTTTTTGGGCGGTTAAGTCATGTTATCTAAAATTTCCTTGTTACTTAACATATTAACCACCTGTTATTCTTTTAAAGTAAACATTTTCACTCTTCATTCATATAATGAACTTTTGAGCCAAACATTTAGACCAGATACTGTGGAGGAAACCTGTTAAGTTACAACATGGAACTTTAGGTGGGTTTTTTTTGGTGAGGAAGATTGACGCTGACCTAACATCTGTGCCAATCTTCCTCTATTTTATGTGGGATGCCACCACAGTGCAGCTGGACAAGCAGCGCTAGATCCGTGCCCAGGATCCAAACCTGCAAACCCTAGGCCGCCGAAGCAGAGCGCATGAACTTAACCACTATGACACCAGGCTGGCCCCGATGGATTTTTAGTTCTAAACTAAAAGTTAGCTAAATGACAAAATAAACACCACCTAACAAAACCAAAAAAAGATGATACTATTGTTCATTAACTGCTTCACCTCAGACTTACTCCCAATGCTTTATATTTTCAAATATTAATCAGGATTAATATTAAACTTCTCATTTAAAGCAGGCCTACATATTTTACAAATATTTTTGTGATAAAATATGTATCATAAAATACGTCATCTTTTCTATTGGCCCAAACAGAAATGCTGTATACATTAAGCCATAACTCCCCCTCCCCTCTTCCCCCAACCCTTGGTAAGCCCTAATCTATTTTATGTCTCTATAGAATTTGTCTATTCTAGATATTTCAAATAAACGGAACCCGAAAATGTTTGTCCTTTTGTGTCTGGCTTATTTCACTTAGCTTCATACATGCTGTAGCATGTATCAGAACTTCATTCCTTGTTATGGTTGAATAATATTCTACTGTATGCATATATCACATTTTGTTTAATCCATTCATCTGTTTGATATTTGAGTTATTTCCATCTTTTGGCTATTGTGAATAATGCAGAAATGAACACCGTTGTTTGAGTCCCTGTTTTCAACTTTTTTGGCTATATACCTGGGAGTGGAATTGCTGGGATGTATGGTAATTTTATGTTTAGTTTTTTGAGAAACTACCAAACTTTTCCAGAGCAGCTGTACCATTTTACGTTTCCACCAAAAACGTATGAGGGTTCCAATTTCTCCCTATCTCCACCAACGTTTGTTATTTTCCATTTTTTAAAAAATTACAACCACCCTAGTAGATGTAAAGCAGGATGTCATTGTGGTTTTGATTTGCATTTCCTTAATGACTAAGGATGTTGAGTTTCTTTTCATGTGCTTATTGGCCATCTGTATTATCTTCTATGGAGAACTGTCTATTCAAGTCCTTGGTCCATTTTTTAATTGGGTTGTCTTTTTGTTGTTGAGTTTTAGGAGTTCTTTATTATATTCTGGATATAAAATCTTTATCAGATAAATGATTTGCAAATATTTTCCCCTAAGCTCATATATTTTTATATAAAAACGACTCTTACACAACCTTCAGAGCTTTTCTGAGCATTAAGCATATAGCTGGATGGATATATAAACATATACATGTGCTTACCTCAAAAAACTTCTGTATAACATAGTTGCCAAAAACATCTGTCATTAACTGATAGGCTGCTTGTAGAATTTCATTAAATACCATTTGTCGCTCAGCAGGAGTAGCTCTCTCTAGCTTTTGCTGTATGAATCTATACGGAAAAAATTTTAAATGCCATGACAATACATTGGAAACAAGCTCCTACAAAATCTGTCTCTGACTTGAGTATTACACAGCCCCGCCCCCACACATATACACACAAATAAAATTATTTCCAGAAATAGTACCAACACATTTTATACAGTGGACAGCTAATTTAAAACAAAAAGGACAAAAGCTATAAAGCATTCTTTATAACACCTTAATTTATAATAACTTCTAGTGAAAAAAAAATGCGGACGTAAAGAAGTTTAGTCCTTCTGAAGTTAGTTCTGCTTGCATTATAATCAACGAAAAAATTACAAAGATTTTACTGGTTACTCACGTATTTTTCATAATATACAATATTATTAAATATCTATTTTAAAAACATAATAAACACTTAGAAATAAAATTCATCAAACACAACTGAATTCCTAACTAAGCTAGCCACTGTGAGTGATACGAGATTCATTTGCTACTCTTAGGGAATTTTCAACTACAGGGGTTAAGATTTGTATGCAACTATCTAATCAAAAACTACTTTTTAAAACTTTCAGGTTTACCTTAAAATAAAACTGTAAAAAGAAAAAACATCTCAAATTTAATAAATGTTAGAATTCTACTACTATTTTCCTTTCTGTGGTCTATCTTGACACCACTAACTCACATGTACCTCAAGGATTACAGTACATGTATTGTTTAATATACAAAGGCACGAAATTTTCCTATAAAAGTGAAATGTTTCAAAAAAAGAAAAAAGAAAAATAAAGATGAAATGTGTCAATTTAAGCCAAGTCACATCAAATACGAATCTATAAAGAAACACAAAAGCATTTAACTTTGTTTTTTGATATATATATATTTTTTTTGGTGAGGAAGATTCACCCTGAGCTAACATCTGTGCCGATCTTCCTCTATTTTGTATGTGGGATACCTCCACAGCACAGCTGATGAGTGGAGCAGGTCCACACCTGGGATCCGAACCCACGAATCTGGGCCGAAGAAGCAGAGCACGCAGAACTTTAACCACTCGGCCACAGGGCAGGCCCCTTGATATTTTTTTTTAAGACAAAGTATACATTAGGGATGCTTAAGTCCACAAATGTAATTCAGAGCATTATTTTCAAAGGGAAATTTAAGGAAGTTAAATGTATTCAGAGTCAATGTAATGAAGGAAAAAAATATAATCCATATTGGGTATTTTAAAAAGCTTTCAATTTTTATGCTGATTAAATAATTCAAATCAAGAAAAATTTAGCTCTTATAAGGTAGGAATTTGGAAGGCAAAAACACAGTAGAAAGTATCACAAATCATAATCACCTACCTAGAACCATGCTGGTCTTGGGAAAACTCAACTATGTGTCCAATCAAGTCTCTAAGTTGAAGGTTTGGGAAACGGTTGTTCCTGAAATCTTCCAATAATCTACTTCGGCCAGAGGGCATAATATCAGACCTATTATACCGAAGCCGAGAAGGAGGAAAGAGCTGGCTGCTGGAGCTAAACAGACTGGAAGTGCTTGAAGCACTTCGATATTTTGCTTCCGCTCCAGGTGCTGCAGAGATATATCGACCACTACCATTTGTCAGTCCTCCTACAACAAAGCAGCTGTGGTCAGCAAATATTTTCAACAAAGTCATTCCTCAAATAAAAGTTACTTGAACTAAAAATTCAGTCAATAAAGAAATATTCACCCCACCAATTCCTATATGTTTAACAGCAAATTAAAATTGGAGGGAAAACCCCACACATTTACTTAATGTGTGTGGCTACAGGATATGAGGGAAAAAAGAGCCTAGAAAACGTGAGAAAAATAAACCTGTATTTGTTCGTGGCAGTTTAGGTTAAAACATAATTATAACATCTAATATCATACACAAAATCTTTATTGGTTCTTGGAAGCTTAGTTTAAAAAATAATTATAACCACTAATGTCATACATACTTCAACACCAGAATACTGAAACCACCAACACAATTTTAAGTTACATTAACAAGCAAGGTACAAATAGCTAGCAAACTCAGATTTCAAGCCACTGAAATTTACTCGCAGTGTTAATGGAACACTAAGGGCTAAATCTGTACTTTTCTGGAATATATAAAAAAACACATCACGTTGTATATACTTCTGTGTAAAGAAAAACTACTTCTTAGTTAACTCACTGATTAACTTCTGAAGTTAAAAAAACTCACATTAGATAATAAATCCAAATATACATTATATTAAAATATTTAAAAATTTATTTTAAAAATCTCTCTGTAAAACGCTATTTTACAGACAAAAATTAGTAGTAATGAACAGCATTTATTATTCTTAGAGCTTTAATACTGACCATTTAAGACAAATGAATAAAAAGCCTCTTTAACTTATATTTCATTCCAAACAAGAAAATTAAAGGACAGTCAATAGAAACAAAAATAAATACAAGCAGGAAATTGCTCTTATTACAAATAACTGTTTAGAAGTACTTGACAGTGTCCTTTTAAAAAAGAAAAATGTATAGAAAATTGTAAAATGCAGACTTAGTAGTTCAGATAAACAAAATCCACCATCAGCGTTACGCTATTATATACCACCCCTATGTAGAGTAGTGCTATATATACAATCCAGGCCACAGGGTACAGATGATGCCAAGGACACACTGTCAGTGCAAAGTTATACAGACGCATTACAGGCCAAAAGAGTTACAGGAACAAGGAGCAGTAAAAGAGTTATAATCCTGGAGAGTGAATTGGGTTAGACCATTCCTCTCTTACTTTCAGTCTCCACTGCCCTAGCTTTATTTTTCTTCACTGAATTTCCCATCATCCAGTATATTACATATATTATTGTTTATTTGAATCCTCAGCCCCTTTTCCAATGTAAGTGCCATAAAATTACATTTACCTACATGCTAGATAGAGACCTGGTGCCTAAAACAATGTCTGACAGGTACACAATAAACATTCATGAATGCTGTACTGCCTAAGGTGCAGTTCTGTAATGTCTTTCCTTAAAGTGCGTAATTTAACAAGTCATTTTCTACGCTCAAATCACTAAACATCACATTCTCATGTTTGTTCCAGTTCTACCTTTCTCAGTGCTCATGTATGAAAAATCTAAAAAATGGAAGAATTCAGTGTTCTAATACTGTCTTAATTTCCTCACTACTATTAGGCCTTTTAGTCCCCTACTATTATTTCTATTTCTATAGTTCCATCAACTGTTCACAACAATAACTGACCAGTAGCCAATTCGAGTCTAACAATTCTTTTAACCTTTTTGTAGGGCAGGGATGTTCTGCTTACTATTCCAATCTGTTTTCACAAACAATAATTATATTTTGCTGTTCAAAGGCCACTTTGATGATGTCACTTTATGCTAAAAACCTACAGCATCCTGCTACAGTACATCCTCTAAATTCTTCAGCCTAGTTTTCAAGTCATTATTCCAAATCTATTTCTCACACAAATTTCCTAATAGTATCCTAATTATTCTCTTCTCCCCCTCTTAGTCATAACTATCTCTGTATCACCTTATCATTATCTCAAACATAAGGCTTAATCCTACCTCTTTATCCTTAATGTGCAAAGATTTTCAACACCAAATTCGAAATACATACTTACCCCAGGAAATGACTATGCCAATTTTATTTGGCATCTTCCAAGTAGTCCTATCAGTATTCAACGGGAATTTCTCCCAGGTCTAGATATCCTATGATTACATTCTATCAATTCCTAAATCCAAACTCCTGATGCACTCTTTAACAACTTAAAATGTCTAATTACGCTAAACTGCTCTGAGTTTAAAAAATCCTGGAATTTCAGTTCTACAAGACTACTATTTTCATTTATAAAACTGAAAAAATTAATTTCACTCAGGGCAGGATACATTCCTTTCCTTACAAACTAATTAAATAAGCATTTAAAACACAATGTAGAAGGTACATTAAACATTTTAAATTTGATTGTCTAAACATTAAAGAATGTCTTCTAAAACTTGTTTTGGGGGACCGGCCCAGAGGCGCAGTGGTTAAGTTCGCATGTTCTGCTTCAGCAGGCCGGGATTCGCCGGTTCAGATCCCGGGTGAGGACATGGCACTGCTTGGCAAGCCATGCTGTGGGAGGCGTCCCACATATAAAGTCAAGGAAGATGGGCACGGACGTTAGCTCAGGGCCAGTCTTCCTCAGCAAAAAAGAGGAGGATTGGCAGCGGATGTTAGCTCAGGGCTAATCTTCCTTAAAAAAAACAAAAACAAAAACAAAACCTGTTTTGGGATTGAGGGACATTCTACAAAACAACTGGCCTATACCCTTCAAAAATGTTGAGGTCATAAAAGACTGAGAAATAGTTCAAGATTAAGGAAGAGTAAAGAGCTATGACGAATGTCCCATGTGAGCCTCCAAATCAAGCAGTTGCCCTCCTCTCTCTCCCCCTTTCTGGTTTTAAAAGACATCTGTGAGACAACTGGCAAAGTTTGGACAAAGTTGATGTGACAGTAGTAATATATCACTGTTAATTTCCTAACGTTGATAACTGTGATTATATAAGAAAATGTCCTTATTTTCAGGAAACATACACTGATATATTTATGAGTAAGGGACATTATGTCTGCAACTTCCTTTCAGAGGTATCAGGAAAAAAAAAATGGGTCTGAGGGGACAGGGAGATGCAGAGAGGGGGAGGGAGAAAAATGATAAAGGAAATGTGGTAAAATAACATTTGGAGATCTGAGGGAAGAGTATGATAAAAATTTTTTGTATTTGTGTTACAACATTCCTGTAAGTCTGAAATTGTTCCAAAATTAGTTAAAAACAAATAGACAAACAAACACGTCATCTATATTCATACCACGACAACTGGTCGTCTAAAAGCAGATGTGCTCTGTACCAAATGTGTTAAAGGGATAACAGTCCCTTCATCAGCGACATCCCCCTGCCATTTACCACTTCTTAATCATTACTGGAATAAGAGTTTACAGGACATGGAGATCTGTACCATGATTTCAGAGATGAAGTCACTATGGTCCAAAAGTGATGTGACATATAGCTAGTTAGCCAGGACTCTTAGGCCAGAGCTTATCACACAATAGTGTGCTGCCCCTTACGTTATTCACATAGGTATCTTTCAAGTTCATTCATGACAACTGAATGAAGGCAAACACCTCACAATTATACTAGTAGAAATAGTACGATTTTATAAGTTTTCATTAATTTCCTTGAGAAGTCTGCTTAGAATCCTTTCCTACTAAATACCAGAAATCAAAAAGATTTAAAAATACTGGGAAAAACAATGTAACAATTACAAAATAAATAAACTTAACTTGTCTTTACTTTTCATTATTTGCTACCTCCCAGGGATTTGGAATGAGAGCTCCTTAACCTGTCTTTCAGACCTGTGTATTCTCTTAAAACTACAGATTCCTGAGCCTTATTCAACACCTGCTGAACTACCCTTGGTGGCTAATTTTTATTTAAAAAATCCACTTGAAGGTTATTCTGATAGCCAAGTTTAGAGGCTAATGAATTAGAATCAAGATAATTTAAGGTTTCATTTTAGCAGGTTGTCAACTACTAATTTCAAGTAAGAATGGTAATCCAAGTAGATTTGGTGTCCGGTAAAGGGTACAACATACTGGCTACTAGGCAGAATCTGTTTCTCTGGAAAGCTCAAGAAACAGTAAGGTGATAATCAAAGATGACTGGTTAGTTGGAGTAGGCAAAGAACAAATGATACAGGATGAGTAGCTGGAAAAATTCTAAAACGAGGACAGACTACTTTATTTTATGGCATAACTTTAGTTCTAGTCTATAAATAGGTACACTTAGTACGTTCCAGTTCAGTATTTTTTCTCTGTTCACTTTTCAAAAGAAGTATATGGAACATTCATATTAGACTGTAACAGCATGTTGCTAGACTTTAGTGGGGAAAAAGACTTCAGAGCAGCGCTTCTCAATATGCACATGAATAATTTTGGGATATTGGTTTACATATTTCCAATATTAAAAGTTGCAGTTTTTCAAAGGACAACATTGGTCAGACCTTTGTCCTGAGTTCTACATTTCATTTTAAATAGGTTTTATGTGTTCAACATCATCAGTTTCTTTATCTACTTTAGAAAGTCCATTTAATGACTTAATATTCATAGCTGATACTATTTGCTAGACCCTGAGGGTCCACAGCATGTATTATTTTGAGAAACAAAAAGGTAAACTATCTATGAGCCTAACTTACCCTAGTATCTGCACATTAATATGGCCTTGTTATCCTCCTGTACACAATGAGGGCAAAGGCAGCTAGCATTTATTGAGCATTCTTTATTGGACACTGAGATAGTAAACTTTGCATAAAATGCTGTACTGTGTTGAACAGTGCCCCCCTACAAAAGTTTGTCCTGTTTGTTTTAAGCCACTCAGCTGCGGCAATGTGCCACAGCAGCCCTAGGAAACTAATAGATTTTGGTACTGAGAGTAAGGTGCTACTATGAACAAATAACTAAAAACGTGGAAGTGACTTTGGAATTGCATAATGGGTGAAGGTTGGAAGAATTTCAATGTACATAACAGAAAAAGCCTAGACTGCCTTGAAGAGGTATTTGAGAGAAACATGGATATTAAAGGCAATTCTGGTGAGGGCTCAGACAGATGTGAGGGGCACAACAAAGAAAATTTCTATTGTCTTAACACATACATTGTCATGAACGATGTTAGAAATACGAATGCTAAACACGCTCCAAGTGAGGTCACGTGTTTTGGGAACTGAAGGAAAGACAATCCTTGTTACAAAGTGGCAGAAAACTCGGCGGAAATGAGTTATGTTGGGTGGAAAGCAGAACTTGTGCGATAAAAGATATTGAGCTGAGGAGATTTCTAAGCAAAGTGCTGGAGGTGTGGCCTGGTTTCTCCTAGTTGCTTATGATAAAAAAAAAAAAAGAGAGAGAGAGAGAAAAAAAGATAATTTGAAGAAGGAACTGTTAAGCAAAAGAAAATCAGCACTTGATGATTTGGAAAACTCTTAGCTTACCAAGACAGAGTGCTGAGGAAACAGAGCCAATGGGTGTGGCTGGACATCCCCTTGACCTTAACAGAAGACTGACAATGTTTTGAGAATTTTTATCAGTAGAAATACTGCCAGCCTGGACTGAAAGGGACAGAGAAGGGACAAAATGAAGAAGAACGACTCCAAAAGGAGAGCCACAGATGCAGAGCCCAGAGGGGTGGGGCTGCTGCCCCAGCAGATCCAGAGGATAGAGAAACTAGCCACAGATGATTATTCTCAGGTCTTGAAACCACATGAAATTTGCCCTACCAGGTTTCAGACTTGCTTGGGACTGTTAATCCCTTTATTCCTTTCAATTTCTCCCTTTTGGAATGGGAATGTCTATTGTATAACAGTCCCACTACTGTATTTTGGAAGCAGATAACTTGTTTTCTAGGTTTCATAAGTTCACAGATGGGGAGGAATTTTGCCCTGGGATGAACCATATCCAGATTCTCATCTGATTTAGAAGACGAAATTTGGGACTTTTTTCAGTTGATATTTAGATGAGATTTTTGGACTTCAAGCTGATGCTAGAATGGGTTAAGACTCTTGGGGATGACGGGATGGGCTGAATGTATTTTGCATGTGGGTCAAATATAAATTTGGGGGGACTAGACTATAGCGAGTTGGATTGTGTCTCCCCAAAAAGATGTTCAACTCTGAACTCCTGGTACTTGTGCATTTGATTTTATTTGGAAACAGGGTCTTTGCAGATATAATCAAGTTAAAATGAGGTCACGCTGGATTAGGTTGGGCTCTCATCCAATGACTGGTGTCCTTATAAGAGGAAGAAAATAGGAGAGAGACACACAGGGAGAATGCCATGTAACAATGAAGGCGGAGATAGGAGTGATGCATCTACTGGCCAAGGAATACCAAGGATTGTCAGCAACCACAAGCTAGGAAGGGGCAAGGAAGGACTGTCCTCTATAGCCTCCAAAGGGAGCATGGCCCTGCTGACACGTGATCTGACTTCTCGTCTTCGGAACAGTGAGACAATAAATTTGTTGTTTTAAGCCACCTAGTTGTACTAATTTGTTACAGCAGCCCTAGAAAACTAATACATATGTTATCCTCTTACAACCCTAGGAGACAAAGATATTATCTCTATTTTAGTTGTGACACAATAGGCTTAGAGAATCTAAATACCTTATTCAAGGACGCATAGCTAATAATCAGAGGTTGGGTTTTTTTCACTATTGCATCTGAATAATTCACTTAAAGCTTTCAGTTATACTCTGCTATATCTTATGAACATTTAATGCCATACAAGCCATTCGCAAATCTGTGATATGCTTGAGGTTGCACAGGGCATAAACCACATAGAATTTTTCTAATTATTATTAACTATATATTTGCCACACAAAGACAAAAATTTTATTGGGGAAAGACTAGGGCTTCAATGAGTTTAAAAACTAATGTGATTCTAGTTAAAAGCATAATCTTCCACATCATTTTAATAGGCTAATATAAAAAGCGAAAACCATGCCAAGTGTGCTATCCTAAATTTGTACATTTTATGACAATATGTAAGCAAACGTTAGATGCAAACTACAAACCAAAGTAAAAATGTGTTGCTTTCATTTCTATTGCCTGTAATATTTTTCTAAAAGCAATTAGGTAATCTTACCTTTTAGCCTCTAGTTGCTTAAACTTTTAAAAAATATAAAGGCAAGAGGGAGGCCATCACCACAGAAAATATTTAATAATCTTCCCTCACTTGTCAAAGAGCATTTAAATAGACTGAGTTTTTAAAGATACGAACTGCATAGTCTGCAGACTAGTACATCATTTCTCTCACTAACTCACCTTGCCAATTTCCACTATTCCATCAAAAAGGCTAGTTTTCGTATGGTTTCAAAAAGTGCCTGAATCTTATATTTTTAGTGAAAACTACCCACTTTCCAAAAACAATATGTAGTGGAGTGAAATCCTAAGATAAACATGTGAGCAAAAGTATTTCCCTGTATATCTTAAATCACCCTCTCAGATTTGACCTGAATTCTTTTCTCTGGTTAATACCTTTGGTGAAAGTTAATAAATTATCAGGTTATATTTGCATTTTCTTTTGAATATTCCTGCTGAGATTTCATAGCCAGCTGCCTTTTCTGATAGGAGTAAAGGAAAACTGTAGGAGCTGGGATTTTTCTCTTAAATCACAACTACTAAAAAGGATTTACACAATCTTAAGGTTTGCTTCATAAATTACGAATACTGAGGAGAATAATTTTGATCCTAGACAAACATTACAGGCACACTTATTTTCTGTCTTGATGGGGTTGTTATGATGCTGGGAAGAGGGGCGAACCGGTAAGTTACCGTGAAAGATGCATTTGACACAGAAAAATTAAAAAAATATCCACCCCCAAATCAAAAAATTAAAAAACCAAAACAAACAAAAAGAAAAACTCCACAAATGACCGTCATAAAACTTTTCAAAGCGTAATATTCTAAAGAGTATGATCCTAACACACTGATCAGAGAAGAACACTGATTGGGAATACCCAAATAATGCTTTAATGTAGAGATCTACGTAGGCAGTAAAATAATTTTTTAACCAATATAGTAGCCAGTGTCCAAGAACAGATTAATCAATAAAACATAAAGAAACAAAATCACTCAAATTCAATTACCCAAACATCTGTTGGGATCCGAATACTCTTGAAGCTGTAAAGAAAGGTCTGGGCTTTCTTGCTTCTAATTTAGTGGGGAAAATAAACTCAGAAGCAACTCTAATATACCCAACCTGTGGTAAATTTGGCCCAAAAAAATCATGAAGAAAAGATAATTCTAGTGAAGACAATCATTATGTTCTTATAAAATGGAATTATTAAATGAAGTGCAATAAGGCAATAAGCATTACAATCATACTGTAACTGCTGGTTTACTTGTCTGTATTCACCACAAAACTATAAATTTGATGATGGTGGGTAGAGATAGTATTTTTTTCCTTCAACATTCTATCTCCAATGCAAACAGTGTGGCATGTAGGTAATTCAATACTGGTTGAATGAATTAGTACGTAAAAATTCTGATCAGACACAGCAATTCTAAAATGGAGGCCAATAAAACAAATACAAAAGAGAAACATAAAACAGGGATCAGTCTCAGTATAAATTAAGCTTGTTACTTTTCTATTTAAAATATTCGTAAAATATCACATAAAGAAGATCCTTATCTGATCAGCTTTAATTTAAAAGTTAGTAATAAAATATTTTACGAGATCTTTGAGGTAAAAAGTATTTAATATGGATTAAAGGTCAATTGTTACACCAGGTGAAAACCCATAAAGAGACCAATATATTGAAATTCAAAAACTCACTTTTCCCACTAACTCACAATAGGCTAAAAATTATTATCTTGCCAGAATTTTATAAAAAGTTGACAAAAATTCTAGACATAGGAACAGGAAAAGACCCTTTATTTATTCAGATAGATATTAGACAGAAATAAAAGCATTCTTTGAAGCAGTGTGACACCACGGAATGAGCCAGACAAACTGGGGCTCAAAATTTTTGTTCCTTACACACTTCATGACTATAAGCAGGTTACTTAATTTGAGAATGAAATTTGTGTTTGGATGTGTGTAGTATGAAAGAGGAGTCAAATTTCATTTCTCTCCATTTGGATATTCAATTGATCGAGTCCAACTTACTGAAAAGACCACCCTTGCCAAATACAATCGAGTGGTACCTTGGCCACTAATCAGGTAACTAAGTGAGTAGATCTATTTCTGGATCCACTATTCTATTCCACTGGTCTATTTATCTACCCTCGTGCCAATACAATTTTAGTTACTGTAGCTTTATAATACATTTTGATACCTGGCAAAGTTATTAAATTCTCTAATTTTATTCTTCAAGATTGTCTTGACTATTCCTGGCTCTGTTTTTTCATTTACATTATTTAAATCAGCTTGTCAATTTCTTTAAAAAGGCTGGGGGGGAGATTAGCCCTGAGCTAACATCTGCTGCCAACCCTCCTCTTTTTGCTGAGGAAGACTGGCCCTGAGCTAACATTCATGCCCATCTTCCTTTATTTTATATGTGGGACACCTACCACAGCAATGGCTTGCCAAGCGGTGCCATGTCCGCACCCGGGATCCGAACCAGCGAACCCTAGGCCACAGAAGCGGAACATGCGGATCTAACTGCTGCGCCACTGGGCCGGCCCCAAGGCTGTAAAATTCTTACTGAGATTGTGCTTAAACCTATACATCAGCTAGAAGTTGGTATATTTATAATATTGAGTCTTTCAGCCCACAAACATGATGTGTCTTTCCATTTATTTGTCTTTTTTAACTTCTGTCAGTGTTTTATACTTTACAGTGTAAAGACCTGCCCTTCTTACACTGGACTTATTCCTGGGTACACCACAAGGAAACAGTCTCACGTGCAAATACTCTCAAATTACAAGATACAAGTCAATTTTCAGTGTCACGCCATGAGACAAATGCTGCTTTCATTTTTGAAGGTTTTTGGCTGAAGTTGCAGAGCTCTCATGAAGCACATTTGCCTATATTTTAAAAGCTATTTTTTATCCTACATTTACTTAACGTACATTACTTAGTGTATAAACAGTGCAATGATGTAAATTCTAGGTGACTTCTTGGTAGATTGAAAGAATTTTCAAGGCACACGAAGATTTACTTGCTATCTGAGTAAGAAGGAAAAGGTAGAGAAACATCTGAGGAGCTAAAAAGCAAATGTGAAGGAAAGGTAGGGCCAATAAATAAAAAGGAAAATAAAATCACAGTAAATAATGATATACAGAATTACAGCCAGCAAATTAAAAAAAAGAAAAAGCTCCTATTTGCAAAATTCCTATCAAGGGAACAAGGCATTTAAGAACATATACAAAAAGAGCTCAGACTTTTCTGTTTTCTGTCTCTGATCTTATAAGCTTTATTCTAACAATTTAAAATATGTTATGGCAAGCAGAGTTCAGGTCAATGGAAGGAAAAAAGGTAGGAAGAAAAAATATGCATTAGGGACATGATGGGGAAAAAGGTCAAAGGCTCATGTGAACACACAGGGATCCAAATATCAGGAGTTAAAAAGAAAGCGTGAAGTGCAGTAAAGTTGTATGTAAACTATGAACGCCTTCTTTCCAAAGCGTCTCTCTCCATGTAGGCGCTACTGGAAATTTCAGTGGGATAATTCCTTTTTTTTAAGGAAAGTTTAGCATCTGGCTGTTGGGTATTTAACATCAACAGAATCCCCAAAATCATTGTGACAAGGAAAAACTGTTGCCACACATTTCCAAATTGTTTACCTCCTATTAGCTATTTTACACAAGCACTCCAAGTGATTCTGATGCTGAAACACTGAATCAGATTAAGTATTTTCTAGCTCTAAATCTGAGATTGTCTTAGTGAATTAACTGGTGAAAACATTCTCAGTCAGTAGCACCACAAAGTCACAGATAATATTATTAAAGGATAAGGAGTAAAACATAAGGGCAAAAATTAATCACTGCGCCTCAAACTAGAACTAAAATCAATAAACTTATATACAGAAACAAACCATAAAATAATAAAATAATGAATTCCTCCACAAAATAGTATAATTTTAGAATTTCTTCACCACATATTTCATACTCATCAACTAATAAATGACTTTTAGGTACACCAAAGGGTTGAGGCAGTGCTTTAATTTATATCACCATGAGAACCTATAAATAACATTCTGTTGAGAGCTGGATATGCTGTTCTCTAGCTAGTCACCGAGTCACCTGCCTTATGATTAACATTCTTATTTCATGGAGTAGATATTTAGACTTTAAAAATGTTTAGACAAATAAATAAATTGAGAAAGGGATCTGGAAATCTAGTAATCTTATATACAACCTAAAAAAACATATAACCTATGCCATTGTGAGGTAAACAGTTTCTGAGAGGCTCAATAGAATATTATTAATTACACACCTTGAAAAACTGTTCAGTTTATTACACAATAGCATAACAGAAAAAGCAAGGATAGTATCAGGAGTCAGAACGGTGTTCTAGCCTCAGTTCTGTCATGTACTGGTTTGGGCAAGTCTCTTGGGCTCATATGACCTGTAATTTTCTCATCTTTAATGGTTTATCACTCAATCAGGCTATGTTAACAATTAGGATGAAATCAAATAATGAATATGAAGGTGCTTTAGAAAACTATCAAATGCTATTCAGTTAGGAACTTACTACTTCAAGGATAACAGTATTTTCAGTGAAAGTTTCAAAACAATTTATACTGTTTTCTGCTTTAAGGACCCTATGTAAAACTCAGAAAAATCACACATAAACTTACAACCAATTTGGCCATACTCGATTTAATTCTTAAACATTTCACTCTAAGAGAAGTGACTGACTAAAACTGCCAGGGGTCAGCAATTTTAACAGATGTAATTACTACTTAACAGGAAAAATGATCCTGAAAGTTAGTATTATCCTGTCTATACTTAATATAAAATTTTCTGTGACTAAGAGAGAAGACAGGTTATAAAGTTTTCTAATCCACAGCAAGCTAAAGCACTATTTGATTACTGAATACACGACATTAATGAATCTTAAGAACTAACAGCCACCTTTCAATAAACTAATTTCACTGAGTTCAAAGCTTGCATTACACTTTTTAGTACCCTTTTCTTAAGAAACCAATAAGCCAGTTAAAAAACGAACTTGTTCGCTTGTCAAACCCTAAGTTAAATAAAAACACAGAATGCTGTTTTATACCCAAGAAGTTCCACATCAATTAGTATGAGCATAAAGATTAGAGTAAACCAGAAACCACTATCACATTTTAAAAGTTTACTACAAGAAGAAAAAAGAAAGGAAAAAAAGAAACGGTTAGCTAGGTCCAAGTAGAAGAATAAAACAATAGCTGGAAATATTTAATGTCCTTTCACAGGGAGTGAAGTATCTTGAAATAAGATGCTGACTCAATCAGAGAGAATGACTAAAGAAAAAACTGCAGGTAGAAGGGTTTTTGCCATCGCTACATCAATATAACATGAGAAAATAATTCCCTTAATATTCAGTGCTGAACCTGAAGCCCAGAATTTGACACTGCTCTTTTACAGTCAAGATAAAAACCACTAATCTTAAAGTCCTTCTTTTTCCTTCTTGTTCTCCACTTGTTTCGCTGACCTCCAGTAATTTAAGTGCTGCTTTTAAAAATCCGTAGTCAATACATGAGCCAATGTGAAGGGGCTCCAAATGGCCAGAGATGGTAAAATTTTAGGATCAAAAAAGGTATAAAACTGATGTCTTGCAGACTGCAATGGACATACTAATTATCCACAAATCCATCGATGTACAGGTAATGAAGATGATTTAAAAAAACTGAGTCACCTTTAGAAGTTGCTAGGGCATCAACTCATTCTCAATGACAGAAAATAAAGGAAAAGAGATCAAGTATTATCCTGACTCCAAATGAACTATATTTCAGGGTAACCACCTCACAATTGATGAGGGAAAGTTCTTTTTTTATAGAAAAGTTCCAGCAAATAAAGACAGGAAGGAACGACAGAATTAGAGTACCACCGTTTTCCATCCTCTGAAGAAATATTTAGGCAATGATCAAAGGCTGCTAAAGCCATTGGGTGGATCAGGCTGACAACCTCACAATGGAGATAACCAGACATGTGTCTCCTAATACAGTGCCCCAGAAAGAATACAGAACCACATCTTGAAAAAACAACAAACCAGACCAATCAATCAGACCAAGCCCCTAGATTTAATTCTATTTAAATGAAATATGAAAATAGTTTCATATTAAAAGATATATCAAACAAATGCAATGTATGGACCTTATTTGGACACCGATTCAAATAAAGCAACTATAAGAAGACATTTAAGTCAATCAGGTAAATTAGAGTAATGAAAAATTATTAATTTTAAAAGATACTATAATGATATTGTGGTTATAATTGTGTAAAAAAAAGGAATCTCTATCTCTTAGAAATTTCATACCAGAAAATGGAAGAATACAACTTTTTTTTCATGTTTCTGACTTCAATATATTAAAAAAGTAACAAGGTTAAAAATCTTAAAAATATTTTAGTTTATAAAAAATGAACAGTCAAAACCTATCAACAGAAATACTTGTTCTTTAATTGAAATGACTACTAGTCACCTTGCTAAAAAATACTTATGTTGATCAAATGACAAGTACTTTAAAAAATGAACCATCTTTTTTTGGAAAGCCAGAAGCACACAATGTTGCTAGTAGGCTTTTTCTGTGAATCAAAAAACTAGGATGAGCAGAGAGTGAGTTGGTAAAAAAAAAAGTTAAGTAATATATTTAATCCTTCAAGAATATAGATATCAAGGCCTGTCAATGATGATAATGGTTACATGTCTTAAAATCTCACTAGAAAATAACTTAGAACTAATTAATTCCAACCAATTCTAGTGAAACTGAGAATTCATCTTTATCTCATATTTTTAATATGTGGGCTAAGATTATTTTTTAAAAAGGATACGCAAATTAATTTCCACAGGTATTTTATAAATCAGCAGCCTCGATAACGTGATTCATGAAGAAATCCACTTCAAACATATACAACATAAAAACTTTTTTTAGACCAGAGAGCATTTACGTTTTCCATTGTGATCTGATCACAGGAAAGCAAAGGATTATTTCCATGAACACTATGCAAAGAGTAAATTTATGAAATCTACTGAATTATTTTCAACCTGGCAGGGTGTATTCTTCCTTGTTAACAATTTTGCCAGTCATACTACAACTAAAGCTAACAGAAATTGGGGGGGTGGGGGGGGGCATTCCACAAAAGAAAATAATCTACAGAAAATTCCAATTAGAAGTGTATTAAAATAGCAGATTTCAAGCTGAAGCTAAACTAAGGAGTTTAACTATGGGTACGAAATGATTATTTCTCATAACTGACTAGAATTCCTTCCCTAAGCATCTATATGGCTGGATTCCTTACAGTCTAAAGAAAAATATTTAGATTGCTGTTTAATTATAGAGACATCTAAAAAGTCGTTTATAACCCAATTTCTAAGCAAGCTACGTAGAATATTTAATGCCATTTATACAGACTTTCTAAAGCACAACATAGGCAGTAACAGTTCACAGAAATCTGATCTGAAACTTACCTATGAAAAATGACAGGACATGACAAATATAATCTTAACAAATAAAACACAAAACTATTATGAAAGGTCTATTAGATTTGTTATGTTCCAAATTTCTGTGTCCATTTCAAAGTTTCAAAGGCATGTCATATGGGGGTAGTGGGAGTGGGCTTAAAGAGAAATAATAGAAATCAGGAATTGAGTAGCTCCTGTGACTAAGAAGAAAAGATGATAAATGAAGGAAGGTGTTAGGCTAAAAACTGACTAAGTTTACACAAATAGAGTTGCAAAGCAGATCTTAGGGCCCCACCCAAATAAATTAACTGGTTGTATATATTCCATATCCCCAAAAGAGCAAAGGGTCAGAATTTGGGGTGAAGGACCGGTCTTTAAAAAGAAATCTAGCCCACTTTGCAATGATATAAATCTAAATGATGATCACTGCAAAAGAGAACATTTATTATATGGACACTTACTATATTAATGTGCTTTAGGAAAAAAAGCTATACCTTTATGATGGGGGGGGGTCAAACATCATCACTAATGTATATCTGCTTACAAAAGGAACATTACTTTTTAAATTGCAAGCTGATTTAAATCTTTCCAAGCACATAAAAATCAGCAATAGAATCCCTCAGTTTCAGTTGAAGTAACTAGGATTACAAAAATCCAAAACCTAGTTTTAAAGAAACACTTTCTTTGGAGAGAAAGGGATTCATACACAGCCTCTGATATCCAAAAACCCTTCAAAATATACCATTAACTACATGAATAAATACTTCTCAGAGAGGGGAAAAAGGTAACCACCAATTCCATAATCTTGGGGGGGGGCAATTTTAATATACAGATATAAACAAAAGTTCTAAATGCTCCAACTTCAAGGGTACAACGACAAGCCTAAAACATTTTTTTTCTTAAACTGACAACATATTCAAAAGTAAGAGAAGTATATGGATCAAACCCATAAGATTCTCTAACTCACAAACACACTAAATTCATATACCCTGATATAACCCTTTGGTAAAATGGCCAGGCATTCAGAGGCCAAAGCAAAAACCATTTACTAAACTAAATTATTTAAAATTTGATACCTATGTGACTAATGTTTTTATTTTGGTGTGCAAAAACTTTTGATAGTGAAATTTCTCTTTCACTATCCTATATAAATAGTTGACTTTTCAAATGATCTAAAACACACACAAATCAAAAGCACAGACAAGAAAAAACACACCACGGTATTTCATAAAAGAAACATAAGATACAATAGGGGTCTTTACCTTTCTGTATATTAGACCCTCACTTTGAATTTTCACAGAAGTAGAACTTTTTCAAAAGGCTAATATCTAAAAGCAAAAGCAATTTGGCATGTTTTATCCAACATTAAATATTTTACATATATCATAAACACACACACAAACACACTTACATGTATACATACAAATAAAAAGGGTTTTGGTTTTTTTTTACCTAAATGCAAACTGGATGAGGATCCATGTGATGAAAGTGATGGCGGTGGCGTAAGTGAATGTCCTGGAGTTTGGCTTGGCAGAGGCATGCCTATTGGACTTGGAGAGGAGGAAAATCCCAGACTATTGTAAAATGGCTGCCCTATGGGTGCTAGGCTGCTACTAGATCTTTTGTACAAGTCAGAGCTAGTAGATAGAGACTCTCTCCTTGTGGCACTACTACTTGCAGAACTGCCAACTGAAGAAGAAATAAAAAAAACCCTAATTACATACAGTGTTAACTGAATAAAACCTATCCCCAACTCTTGCTGGGAAATAACAGAAGTGATCACAATAATTATTTTTAGAAACATTAGGGAGAAGATAATTACTGTGATAACTATATATACTAACTTATTAATCATAAAAGGGTATAAATGCACCCCAATAAAGTAACGAAATACATAACAGAGCAGTCATATGTTCATTATTTCACACATATTTACCATTGACACATATGATTACTGTGCTTTAATACCCTGGTATGATTTATAAACCCTGGAATTGTAAATTGTCTGCTTTAGGATATGCTAGAGATTAAATTCCAGTAAGGTTGAATTTTGGTAGTGTCCTAATCTCTGGAACCAGGTTGTTAGACTTCCACTGATGCCAAGAAAAGATTATACGGATAAACGGAATGTTATAATACATTTCCCTCACCATTCACATTTGCTTTGGCTTGTAGCTCGTGTTCAAACCATAGTCCTTCAAGTCCATATTGGCCCGAATATTAGTCAGTTGTGAAATATAAATGGCAGCTTACTCCTCAGTACTTTTCACACTACACATTCTCCCTATCCTTCAACAACTAAATAACAATATATATGTGAAAAAGCTAAACTTTCTTTTAGAAAATTAATAGCTTTCATTACTGTTAGCACACCAAAGACATGCTTTCACTTACCCTCAGGATCTTCCATTTCTAAGATTCTGTAGTACTGGCCTCATGAGCCCTTTACTCAGTGAAGACTGATCAGCCTCTTTTTTTTCCCTTTAGATAATAATCAATTATCTTATATCATATCCCTTATTGCACTACATACTGAATTCTTTTTACTTAATCAAAAATTCAACTATTAACCTCCTAGTTCTTTTTTTCCTTTTGTATACCACAAAATCATAAAACAGTAGAATCACATTACCAGGTAACTATGCATGCTCAGAAGAGCAACCCAAGATCTGGTTGTTAATCAACATGTATCTGGATAATCAAATTCTTTACCAAGTGTTTAAAAGGGCTTCCCAAACTTCCAATTCTTAAGTCTCACTTAGAGCCCATATTTTCAAGTATGCTTCTTTCCTATTTCTAAGCACTGGTCTTTTTTTTTTTTTTTTTTTTAACTGAATGCCTTTTACATCCAAGGGAATTCCATATTACATTTTTAAAACTATCAAGTTTTTTCAGGACAAGCTTTATATTCGGACCAATATGGTAATTCTTTTCAAGAGAATTGTAAAGTTTCTATTAGGTCTTGGTTTTCTAATCGCAAGTCAATTGTAAGTAGGCCATAAGGGTATAGATTAAAGAGAAAAATTAAGCAGAGCACATGATGGGTAGACCCAGTTAAGCTTATAATACAGATAGGAAACTTAATTACGTTGGTTTTGCCAAATTCAAAATTATATAAAGGAAAATTACCAGGCTCACCTTACTGTATTAGGCAAAATATTATAACACTATTCAACCTTTTATACCAGCCAGTGTGGTTTCTGAAAGACTGATGTTTTATTGAAAATTTCACATTTTAAGATATAATAAGGAAATACCAGGTAACTATATGCATTTTAATAGCAAAAACAAATATAAATACTAATGTAATAAACAGCTCTTCTTGAGTTGGTTTTGGCAAAATTGTCACTGGATGCTACATTAACTATGCTAATTTAAAAGGACACTGTCAAAGTGATTTTTCTAAAACATGGCTACATTTTAAATTCTTATTTCAGAAAACAATTTAACTGACAAGAAAAAAGACAACAGCTCTCTAATAAGAGCAGCAGCACTATCATTCCCCTGGCAAATAACCAAAGAAACCATAGTTTTGACACATGCAATATTATTTTCTTCCAAAAAGGAAAAGCCAAGCCAAACATTTAAAAGTAATTCAGAAGTAGCTTTACTTTAAACATAAACAAGCTGGCTCAAGTTTTACTATATGCCTAAATTATATGCAACAGTATGACTATGAAATATGAAATGCAGTATACCTAAAATATCTAAGAGGCTAGACAGACAATGGAGTCACTAATAGTTGTCAATTGTGTATAAAACGTTAAATTACAAACTTTCTATTATAATAGCACCTTCTAAATGACAGGTCATAGAAAGGATGATTTAATTACTATGATAAAATGGCTAGCTTCCTAGCCTACTGTGTTATAAACTGGGTTATTTAATACTGTTAAGCAGTAATTTCATCATACAAGTAAGAGAATGTGTATATGTTACTGCGTGTATATATGTGCACATAACCATACTATATTTTAGATTTCATACAAGTATGGAATTGCCAAAATGTGAAATGGCAATGGGTAGACTTGTTTTAAGAATACACACGCATAGCACTTGAATGAACTCTTACAAAAGGTCTAAGAGGAGGGAGAAGATGCTAGACTATTTACTGGCATTCAGGGGTGGCAATCATTAATGCCCTCTGAAGCAATGTGAAATAGAGGTAACCCAGACTGGGAATCAGAATTGAGTAAGCAATGCTTATAAATAAGGGAGGCATGAAGATCAGTTTTTGGGAAAGAGCCATCTGGAGGGCACATTTGTAGGGAACAAAATGTTAATGCCAACCTGCTCCTGAATGCAGGGGGAAAAGTCTTAACAATTAAGAGACAAATGGGAATTTGGAAGAACTGGGTAGGAGGGCCTACAGATCTATACTAGACAATCAGTGACATATTTTATTAGAAAAGGAAACACAAGGCTTATCAAAGCTCTTCTCTATTTTTCCTGGATTATTTAGGGTCTAAAATCTATAGTTTAACAACTAATTAATTCCACAAAGTTTGTTTTTTTAAGTTATATGTTCTTTTTATTTTCTTCAGTTTATTTAGGATTATTCGGAGAAAATGCTTGTCAACTGTGCTAGAAACAAAAAATGAGTTCTATGGGAGTGCTTGGCTAGAGATAAAATACTGAACTCCAAAGAGGAATAAAAAAACTCAAGTAGGAAAATTTAAAAGACTGAACAGTTTCCCTGTTCACTAGTTTTCACCTCACACGTTCTTATGCCCATTCTTTAGGTAATTTTACGTTAGGCAAAAAAGACATCTCCTACTGTATTGCAGTATAACAAAAAAGCATCCTGCAGCTAAAAGTGCATAGCTGTCCTAGACCATCCCTCTACGAATGTTCAAAGTCAGAAGACACTTGCTTAGAAAACTGGCAAGCATAGTTAATAGTGACTGGCACATGTTAGTTTTGCCATTTTCCACACCAGAAAAGAATATAATTTATTGCGGTGGGAAAACAAATGAGAAGCAGATATTAAAGACTCTAGGACATTACAGAAATAGAGAATCTCTTGAGGTCCGAATAAACAGCCCTGCCCCTTGTGAAGAAAAGGCTGCCAAGTGCACCAACAGAACTAGGGTAAGCTGTTTTTTCCCTGATGTTTCCTGAATATTCTGTAAACCTCAGAGAATGAGGATACAAGGTACATCAAGAGGGAGTCAATGTGGGCCTCTTCTGATTTCACTTAGTTCTTCTTCAGTTACAAAATCAGTTTGTGTGGGTAAATTATTTATTTTGTGAAGCTTTTTAAAATTTGGATTTCTTAAGTATTATATATAAAAGTAGGATATGGGAAGAAACATGCTTTTAATTTTTAGTGATAAAGGCTAAATTATTTAATCTAAAAGAAAGATAAGCACGTTGGTAGTTTCTTAGGGGCTTCTGTTTAGAACATTTAATTATATTTTATTTTTATATATTATATCAAATAAAGAAAACCACAAGATCCACTAGCATTTAATAAGAATAAAGGATCTGATAAGAACAGAAAGATGATTATTTTAAAACACCAGAAATTTAAGATGGCAGAATATTTACTTTCTCAAACATTAATTATTATGTAGAGAATAAGGAAGAGCTAGTAATTAGCATAAAATATATTGCTCCAAACAAATCTTACTAAAACACCCCAGCAATACAATTCTTAAACCAAGGGGAAAATGTACTATATTTGAGTGAAGAATGGGCTGCTGGAAATGAGTTAAACATTCACAAACGTTTAGATTTGCAGGAAGTAGTTTTTCTTCTACAAAATTAAACCAATAAACTAGTATTTTATTCCTGTCCTTTCTACACTACAAGCTTTTTATTATTGCTTATCTTAATATCAAAAACATACATATACCTCATGTTCACTTAGAGAGTACTCATCTTAAAAAAATACTTACCTGATGAACCAAATCCGCTGAGGGCTGAGCCTATAGCAGCACCCAAAGAGCTACTGCTTCCAAAGCCAAGAGATGTACCTCCAGGTTGGCCAGGTCCGTGAGAAAATAAAGAACTGCTCTGGGAGCTATTAGTCAAAGAAGTGTTCCCATAAAATGAATTAGACTGCAGATTAGTGCTTGGCTGCTGCTGTTGCTGCTGCTGCTGTGGTGGCTGAGTGCCAATTGGCCGAAAAAGACCATTTGTGCTGCCTGTAAGACTATTTGCAGTTCCTCCAGCTGCTGCTGCTGCGGCTGTAAAATAAATTCCAGATACTTCTTAAAACTACCCAGAAAACTATTCTTTATCTTTCAAATTTCTCAAAAGACATCAGAAAAATATTATCCCTAAAAACGTCAATTACACTTACCAGCTTGTGCTGCTGCTGAACTAATTAAAACAGGTGTGGGAGCCATTAATCGAACCGGAGCTCCAAGGCCAGTTCTTGCTCCAGGGCCAACCACTAAGGCACCAGTCTGATCATAATAGGCAGTTGGAGCTAGTACTTGATAGCCTAGACAACATTAAAATAAATGTTTATTAATGAAAATACTTATTACAAAAAACATTTTCATGTTTATTTTGCCCTGCATTTGTTTTTATCAACCAGAAAACACAGATATTGTATACTATTAACATAAAACCCTGAAACAGTTACCATATGAAAAGCAAATACATTTGAAAAGGTATTACTAAATCTACAAAAATGTAATAGAGTGTAGGTAAAGTTTTTTCCTCTAAATTTTAACAGAGATGCCTTTCACTTATGGAGCACAAAACGATGAGGTATTTTCCTTGATATAGAAACTACAGGCTACAAAGGGCTGATATTAGAAAAATATCACTTTACCGCTTAGTCAGTTTTGAGAGGAAGATGGATAGAAAGACAAAGGGAAGTGAGGCAGAACACTATACAATTTTACTAAGGTTCTAAACCAAGTGCCTCATTACCAGCATTCCCTTAGATTTTCATTTGTAAGAATCCCTTTAAAAACTTAAATCACGATATAAACAGATACCTGAAAATCATAAGGCAACAGTCTGTCTGTAAAGGTTGTCAAGCTAGAACTTGAAGAAAAATCATGCAGGCATTAGCTTTATCATAGCCTTGAACACAAGGAGGTGACAATTTGCATTATTCAGAACTAGAGAAGAGTAGAGTTTACCTCTTTTTTTTTTTTTTTGAGGAAGATTAGCCCTGAGCTAACATCTGCTGCCAATTCTCCTCTTTTTGCTGAGGAAGACTGGCCCTGAGCTAACATCCGTGCCCATCTTCCTCTACTTTATATGTGGGACACCTACCAGAGCATGGCTTGCCGAACAGTGCCATGTCCATACCCGGGATCCGAACTGGCAAGCCCCGGGTCACCGAAGCAGAATGTGTGAATTTAACCACTGTTATTACCGGCCTGGCCCCATGCCACTTATTTTAAGACATGACATTGATCTAACTTCCTTTCAGGGAGAGATCTATTTTAATTTAAAGACATTAAACTCTTTCATTTTAATTTAAAGACATTTCCCACTTTTAAATATGGTAAAATAAGTGTAGAATTGAGAAAACAAATCACAAATAGCTAAATAAAACAAAAGGCAGACAGAAGTACTAAAGAAAGGTACAGTTATGTGCCATAGGAAAGCAGGAAGAGGAGCAATTATTAATGAACAAGCACTAGAAAAGAAAGACAGGGTAAGGCTTCATGGAAAGGATATTAAAGGAGGAGAAGGAAAGTTAATCACAAAATGTTTTATAAAGCTACATTAAAAAATGGAAAATGTAAAACTATATATCCCAATTTTGCTTAAAATTTATAAAAGGGTATTCTAAGCTAAAAACATTAGCTAGGGCTAGACGCATAAAAGTAAAAGTATGTTCAGGGAACAGTATGTGGTCTAGCATGTTAAAGCATAGGACTAGAGAGGGATGCTACTGATTAGGTTAAAAGGGTAGTCTGGGGCTAGATCACCAGAATGGTATAAACTAACCTGTACTGCTTTTCTTCTGGTGAAGATGATTGGCCCTGAGCTAACATCTACTGCCAATCTTTGTCTACTTTATATGTGGGACACCGCCACAGCACGGCTTGATGAGGGGTATGCAGGTCCACTGAAGCAGAGCATGCAACTTTACCACTTTGCCACCAGGCCAGCCCCTAACCTGTGTTTCTGAAAGGTAACTAAAAGGAGAATAAAAAAATAAAATGAACAGAAGAGATTAGAGGCAATCAGAGTTAGTAGGAGAGATGAACAAGAACACCAAGATGAGATGAAATGAATATGAGACAGAACAATCAAGAATTAGCAAGTTAATAAATGTGAAACATAGAAGAAAACCAAGAGTTACAGATGACTCTGAGGCTGAAGCCAAAAGTTTCCAGTGCATGACGCTAGTGGAGTTACCAGTGAAATAGGGTGAACAGTAAGACAAGCAAACTTGGGAGGGATGCATTCATTTGACACTTTCAGTTTGAGGAGTGGCTGGAACATATTACATGGTAATGTCTGGTATGAAAGTAGAAATATGTTAAGTCTTCAGAAAGGAATCCAAGATGCAGATGTAAACTCGTTAGTTTACTGGCATAGGGATGATAGTTGAAAAGATGAAGGCATTTATAAGAAATGAATAATAGGACCAGCGCCAAGAGCCAAAAAAGACTAGCAAGAGCTACAAGCAGTAGCAAATACACACAGGCCAGAAGCACTCTCTTAAATCAAGGTCCTACTTAGCATCTATTAAGGCAGGACTGTCGTACTCCCTGCCTGACTCTTCTTCCCTTTCTACCTGTAGCTAAAACCCAAGAGGAACCCAGAGTAGTCTTAGCAGTGGCTTTCATAAACTACAAGCTTAGTCTTTTTAGCCCTGTCTCCATGTCCCTCCCGTTTGCCTACAACAACTTCAGCTTCAGTTTATTCCCCAAAGGCTGCTTTTTGCCAGGGTCTCTAATACATAACAGCTCCAAGACAGTACCTCCTGTGAAGTAAATACAGCTGGGGTAAAAAAAAAAAAATAACAAGAACGCCCCCATTCTATCATTTGTACTTCAGGTACAGCAGTATTAACATCTTCCCTTTATCCAGTGGGCTAGACAAGATGATAAACCCAGATTTTAGAATTTGAGAGAGAACAGAATGAATGCAATTGATACAGAAATCCTCAAAACAATACACAGAAGTATTGAGCACCACTTAACACAGAAAAGAAACCCTCAATCACGTAAGTCAGAATCTTTTCCAATATCATTAAACACATTTCCTAAATGATCTGAATAGAAAACTACATTACAATTAAATGGAAACTGTAACCTATATTTCATTAATAAGTAATCTATACAGTTATAGCAGTAACTACTCATATACTAAGAGTGAAAAAGTAGCATACTTAAAAGAGTGACTCTTAGGAGTGGAGAGAATGAAGAAATGGAGTGGAAGGTGATGAGTTATCTACTGATACTCAAACGTAGCCTTTAAATCTCACT